>NC_024802.2:16283895-16630979 GCF_000309985.2 Brassica rapa | reverse complement strand
TGAGAAAGTTCGACTGGAAGCACTCGGACTGGTCATGCAGGATGGAGCACTACTTGGTGGAGTCGTCACACACAGGTGAGACTTTTCTGGTGAAATGGTCTAAAGATATCAACCCACAAGACGGGAGGAGTGAAATGGACCTATTCCTTGTGTTGAGAATAGACGAGGAAGGAAACGCTGTGTATACTAAAGACTTTGGAGGCGAGTGCATTTTCATCTCTAAGGCTGAATCTTTTTGTCTCCCGGCATCTTGTTTACATGACAAGAGACCAAACTGCATCTATCATTTAAGCGACACGAGCTTTGGAATAAAATGCATGGATGATGTTTGGAAAGAGAGGGGTGGAGACCTTGCTTTCCCAGGCCCTTTTTGGTTCCCACCAAAGCTAGACTCCAAAGGTAAACGTATCCTTTCGTCTGGTATTCAATATCAAGTGTAATAAAATTATGCTGTTTCATTTGATTTCTTTTGTTTCCCTTCGTTGTTTTTTTGAATCTGGTTGTTCTTTTTAAATATACCGTTCCAAAAGTATTTATCCTTATCTTCCCCTTTACTGATCGATACTTGTCTTGATGTCACAAAAATTTAACGCTGGTATGATTAAAGATGCCACCAAAAAAAAAAAAAGACTCGATCCATTCTTTTGTTTGCTTCACAAGTTTCTTAAATTTTCAATTAAACAAGGACAGCCTCCTCCTCCTTGTAATGAATTTGAAGTGTTCTTTTGGTTCACATCAACCATGTCCTTTAATAACTTAAGTGTCAAAATTTTCTTTGGCGCTGGTCTTATTAATGAACATCACTCCAAACACACGTCAGTTTTGTCGCCCCTTTTTCTCTGCCTAGAGGGTATGTAATCTGATCTCTCAGCATCCCTAAAACTGTAAAACATGTACAAGGGACAATAGAGATTCTATTCCCTCACACAAGTCACATACGTAAGTCTTTCCAGTTTTAATTGACCTGAAATTTTGCTAGTGTTAGCTCTGGACTCATATGCAATGAGCTCAATTATAAATATTAATTTTGCTAGTGTTAGCTCTGGACTCATATGCGATAAGCTCAATTACAAAGATAAATTTCGACCCGAATCACAAAACTATTAGTAGTAGTAGTACCTGACTGAGAAGCATCCAAAAAACTCATCAAGCTCAAAAAGTTTCAGTTAATACCACGTGAGAGGCTCAAGTAACTTCTTGTGTAGTTCAAGAAACGCCATAAAGCTTTGATAGACAAGCGGAAGCAAGAATGCATGTGCCGAGTTCACCTGGTATCAAAGACATCATGCAAGAAAACACGTCAGTTTTGTCACCAACAACAACAATAATAACGTCGCAACAACAATAATAACGTCGCCTGAACCTCTTTCTCTGTATGCATCATCTGCGAAGATAATGATAATCACAAAGGAGGCAATTAGATCATATAAAAACAATAACATTTTAATTTTTACTGAAAAATCTATAATGTAACTTGGGATCAGACTCATAAATCTTTCTCTGCAGATCAGTTATATTTGTGTGGCTATTAAGAACCAAACCGACCTTTTCAAGTAAAAATACGATATGTTTTCAGTGTTAAAGGTAAACTGATCCTTTCATCAGGTATTCAGTGTTATAATAATATGATATGATATATTTGATTGATTTCTTTGTCCTTGGTTATCCATGCATTTTTGGCAGGAAAATTTGATCTAGTGCTTTTGCCGAGAAACCTTTTTTATGATTTTAGTGAGAAAATTCGATTTTACAGTTTTGAAGAGAAACTTTGATTTTGCGGCTTTTATGAGAAAATTTGATTCTGCGATTTTGGCGAGAAAACTTACGGTTTTGATGCGAAAACTTAATTTTTACGTTTTTGATGGGAAAACTCGCTTTGTGGTTTTGGCGGAGAACGGATTTTTTTGTTTGTGATTTTGCGGTTATGGCGAAAAAAATTAATTTTTCGGTTTTAGTGAGAAAACACATTTTGCAATTTTGACGGGAAATATGGTTTTTTGGAGGATTTTGAAGAAAATTTGTTTTCTAATTTTAGCAGAAATTTTGATTTTGCGATTTTAGGGAAAATCATGTTTATACGGTTTCAGCGAGAAAACTCTTATTGCGAGTTGAGTTTATGGTTTTGGCAAGAAACCTGATTTTATGGTTTTGGCGAGAAAACATTTTTTGCGATTTTAACAATAAATTTCATTTTTACAGTTTTGGAGGAAAATTCATTTTTGTGATTTTGACGAGAAAGATATTTAAGTGTAATTAGTTATTTCTCTAAAAATATTATACAATTAAGGGACAATTAATATACAGATATTTAAATGGAAGAAAGTGGATATTCACTTTTATCTTGTGTTCTTATTATCGTTTTTACCCAAAAAAGAAGAAGAAGCAGCCATGTCTCATCTTCTTAGGCGGCTCAGGCTATCCCTCCGAGTAAGATACCTCCATCTTCTCTTTGTCTAGTCACATGGCTGTTCTTTTTTACTTTTTGCTTTCGTATGTTTGGTTTATTTACAAACTATCATTTCGCAGAGAAACCTCACCACTTCTTCTAGGTGCTTCTCGTATTATTATGTCAGGGGTGCTGAATCATGGGAACCAGTATCTGGCGAAACTATCTCGGTTCCTTATCTTAAGGTGCCTATGGAGTTACAGAAGGAGATAGGAATCATACGAGCATCCCATGGCTGGGTAGCAACTTTGAAAAATGGAGTCGTGTGTCTTCAAGATGACCTACATCTCCCTGATACTGACCCAAAACGCATTCCTCTTCCTCCTTTTGTAACTCTACCTCATTGCCAAACCCAAATCGTAACCAACATATCTATGTCCTCTTCTTCTCCTGATGATGATGAAGACTGCATCGTGGCTGTCAAGTTCTTGGGACCTCAGCTAAGCTTGTGCAGGCCTGCTCAGAGAGATTGCAAGTGGAGCAACATCAGAATCTCAGACCCCAGCTTCTTCTCCTCCCATGTAATGTACTCCAAGAGAGATGGCATGTTCTCCATGCCCGCTTCTAGAGGCCACTACATTGGATCATGGGATCTTGGGAGACACATGAAGGAACCAAAGATTCAGATGCTGCGGCTTCCCGATGAATTATCCAATTCGAGAAATGACTGAGAAAAAGTGGCAGAGATTAGAGTCTTGTTGTACGAAGCAACACTACTTAGTGGAGTCGTTACTGATGAGACTTTTATGGTGAAGTGGTACACACAAAGCCATCCCATTGGCAGTCTTGGTATTTCCCGGACCCTCCTTCTTGTTCGATCAAAAGCATATTTTTCTTCTTCTGTCTTGGTGATACTATAACACCTCATGGTGATTTTGTGGCTTTTTAAGAAGCTTGTGAACCAACGAAAAGAAGTACCAAGTAAGTTTTTTTCTTGTGATTTTTTATCTTCGTTATATATTACGAACTAGAATATGATGATACAGCACCAGAGCAAGAAATTAACAAACAACACAATGAAACATGAGTCATTTTTGAAGGCTTTGTTCCGAAAGATGGCTGCAGTACCTTACTACCTGGGATGGATTCATATTTCATTGGCGACAAAATAAGAGGACATGGTTGATGTGAACATAAAGACCACTTCAAATCCATTACAAGGAGGAGAAGGTGGCAGGAGGCGGCTGTTCTTGTTGATTAGAAAGTAAACATAAGAAACTTGTGAACCAAAGAAAACAAATGATTAAGAGAGTTGTGATTTTCATCTTATTAGACATTGACAACACACAGAGAAGGAAAGCATTTAAATCATACAAAACATATTAATTATTACGAACTAGAATATGAAGATGCAACACCCAGAGAAAGGAAAATAAAATATCCCCAAACACACACACACACACCTTTTTGTCAACTGATTAATTCGTTTTAGACGTTAACAGCGGCCGCATACAAAACCTCAACCTTGGTACGAGTGAAGCTACGGTAAAATGTGGCGACAGCTTCCGACCACTCAATCCTTCCCCAAATCTCACCTTCCTCCTCGCGTCTCTCCAAAGAAATCTCAGCACACCAAACATCTCCCCTAAGCCCAACCCAAAAGACCCCAATGTTCCCGCCGAAACTGCTAAGCTTCCTTACACGCTTCCACTGTAGAGCCTCTAAACCTTTCACTCTCTTCCACTCCAGTTCCTCTGAATCCCGCCAAACCACATTCCCTACTTCATCACAACCATATAACACTTTCTCCATCACACAGTAGTAACTCTGGACTTGTTCTGGTATCTTCTTCCTTCCCCATTTGCCGTCACCCGGCGAGTAGTAAAACAAGCTTCCGCTCCAGAAGTCCACTGCGTATACCTTCTTATCCATCACCAGCGTCTCGCGGATGACATTATCACCTTCGTTCCGATCATCCATGGGAACTAAAGTTTCCCAGGTTTGAGTGTTCGGGTCGAACACTTCAGCCCAGTTTGGCGAACTTAACTCCTCGCAGCCTCCGAACACGTATATCTTCCCGTCTATAACTCCAGCCGCTGCTGCAGCACGACCAACCGACATGGAAGGGACTTTACGCCAAGTGTTAGTACGACAGTCCAAGAGCAATACATCCGGCGAGCGAACATCTTTAAATCCACCGATCACGTAAATCCCCCAATCCAAGGCCACGAAAGAGGAAAAAGTTTCAGGCTGGGAGGGGAACGAAGGTATAGGGATCAGTTGATTCTTGTTAGTTTCACGACGGAGGAGAAACCAGCTGGGGGTCGGGTTAGGCGTGGTGCTCAAGCACACGTAGAGAAACTCTTGCGTGCGACCCAACAGCGATCGCGTCTTGTAGAACTCTTGCGAAGCCAGTACAGAGTGAAACCTTTTTGAGACTAGAGACAAGGCGGCGTGGTCTGATCTCGGCACGAGAGCCAAGCAGCTCAAATCCATCGTATCTGGCAACGACGAGGAGGGAAACAACGAAGGGGACGTTTCCTTAGCCGGTGGCTCGTTGGCGGCTGATTTGGACATCGTCGTTTGTTTTGGGGAGAGGGAGAATATGGAGAGGAAGTAGCAACAAATCAGTTTCAGTTTTTTGGTAAAGTTTTAAGGGTTGGCTGCCTAAAACCCCCTGTAGACTTGCACACCCTATCTATTCCCCCCCCCCAAACTTCTTGGCTCTTGACCAATCCACCCAGAAATACAAATTCTCTTCATATCTCCCCCTGAACTTATTTAACCCCCCTCCCTAATCAATTTTAAAATCGAAATTAGAGTAAACTTAATTGCGTTTTGTAAATTGCGATTGCCCAATTAAAAAGAAAACCCGACCCGACACTAAAAATAAAACCCGACCCGAGTTAACTTAAAAAAAATTAGAGATCAAATTGAAATTAGGTTTCATGTCTCTGTTTCACGACACAAACTAAGTGTCCGAATGGAGGAACGGGACAAGTGCAGATCTCCTGCACATGCAGTTCTCCTGCACTGTATTCACCATTCACCATTTTCTTTTTATAAAAGCAGTTCAAGCGGGAGATCTGCATACAGTTCAATATTTTTTGTCTTTTTGTGAAAAAAGCAGGAGATCTGCATGCAGATCTCACCCGCCAATATTTGGTGGTGTTGATCTGCTTTTTTTTTTGTCTGGTCAATAAATAACTTTGTTACAACATATAACTTTAAAAATATATTTATCTAGTTTTATGAATACAATATTTTTATTTTATTTTATTTACAATTTTAACAATATAAAATTATCATTCTCTACTTATTATTTTTTGTCATATAATTTTTAATTTTTATAAATAAGAAAATAAAATAAGTATAAGTATCTTTTAAAACATTTACAGGCATTTCGGTCGATCCTATAATATCTAAGATATTTGTTTAGATATCTAAGTGTCATTTTTATTGTTTTAATATATGATCTATAGTTTTGAACTCATTTTGTCATTCCTAAGTTATAATAAATTATTTGATCCGGTTTTCTCCTGCATGATCCGCTTGATCTGCACTTGTCCTGCTTGATCTGTATTTGTCCTGCTTGATCTGCATGATCTGCTTGATCTGTCCTGCTTGAACTGCTTTTACCATTCGAAGCCTAAGAACATGACAGAGAAAGAGATAGAGACAGAAACGACAAAAGAGAATGCAAAGGAGAGAGAAGATAATGCTGGGGAGAGAGGGACAATGAGGAACGATGAAGATGGTACCATGGACGAAACCCAGACACAAAGTCACTACCTGAGAAGCATTGAAGAACCGTTCGACAGTGTGAAGAATGTTGAAGGATCTGTTGTTGTTAGGTATCGAAAGTCTGGATTTTAAGCTTGTTAAAATTAATTTTTTTATTTGTTTATGTCTTGGCTTGAGTTTGAGTTGTTTAAATTTGAGAGAGATGAAAGAGGTGAAATTGAAAGTGATGAAACCATGGTTGAAACAGAGAAAAAGGACTTCGAAGAAGGGTATGAAACTGAGTACGAGTACGAGGAAAAGAAAAAATCTGGGAAAAAAGATAAGATGGATGAAGATGAGGATACTCTTGGTCGATATGAATTTGAAATCGAAGAATCAGTCGCTGAATTTGAGGATGAGGAGCCAACTGAAAGAAACCAGATACCAGAGAGTTCAGATGACTCTTCTGAGGATGAGATCGATGTGCGTGAGAAGCGAATGAAAAGAAGAAGAAGTCATGATAGATTAGCTTTGGGGAGTAGCTACTACACCTTGTATGAGTTTAAAGAAGTTGTTTTGGAATATGCTCTGAGCAAGAGAAGAAACATTAAGCAAGACAGGTGGGATAAGAAAAAAGTTTCATTTGTCTGTGGCATCGGTAAGAAGTGTAAATGGCGAATTTATTGCTCATATGATACTGAAAGTCAGAAATGGTTGTTGAAAACGAAGTACAAGTTTCATAGTTGCACTCCGGATGGAAAATGCAAGCTGTTGAAAAGTCCGGTGATTGCAAGACTATTTTTGGATAAGCTGAGACAGAAAGCGGATTTGATGCCCGAGGAGATTCAACAGATTATAAAAGAGAAGTGGAAAATAGTTAGTACACGGAACCAGTGCCAACGAGGGAGACTTATAGCTCTAAAATGGCTTGAGAAAGAGTATGAGGAGCAGTTTGCTCATCTTCGAGGATATGCACAGGAGATCATGGTGACAAATCAGGGTTCCACGGCCATTGTAGACACGTACAAAAACAAAGCAGGGGAAGATGTGTTCAATGGTTTTTATGTCTGCTTTGGGATTCTTCGGGACACTTGGAGAGGATATTGTAGGCCAATTATCGGTGTTGATGGTACTTTCTTGAAGAGAGCTGTGAAAGGGGTGTTGCTAACTGCTGTTGGACAACTGATAGTTGGCTATGGTTTATCAAGAAACTAAAACATGACTTAGTTCTACAAGATGGGAATGGGTTTGTCATCATTTCAGATAGATCAAAGGGACTAAAAAGTGCCATGGAGTCAGAGTTACCGAAAGCTGAGCATAGAAAATGTGTGAAACACATTGTGGAGAATGTGAAAAAGAATCATGCCAAGAAAGACTTGCTGAAACCGAGGATCTGGGATATTGCTCGGAGCTATACGAAGTCAGAATTTGACTACAATGTCAAGAAGTTAAAAGCATACAATTTGGACTTGTACAATGATGTTATGAAGGAGCTGCCGGAAACTTGGTCTCGATATGCTTACAAGCTTGGAAGCTGTTGTGAAGACGTTGACAACAACGCAACAGAGTCCTTTAACTCCACCATCACAAAAGCAAGAGCCAAAGCATTGGTCCCGATGCTTGAGATGATAAGGAGGCAAGCAATGGTACGCATCGCTAAAAGACACAAAATATCGATGAGGCATGAGGGGGTTTGTTCAGAGTATGTAGCTGGTCTGCTTGCAGAGGAGAAGAAAATCGCAGATGAGTGTGTGACGACACCTGCAACCCGTGGAGTCTTTGAGGTCACTGTAGATGCCAATTCATATAATGTCAACACAGTAAGGCATACATGTTCATGCGGAAAATGGCAAATAAGTGGAGTTCCATGTGAACACGCTTATGGAGCAATGATCGACAAAGGTTTGAATGTTGATGAATATGTCTCAGGCTTCTTCTCTACGCATATGTGGCAATATATTTACAACACTAATCTAGAACCTGTTAGAGGACCACGAGTATGGATGAAGTCCGATTTAGGATTGATAGTTGCTCCTCCTGAGCCTGATCAACCTGGGAGAAAGAAGAAGAAGAAGCAAAAGAAGTTTCCTAGAATAAAAGGCAAGTTTGAATCACCAAAGAAGAAGAAGAAGAAGAAGAGGGAAGTGGAGAAGCTTGGAAGGGGTGGTCGGACAGTCCATTGTGGTTCTTGTGGTGAGGCAGGCCATAATGCCAATGGTTGTAAAGTCCATCCAAAGAAGAAGATGAAAAAGACACACCAAACCGTGGAAGAGGTATAATATCAATCAAATTTCAAAAATTGTTAAATGTATTTATCCTCATGTTTGGTTTTGTGGCAGGGCACTTCTTCTCATGTCCATGAAGAGATCAGACTTACACAGCCTACTCAATCTACTCTAGCTCAAGACTAGTGGTTCTTTTATTGTCGCTTAAAACTCCATTTTCATGTTTTTTGTGTTTTTTGTTGTTCTTTTAAACTCTAAATGAATGTACTTTTGTGGCTTTTGTGGTTCTTTAAAACTCTAAATGAATGCAATTTGTGACTTTTGTTGTTGTTTAAAACCTGTTTTATTTCGTTTGTGTTTTTTAGCTTATGTATGTTTGATAATTTTCGAGCATAAACAAGTGGAACAAGTCATACTCATGTTTTACTGAAACACATAAGAACATAATCTTGCATAAAGAATAAAGAACATGATAATCTTGCATAAACTCAAGCATAACCAAGCATAAATAACATGATAATCTCAGTTACTGAAACACATAAGAACATAATCTTGACACTGAAAACATGATCAGTGTGAAGGGATCAGACTTACACTGAAGATAAGAGTCTTACATATCTCTAAAAACATATGAGAAATTCATTACATAATGAACATGATCATCTCAGTTACTTGATCCCTTTCCAAAGAACCATATCCTATCATAGCTTTCAATCATCTCTTCATTCATCTTAACTCTCATAGCTTCTTCTTCCACCTTCTCAAGTCTTTTTTCTTGAAACTTAAAGCGCTCCATCATACTCTCTCGCAGATCCTTAACATCATTCACAAGTTCATCATGTTTTGCATCCACCTTCCCTATCTCATCTATCACTGCTTCATCCACCCATCTGAAAAGATGTCTCTCCGTCTTTCTCTATTATCAAACACAAACAACATGATTCTCTCTTTGAGACTAGTAAAATTACAAGATACAATGGCGATGCAAGATACAATCTCATACCTGAAATGCAATCTCACACCTGTAAAACCTCCTATATGGGTTCTTTTCGGTCTTTGAGACAAATGTGGCCACATTCTTACCACACCAGCATTGTGTTGGTACGCCTCCCATTGCTCTCTGTCGCGAAGAAGATGAGGCTGAGTTGCTCATTATCGATGGATTCGTCTCTCTGTCTTTGTGTTCCTCGTCGTTGTCTCTCTCTCTCTCTCTCTGTTCCTCGCCATCGTCGTCGTGTCTCTATGTTCTCGTCGTCGTCTTTCTCTGTTCCCGTCGTTGTCATGTCTCTGTGTTCCCGTCGTCTCTCTCTGTTCTCGTCGTCGTGGTGTCTCTCCTTGTTCCCGTGGTCGTCTGTGTGTTCTTCGTCGTCTGTTCTTCGTGTTCAAACAATAAAGTCCAAACCCTAATTTAAAATTTTCCCCAATTCGATTTTATTTTGTAATTAACTTCTGTCGGGTCTTTTTTCATTCCGGGTCGGGTTTTCTTTTTAATTGGGCAATCGCAATTTACAAAACGCAATTAAGTTTACTCTAATTCGATTTTAAAATTGATTAGAGAGGGGGGTTAAATAAGTTCAGGGGGAGATATGAAGAGAATTTGTATTTCTGGGTGGATTGGTCAAGAGCCAAGAAGTTTGGGGGGGAATAGATAGGGTGTGCAAGTCTACAGGGGGTTTTAGGCAGCCAACCCAAGTTTTAAACGAAAATAGTTTTCTAATAAACGGTAAACAAGCCCACTAAGTAGTTATAAGGCCCATCTTGGCCCGATTATTACAGGATCTTTGAAGCCTCCAAAATCTCCGGTAACTGCAACCATAAGTTTTACAAATGAAACACTTCGTGACTGTTATTTTAGCTTTAGACATTAACAAAAATATTGTCATTTCAGATCAATACTTGGTTCTTTTGAATCTCTTTATAGTAACTACTTTAATCAGACATTAAGCACTCGCAAGTGTTATTCACAAAGAAAGAAAGTGTCAACTTTATCAACATTTTTATTAGAACAAATCAGTTTAGGGAAAAGAGATTCAAAAACAAAGCCCAAACAGATGTTACAGTTTGACTACATATGATTGAAGCTATTGTCACCGTTAACTAGCCTCACTCTCAGTGTCAAGTAGATCAATATCAATGTTCCAAGACTTGATCTGCATAACCCAAGACAATTCATAGTGAATATGCATCGTTAAAGTAATGTACTACAATGACTTTATTACACGCTGTAGAGTTAATATTACTTACAAGATGGATCATATGTGGAAATAAAAAGATTTGCGTTATTTTCAAAATGTTCAGTAAATGTATTTCCCATATTTTTAAAATTTTGGTCGATTATCCGTAAAATACAAATTCTACTTAGTGTAGAAACAAGACAAGAGGTTTGAAATCCAATTCTACTTATCTTAGAGCATTGGGTTGTTTGTGGACTATATATTCCATAAAATTTAAGGAGTGATAAGTTAGGAGTAATATAATTCAAAAGAAATTTAGAAAGTTTTTTGAAATTTGTAGATTATTCATTCTAATAAAAGTAGATTTTTAATAAAACATGGAATTCAGTTTCCACTATGCAATTTTTCGTAGAATATAAAATCTGCTATATGTAGAACAAAATTTGAACTTCTTATTTAACAAGTTTTAGAACTCCTAAAGATAATATTACACTGCAATGAATATTTCATGTATTGTTCATAATTTTTGGTTTGTAAAACTGCTTATTTCATTAACTTTAATGAAACAGTAAAAAAGAATAAGACAATTTTTTTATCCTATTAGAAAAATAATAGTAAAAATTTGATCTATATTTCCAATTTTACCTAATATTTTTACTTATGAGCTTTAGTTACATTTAAAAATATCTCAATTGAGAAACTATATACCAAATAATTTGTGGTACAAGATTCCTTGCATTTTTCATAGAATCTAATAACTTTCACTCAGTCGTTTATCTTTTTCATTTTTTTTTCTTTCTCAACGACATAAAAATAAAGATATGAAGAAAATAAACGACTGAGTGAAAATTATTAGATTCTATGAAAAATGCAAGCAATCTTCTTTATGTCTTAACTAATTATCTCTTTGTACCCTTTAAATGATTCATCTTCTTCTTTATCTTCAGTGATTCTGTAGATGATTCCCTTTTTATTCAACACTAATTTGTGTAATATTTTACTGTCATCAATGATAATTATAGCTTTAATGTCGTTCCGATCAGAGTATTACCTTCGTCTACCAAAACTCCTGCCACCTTAGTTGCATATGTCCACCACAAGTTATCAGTTAATGAATCAGCACTTGTTGTTATAACATGTTTATCTCAATGACAATGAGCATGTCGAAAAGTATAGTCTCCTTCCAGTTTTTTCAATTTCATTTGGTAATGTATGGCTTGTTTTCATATGGCTTATATATTGCAATCATGACTAGCAAATATTATTTTTCCCTTCTGAAAATATCTATAATGAAGTTGTTAAGAGTAACAAAAATATTACAAAGAAGAACTTATTGAAGTTGGAGGGCAATAAAACTAGCAAATAAAGTGGCATGAGAAACACACTAAAAGAAATAAGAAATCAAGAAGAACTGGAAGTAAGAAAATATTTGAAAACTTTTGTTGTAAACCTAAATATATCAAATAAATCGTAAACAAATTATACAAATACAAACACAATAATGAAAAACAACACATGATGTAACTAAAATAATGAAAAAAATAGATCAAATGAAGTATCTCGAGGAAATGATCAAGATGTTTTTGTTAATAGAGCATCTACTTCATTAATTTTTAAGATTTTTAATCTTAATCTCATTGTAAACACCAATTCTATGTGCTGTGTGTTTATTGGCTTCATTCAAATTTAGATTTGTAGATATTTTCAGTTTAGAATCCAAAGTATTAATTCAACAATAAAAATTAAAAATTGCATAGACCAACTTCCAAAAACTGTACAAATATTGCCATAAAACAAAACAAAGACATATTTCAATACAATTTCTGAAAAATTCTTCTTTGGCCAAAAGCAAATTTTTCCTTTGGTTTTGAAATCTTCTTCCGCATGTTGAATCCATGGTGGTTTATTTGGTGGATATTGTTTCCGTTGGAAAGTTATCAGGCAATCACGATTATATCAATTGCCATAATTAAAACTGAAATATAAACTTGGTTCTTTTGAATCTCTTTATAGTTATTATTTTATAGACACTAAGCACTCGCAAGTGTTATTCACAAAGAAAGTGTTCACTTTTATCAACATTTATTGGAACAAAGGAGTTTCGGAAAAAGAGATTCAAAAACAAAGCTCAAACAGATGTTACAGTTTCTGACTACATATGATTGAAGCTGTTGTCACCGTTTATTAGCCTCACTCTCAGTGTCAAGTAGATCAATATCAACGTCCCCACACTTGATCTGCATAACATAGTGAATATGCATCGTTAAAGTAATATACTATAATGACTTTATTATACTCATGTAGAGTTAAGTACTACTTACAAGATGGAGAATAGAATGACAATTTTTCTTGAATCAAATGAAGCAGCACGCTTGTATCTTCTCCACCTGTTCGTTGGTGCATCATGGCATCTCTCTGAGATAGCTTTATCTGCAACATAAATAATATTCTCAAGATTTCAGTTCATATACAGCTAATTACGCAATTTTACCTAAATGTTTGTTATCTTTTTTTACCAGTGCTCAAGCTTGCTTGTCTCTGCAATACCTTTTGCATATGCTGTAAAAAGACATAAGAGTTAGGCACCAAGTAAACTATCATATGTACGTATAGATAAGAGCACTTACTACACTCTCGGATTTGAGACTTGCAACAACTTCTTCTGCCTCAGCACCGTTCCCTTTCTCGACGTTTATGTCCACAACGCAAGATTGGTAGGAATCTGTGCCTCCTAGTAGCACGTTGATGCGATTCTGCGTTTTCTGACAGTTGAGTTGCGCGTCGATGAGCATCTGGCTTTTAGATGGAAGCAGAGCCTTGACGAAGCTCAAGAGAGTAAACTGGGAGGTACATTGTGGGATTGTGTTTCCTTCGTCAGGTAAGACTGAGATAGTGCACACGTCTTGGACCTAATACAAAATGGCAGAGCTTGTAAGGACTTTGCACACTTTATCACATAATACTATATCATGTGCTAATGTAAGAAAATCCTAATCTCAAAAGCAGAGAACTCACTAGTGAATTCTTGATGCCACGGTCAGCCTCCTTAACAAGAAGAGGAAACACATCTGCAAAATTTGCAAAAAAAGGAGAAGGTTAATTTAAAGCTCATTAGTCTGTTTTTTTTTTGTTGCAATTTATCATGGTAGTGAATTTGAACTGTAGCTATTTTACCTATGGAGTTATGTTTGGCACCATCAGAGAAGCTAAGCTTAGGTGCCTTGAAGCTTGGATACTTGACTGGTGCGTTACCGTTACCATCTGCAACACTTGAGAATTGTTGCTTCCCCTAAATGAATATTTCAGAATTTTAATGTCAGTTACATTAATCAAAATCACAATATGGAAGATCCTGCTCCTCTACAAACATTAATAGTTTCACACCGCAACTTCCCAATTTTGAAAAGTCTTTATAAGTACTCTTCTAAAACCATGATTTGAAGTTTCAAAAAAAAAAAACATGGAAGATCCAACCAAAAAATATCACAAATGTTAACCCAAAAAAAAAATGATTAGAGATACCAATAGTAACACTGTACAAGTTGAGGAGTCTCTTTTCAGATTCAAATATTTTTGGTGAATTTGGTAAAAAGCATTATCACCTCACCGAAAATGAGTTTGCCAAGAAGCAAGTCACAACACTAAACAGTTACTAGATATAAAAGTGGATAAAACTTTCAGAATAGAATCGAATCACAAAGAGCCACCACCACAAAGTCTCATCATCATCTTCTCATTTGGAAGAATTTAGATTCCAAGAAAGAGAAAACCGAAGGAGTGAGTGATCTTTATTACTAACCCCTTCACCAGTCGCAGCAGCCATCGCAGAGAGAATCTCGTGAGCCCACGGAGAAAATTAAGAAGAAGTTTTCAAGAGACTTGTTGCATGTAAAGAAGCTTCAAAGATAGAAAGAGAGAGAGAGAGAGAGAGAGAGTTCAGAACAAGGCTCTACTACTCTACTCCTCAGGGCCCGGCGTGATTAAGCTGTGAATGAATGCCTTTTTCTGCTTTCATTCATCTAACAGATATAACGACAACTCCTAATCCTTCGCTTTTACCCCACTTTTTCTTATTTCCTAAAGTACCCTTTTTCTTTCTTCTTCTATCATCTATCATCTCTCTCTTGTCTTTATATCCCTCCTGAATCAATTAAACAAACTTGATTAGAGATTTTCATTATTGTTGTCATTACCATCAACATTAATGACATTTAATTTAATTTACTCTGACGATAAATGCATGTCTGTACTTTTAAATTTACAACTGTATACGTCAATACTATTTATGAGCTGTCATATACTAGTAACATCTACCTTTTTTTGTAATGCTCATTTTATACAGAACAATTTCTTGATATAAATGGTATTGTACTAGAATCAAGAGACATTACCCCAACCATATCAAATCCACCCCCATCTCCATATGCTTTTCCTTCTTTTTTTTTTTCTTATGATGAAATGTAATTTTCTCATATGCATTTAATTCCCATGCCCACTGCCAGCATTTTTGAAAATTTATTGACTTACTTACTAATATCAGGTTTTGTTTTTGTAACACACTTTTTCTTTATTTAGTTAAATCATGGTTTTAGAAGAGTACTTAAGACTTTTCAAAATTGGAAAGTTGCAGTGTGAAACTACTAATGTTTGTAGATGAGCAAACATAACGAAAAGGACATGGCTCACGGGTGATGCTATTTTTCTGGCTGTATCTTCTTCCTCTTCTTCTCCCGTGAACTCCTCTCTCTCTCTCTCTCTCTCTCTTTTCTAGACATTGTTTATTTGTTTGTATTCTTGTTTCATAACTTTATTCTCACGACACGAGTATGATTCTCGCGATGCCTAACTTTATTTCCAGCTCAATTAATTATAATGGGCTGTAAACAGACTTTGAAATCAACATCACATCAAGCAACATTTTGTTCTTGTTCGGTTTGTTTCTAAATCATGGTTATTAATTCTATCAAGAGCCAGATTTTTTTTGGTTTCCCAACTTTCAATAGATGATTATACACTCTCATAACTGTTAACTTAAACACATCTATTGTAATTCAACATAATGTATTGTATATTTCTTTTTATTCATTGCTTTTTAACAGTACATGGCCTTTCAAAGTTTACAGATTTTTTAGTTTAAAAGAAAAAAAAAACTTTTCAATTTAAACTCACCAAATATGTATCTTTGGGGGAGAGAGAGACAGAGAAAGTCAATATAAAGTAACTGTCAATTTGAATGACTTTTTAAGTCACAAACATATAAGAGAGTCATATACCATTACTAAGTAGTTAAAGAAAAATATCCAAAAGAAAAGTCCTTTTCCCCTTACTCAGCTGTTTCACTTTGTTGTTGGTCCAAGGCTCTCATAGAACAAGATGTAACCATGATCAGTATTGCTCGAATACTCCTGAGACGATCCAAAGAACGTTTGCACTGCTGATTCTTCAATCATCTCCACGTTCTCATCATCAAAGAATAGCCAATGGTTATGGCTTTTCACTAGGCTCACGTAATGACCATGGTTCGGTCCGCTTCCCACGTGAACCACCACCGCAAAGAGCGAGTACTCCACGTCTGTGTATGGCTCCACCGTGTTGCTCAGTTTTAGCTCCAGAGGGAAAACGACTCGGTAAGATAGCTTCTTGTATCGGCCTAGCTGCTCCATGTACTTGAACCGTTTTAGATGGATGACTAAGATGTGTGGTGGTTTCTTGATCTTCATCCTCTTTTGTGCTTCTTGTAAGCTGCAAGAAAAGAAAAAGCTGAGGTAATTTAACTTCGAAAAGCAATGGGGGGTGAGAGTAAAGAACCATCATCTTACCTGCAGCATTTGTCACAGAAGAATTTGTCTTCAGCGTGAAGAGTCTCTGTTGAGCTGAAGTTTTTCAAACAGCTAGTTATCGAACTGTTCTGCTCAATATCAAGGCTTAGATCCAGGAACGTTTCGTCTCTTGCTGTCACTGTCTCGCATCGTAGACACCTGGTCTCGTTGGTAAGTATGCCCTGTGCACATATACAGAGTCCAAATTTAGCAAAACAATTCCACTAATTAGTCACAACTTCGAAGGAAAAGTGAACTGACCTGAAAGATATTGTGGACCCAAGTAACAACAGGCTCTTTGTGCACACCATTTGCCAGGGGAGCTTTGGGTCCGTTTGCAATCTTTTCAGGGGATGATGATGATGAGGTTTCACGTTCAGGTTTTGTAGTAGCTTTTGCCTCTTTCTCCAGTATGTCAACAACTTCGTTCAGCAAATAGTTCAGGAACTCATGTGCATCCTAAATGACAATAGTAATGCCAGTTTAATATAAAATATAATATTGCCTTTGTAAAAGAAGACAGAGGAACTTGCTAGAGCACCTGGTGCATATAACTCCGGAACAGCTCGTTCTGTTTCTTCAACCTTTGTACGAATCGCTTAGGCGCAATAACGCCTGTTTTCTTCTTCTGTGAACTTATCTACGCAATGAAACACAACGATCACACATCATTTACCACCACACACGCAATAATCAGAGTAGGTATGAGTAGGAGACATTAATTAAGTGCTACATTAATCCAGTTTACATTATTGTAGTTATCTAACAAAAGACACAAAAGTAACACCAGAAAAGCACATAATCTACAGTCTAACATATAAAAAACACGTTCCTATCAACTCGTGCCTTTATATAAATGATCTCAAGCGAGAAATCTAGTAAACCAAGATTGATCAACTGAGTTGAGACTGGACCAAAGCAATGACCACAATGAATAAACTAAACAAAAAAGAAGAAGAAAAGAGAGAGACAGAACTCATAATCACCTGAGAAAATAAGTCAGCAAGGCAAGTCATAAGATTCTCTTCAGAATCTGCGACGCTTTTATTGCTGGTATAGTACTCGAGCAATTGTTCACGAAAGGGAACACAAAAATAAAGAGCCTGCACCAAAGAAGTTTGGAACACATACTTGACATAAGGAAAAGGCTTTCTCTACTAGACGAGAACATATTCATCATATACACTACATAGGACACAACACAGAGATTGAGATTGAAAAAAAAAAAACAATGGAGCAGATACACAATTGCAAATACCTCGAAAACCTTATAGTTCCTGAAAAATTCAAACTTTGTGTAATGTGACAAGTTCCACTAGACCCCCCCAATAACAATGAAGCAGATACACAACAATTGCAAATACCAAGTTTAACCTTATGATTCCAGAAATATTGAAACTTTGTGTAATTTCACTTTCCCCTCTCAATCATAGATTCGTAGGATATAATACAAAAGGTGTAACCTTTTGAGCATAAACATGAGTAATTCAACAAACCCATAAGAAATCAACAAAGGAAAAATCGAATTCGAGATGAAGGGAATCACAAGCAGGAGAGAGAGAGAGATTAGAGGGACCTGCAAAACGCTGTTGCAGTAACAAGTGTTGCCGAAATTCTCGAAGCCGAAGTAGCGCTCGCCTTCGGGGAACTGGTCGCCGAGAGCTTTCTCGAGTTTGGACCCCGCGGCGCCCATCAGCCCTAGAACTAGCCTCCGTATCACCGTTTTCTCTGATCGCTTATTCCCCAATAAGGAAACTATCCTCTCTCTCTCAATCCTTATCTGCGTATTATTCGATTCGATCGGATGATTCTTCAGATTGCGAAGGAGCCTCTCTCTCTCTCAGTATAATCGATATTACTGCCCTCTGGAATATTATAAAGGAGAGAGAGATAGATAGAGGTTGACGATAAACAAAAAAAAAACATCGACTCAAAATTGCAAATTAGACCTCCAAGTTTTTTAAATGTTATGAAATGAACGTTGATTTATAATATGTGAATATTACCCCCACGTGTAGAGTTCTTGTAACAATGAACTTATTCGATTCAAGTCATTCTCGTTATGTTTTATATTTATTATATACTCGTTTGTGCTCTATGCTCTCTACTGCTTTGTGCAGTTCTCAGATGGGAACCTTGGTTACCCGTTGGTGGATCCATCTGTCCTTAAGCTTCAAGCTGTCGTAAGATGTTATGTTGTTCTGGAATTACACACCCTTTGAGCTTCAGGTTAAAGCTCTCTTTACCTCAGCATGAAGAAGTTACTCTTTGTAGTAACAACTTATTACCTCATTGTGAGATTGTTATATGGAATTATGTCTTTGTGGCTATGGATTCTATTGTTTTAGATTTGTCTACTTGGCGACGGTGTTTCTCCTCAAAAAAGTGTTTTGTCGCCTATGAGTTTATAGCTGGGTTTACCCCAATTGGTTATGTTTGTTCAGCGAATGGAATGTGGATTGAAGCCTGTGACCTCCAACGCTCATCTACTAGAGTATATGGGTGTTCTGTCCTAGTCGTCAAAACTGTAACACTGCAGAAAGAGATCTCAGTCAACAACATCAATTGGACTCTCAAGTCTCCAATATCTTTCGGACTCAACTGTCTCCTTCTTTGCTCGGTGCTCAGGGTTGGACTTGAATGAGATCACTGATTTCCTCATCTTCGAAAACCTTGTCATTCTATTCACTCCTCTATCATGTTTTTCTTATCTATGCACATCAATCTGTTTAGCTGTTGCTTTTGCAAAAGGTGTAATATCCAAACTTTGTTGTTTAAGTACTCTATTTTGAGCTGTTTATGAAATGAAACCGTCGACCAAAAAAAAAAAAGAGGTTTTTGTGCTGCATATATATGTTGGGTCTTTGGCTTTAATTGGTTTGATTGCATTTGTTATAGCGATAATAAGTTGTGAACACCCCCACATCCTCATGATTGATTGTTGAAGTAACTTTTTCTTACTAGCGTAAATATTGATATGAGTATTTTGCTAGATTGATTTTTCCACTATATTATTTTAAACTTTATGTCTTCTAGTATAAATAAAGATATGAAAATTCCTTTTTTTAATTTATTAGATTATTTTATATATTTGAGGCTTAAATTTGTCTTGATAATATAGCTTATTTTCTATCAAATTATCTTTTAGTTTCTTTTTTCTTGATAATTACAGTTCCTTTTTTTCTAAAATAGTATAAAACCACAGTTCACACAACTTAGAAACTAGGAAAGTGAAAACATTTAATATAATTAAAATTCAATATAGAATATACACTTAATTAATTTGAAAACATATAGAGATTGTGTTTTAATTGTGCTTTTGTTATATAAATAAAATCTAATATATTTTAGATCTAGTAATAAATATAAAATACTTTTTAAAATAATAGTAAAATTTAATAAAAAATTCCCCCAAACAACCTTTACCCTGGATATGCTACTGTATACAATATACATGAGTCAGTTTTCCTTATCCTTAATTTAGTTTCCTTTTCCTACCAATTGCCTAGGCGATAGATTTCTATTCAAATTTCCAAGAAATCATGTGTTTCTTCTTCTAAGTTTATATCTCCAATTTAATTATGTAGAGACCTGTTGTCAAAAAAAAATATATAGAGATCTAAATACCTATATAACCTACTAGGTTTTAGCAAAATTTATCAACGCCAAAACATAAATATTAAGCATCTACTTCCAAAAAAACAAAAGAATGGAGCAGGTCAGATTTAGAGATGTTGTTAGAACTTAGAACCATGGCAATAGTTTTTTTGTTGGTCATTGCAGGTTAATCAAGCATTCTCATTTTTAATATTCTTAACCATTTAAACATTATTTTAATTATGTTGAAGCTTAATTTTATAGCTTCGACATTGGTTAAATTAAAAGTATACATAGTTTTGTTTTGGGTTTTTAATATAAATGTTTTGATTATTGTCTTGTTTGAAGAACAAGCAACTGCAGTCTCTATCGATGATGCGATTGTTATGGACTGTGCACTCCTCATTGTGACCAAACTTGCAAAGGATTTGGTTACACAGGTTGGTTTTGTCCATCTTTCAGAGGCAAGTCAGGCTGTTGCAGTGGCGAAGCCAAGTTAAAGGATGAGGGGAGCAGGTGCACCCACAATTCGTTCTTCTTCTCTTTTATATATACTCCTTTGGGCATAATCGTTATGTGTTTACATATGTTGGATAATTGGCTTTGAATGTTGTAATTGCATTTGTTATATCAATAAAAGCAACCACGTAATCATTTATTTTGTTGAAACTTTTACTAGACAAAAAATTTCAGATCATAATAAATCAGCGTTAAAAAAAAAAGACAAAAAGTTTCAGATTTGTTTACTCTTGTTTCTCTATAAAAAAAGAATTATTCTTGGGTTCACCTCTAGGTTCACCAACCAATAGGATTTCAATATTTCAAATTTGATATCTTTTAAAAAAAGAAACAAAATATTGTCAAGATATATTATGTTATTAAAATAAAAAAGGTTAAAAAAAATTAGGAAAAAATAGTAGTTAGAGAAAAACGAATTTAAAAAAATAATATTTTTATCGTCGTCAGCAAAACACTAAAGCCTAAATCCTAATCCCTAAACCCTAAATCATAAACCCTATAAACCCTTGGGCAAATTCTAAACCCTTGGATAATTCATACTCTAAATCAAAAACACTAAATCCTAAAACCCTAAACCCTAAACCCTAAACCCTTGAGTGTTTAGTGTTTTTGATTTGGAGTTTAAGATTTATCCAAGGGTTTAGGATTTACCTAAGTGTTTAGGATTTAGAGTTTAGGGATTAGGAATTAGGATTTAGGGTTTATTATTTTGCTGAGGACGTTAAAAATATATTTTTTTAATTACTATTTTTTTAAATTTATTTATTTTTACTTTTTTATTTTAAAAATATAATATAACTTATAGCTTGAGAAAATATTTTGTTTCCTTTTTTAAAAGATTTCAAATATGAAATAACACAATCCTATTGGTTGGTGAACCTAGAAGTTCAACCTAGGGAGTGAACCCAATAATAAGTCATAAAAAAATACATCCAAATCCAGCGTAACCAAATTCTAATAAATTCTGATGGACATTGAATAACAGTAGATTTTAATTCACGTTTAGCAAATCCACAATTGAATAACACTAGATTTAATTTCAAATTTAAATTCCATTAAATTCTATTAAATTACCAAATTCAATAACGCCTCCTAAATTTAGTTTCCTTTTCTTAACAAATAACTATATATATGATAAATTCTAGGCAAAATTTCCAAGTTTATACCACCCGTTTAACTATATAAAGACCTACATCAACAAACGCTACACATACAGATTTAAGAAAAAAATAACTACGTCAAAAAAAATGGACCAGATCAGATTTAAAGATGTTGTTTTAACCATCGCAATAATTTTTTTGTTGGTCATTGCAGGTTAATCAAGCATCCTAAAATTTTTGGTCTTATTATGTACAAGCTTACGTTAAACTTTGACATTAGTTATAAATATACATACTTCGTCTTTTTGGATTTTATAAATTAAATAACTTTTATTATCTTTTGTAGAACAAGCTAATGCAACCTCTGTTGATGCCGACTGTTATGGACCGTGCAATAACCATTGTGAACAAACTTGCAAAAGTAAAGGTTACACAGGTTGGTTTTGCTCAGCTTTTAGATTCAAATCTGGCTGTTGCTGTACACCAAGGAAGAAAATCTTTGGACAATTTGTTCAATTGAACAACTAAACTTTTGATGTAATAGTAGTCTCTAAAGCCTCCAGCAATAAAAATAAAATAATATTTTTAAAAGTTACAAAATGTCAAGATTTGCCTTGTTTTATTTTTCCGGCTAAATTTTTTTATTAATTATTATCAGCACAAATATTGTTGTACAAAAAACCTGGACAAGATTGGAACAAGCTCCAATCAGTCGGAGAAATAATAGTTTTTTTGCTAATAAGTCAGCACAACCATTATTTTGACGATGAACATGCGATGACTGAGTTGACCAAGTGTTGACAACGGAAACTGTAGGCTTCCTCAAAATTTGCCTTGTTTATATTTTACGGAGCAAGCTAAACGTATTATGGGTAGGGGTGACGTAATTTTTATACAAGCCGGCTAAATGGGGGGGGGGGGGAATGCAATTGTACTATTGATAATGGTATATTCTGTAATATTAAAATAATCTGGGGCTTACGTCAGCAAACACAAATTGTAATATCACACAAACGCCATCATGGAAGACGACAATCGGAGCTTCGCTACCGAAACCCTAGACGAGGCGTTGGTGAAGAAGCACCATGACATGCTCCAACGCTTCCCTGCTCGCCACCACGCTAGAAAATCCGATTCACCTGACTCTTCTTCTTCCACGTTCGAATCGATCTCCTCGTTCCTCTCCCGATTCGCCGATTCCAAACGATCAACAGATTCAATTGTTTTCATTTGAAAATATATAATAACCAAAATTTTATAATATAAAAAAACTATAGCCCCCAGGTCCGGCTCTGAATGATCGGTTCGATTCTTATAAACGATGTTGAAGATTCTGTGTTTGTGATGGCGTCGCATCAGATTAGAATCCATCGTGCTAAGAAGTGTGATTTCTAATTGAGAGTGAGGAGTCGTCTGATAATTGAAGATAGTAATGGAGTTAGATTCGCGCCGTACTGTTTGGATTATGGAGGGATTGAGGAGGATTTGAAGATGGCAGGGTTGGAGGAGGACACTGAGAGCTGGGCCAATGTTGATGATTTCTTGTGGCTGAGAGCTGTTCAGTCTCCTAACTGGTCTGTTTTACCGGAAGAAGAGAGGCTTTCTTCGGTTTCCATTTCCAGCGATGGCGATTCTTGATAAAATTATCAATTTTGAGTCATTTTTGCGATAGCTATTTTTTTATCAGGATTTAAAAAAAAGAAGAAAAATTGTTATTAAATAATATATATAATAACATTTTCTTTAATATCTTAGTATATATATTTTTAATTGTGAGGTAGATTAACATGCCAAAATCTTAAATATATAATTGCCATGTGTCGCGATCATGTCAATTATAACTTTGAAGAACAAAATTTTATATAATAAGATATTTAAAATTCAATATAGAATATACACTTAATTAATTTTAAAACATATAGAGATTGTGTTTTAATTGTGCTTTTTTATATAAATAAAAATCTAATATATTTTATATCTAGTAATAAATATAAAATACTTTTCAAGATAATAGTAAAATTTAATAAATTTTGCCCCCAAACAACCTTTACACTGGATATGCTACTATATACATGAGTCAGTTTTGCTTATCCTAAATTTAGTTTCCTTAATTATGTAGAGATCTGTTGTCAAAAATAAAATTATATAGAGATCTAAAAGCCTATATAACCTACAAGGTTTTAGCAAAATTTATCAACGTCAAAACATAAATATTAAACATCTACTTCCAAAAAAAAAAAGAAGAATGGAGCAGATCAGATTTAGAGATGTTGTTAGAACCATCGCAGTAGTGTTTTTGTTGGTCATTGCAGGTTAATCAAGCATTCTCATTCTTAATATTCTCAACTATTTAAACATTATTTTTATTATGTTGAAGCTCAATTTTATAACTTCAACATTGGTTAAAAGTACACATAGTTTTGTTTTGGATTTTTATAATAAATGTTTTGATTATTGTCTTGTTTGCAGAACAAGCAACTGCAGGCTCTATTGATTATGCCGATTGTTATGGACTGTGCAATCCCCATTGTGAGCAAACTTGCAAAGGATTAGGTTACACAGCTTGGTTGTGTCCATTAGTCCAAACCAAGTCATTCTGTTGCTGTACACCAAAAAAGAAAAAAAATGGACATTCTGTTCAGTTGAACAACTAAATTTTGATGCATAATGTAATATGTATGATTATTAATAAAACCCCCAAAACAAAATATAAAAAACAATTCAAAATGTCTGGATTTGCCTTTTACGTATATAGTGCAAGCTAAACGTGTTATGGGTGAATATGTATGTTTGACGGATCTTTATACAAGATTAATATTAAACAAATGGAATCCAAATCGCGCAAATTAAAAGAACTACTATTGACCTCGAGATAGGTAGAATCTGACTTGCCCGAAACACGGCTCCATATGATTAGTCCGACTTACGTACAGCCCAGAAACAAGCAGGAATCATCAACACCACCGATGAAGAATAAAGTAACTTTCAAATGCTTTAAACTCCTTACAAACCTGCCTTCCACCATCTCCCAAACACCAGGTCTTGTTCCGTTCATGTTTCATTATTGTCTTTTATTTTAAAATTCGTTCTTCTTCTCTTTTATATATAATCGTTATGTGTTTACATATGTTGGATAATTGGCTTTGATTGTTGTAATTGCATTTGTTATATCGATACATGTTGATTATGTTTTATTCATCAACTTAAATGTCTCAGCCCCAACGTTTCCTCCTTCTCTCTTCCCGCCAGAGTTCTCTCCAGAGCTGTCTTTATAATTGTCTTCACCTGAAAAACCACCATTTCCAGCCCATTGGCAGAGAAACACCCAGTTTCAAACCTCCCAGCGGCGGGAGCAAAAGGCTCATTTCCACGGGTTTAGTTACAGCTAACTGAGCTTGGGTACTATTGGGCTCAAAATAATATATGAATAGCGAGGCCCAATATAACTATCAGCCCAAAGGTGGAAAGCTCAGCATAGATGGAACCGCCTGCTTTGACTGTTTATCAAAAGTCTTTTTTTTTCATCTGAATTATTTCATTCAATCAAAGACTGTTTATCAGAAGTCAGAACTTGTTAAATTCTTTTTTGTTCCCTTAATTAAATATTAGGAGAATTGACTGCAACAAGCAATCAAACAAGTACTGCAATATGAAAGTATTGAAAATATTAAAAATATATTTGGTTAGCTCTTAGAAAGTCTTTCATGTGATACATTCAAACAAATCTGTTTGAGAACAAGAACACAAATTCTAGTAATAAGCATTCTGCAACATATAGATAGTATAGCTTTATAAATTACATGATTTCTGAATGGAGTATTGGTAGGTTGGTAGATGGAAAAAGTCATAATCATTTCCCAAAAAATTGGCCTCCAACAATGACCCATTCACACATACCAAAACCCCTATTTTAAGCACAAATATGAAGTATGAATTTTTTTTTTACTAATTAGACACTTCCAGTAATTTTCTGATTAGTAAAATATGAAAAGGGTTAACTACTGTTTTTTTTTTTTTTTGTTAACGAAGGTTTTGTATTATGGAATATGATCATGTGTTTTTTATGGAGGATTCTCACCAGTTTGCTTCCTCTTAAGTCTAATTTTCCTCTATATATATTTTCAAATACTCTCTCTTTCTTATACATTAACTTATATAAGCAGATTTGTTTTGTACATTGATTCTGAGCTCTGCAACTTCTGTGATCAAAGCTTCAATGGAAGGCTTAGCTATCAGAGCATCGCGACCGTCCATCTTCTGCTCTCTTCCAGGTCTCGGCGGCCATTCTCAGCGACAACCTCTAAGTGACGGTTTCCTCAGGCTGCCGGCGTCGTCTAATGCAACGGTTAACACAAACTTAGTCGCGAGTTCTGTCTTCAATGTGTCTTCACAAGCTTCCCTCACCGCCGATGTCCCCGCCCTTTCAGACAACATCGTGTGGCACGAGAGTTCCATTTGCAGATGCGACCGACAACAACTTCTTCAACAAAAGGGTTGTGTCATTTGGATCACTGGTCTCAGCGGTTCAGGGAAAAGCACTGTTGCGTGTGCGCTAAGTAAATCATTGTTTGAAAGAGGCAAACTTACTTACACACTCGACGGCGACAATGTACGCCATGGCCTTAACCGAGACCTTACTTTCAAAGCTGAGGATCGTACCGAAAACATACGCAGGATCGGTACCAAACGTTACAAATAAGCTAATCATGTTTTAGTTTAGCAAATAAGCTAATGATGTTGAAACTTCAGGTGAGGTGGCTAAGCTGTTTGCTGATGTTGGGGTCATTTGTATAGCAAGTTTGATTTCTCCGTACCGGAGAGACAGAGACGCGTGCCGGTCCCTGTTACCCGAAGGCGACTTCGTGGAGGTACGTTAACGTTGTATTTGTTGCAGTCTGATCCTATATTATGTTCTTTTTCTATTTAAATACATTAAGAATGTTTGAATTTGTTTTAGGTTTACATGGACGTTCCTCTGTCTGTGTGCGAGTCAAGAGATCCAAAGGGGTTGTACAAGCTCGCACGTGCCGGGAAGATCAAAGGTGTTACTTGTCAAACACGTTATCTCTTGGAAGTCAGAAAAAAAAAACAATCAATATTCTTTCCTTTACGTAAATGTTTCTTTATTCAGGTTTTACTGGAATCGATGACCCTTACGAGGCGCCATTGAATTGCGAGGTTGGTTATGTTTATTCAATGATGGTTTATTCAATGATGTAGCTGAAGAACTTTGTGCGTAGATTCTAAGATATTTACTATTATTTTATGTATATTTACAGGTCGTGCTGAAACACACCGACGTCTCTTGTTCGCCACGTCAGATGGCTGAAAACATCATCTCTTACTTGCAAGACAAAGGTTACCTTGAAGGCTAATTAGTCAAATCTGAAAAATCAAAGAGAAAAAAAAAACAATTAGATTTTGTAATGGTTAAATGATTGCTCTCTCTGGTTCTCTCGTAAGCTTGAGACGTGATATACGACAGTGTCTCGCTTGTCATACTATCATTTGTTCTTGAATTGTGTTAAACTCGAGATCCAGAGGAAGGGAACATATATATTTCTAATTTAGTTACTTAATTAGTAAAGAGATGTTTATCACTTATTGTTACTGATTATGTTGTATACTTTTTTACTGTGTTGTATACTTTGTAATTTGTATTACTAATAAAATGATTTTCTCTGTAATTAATTTGTTTTAGTGAATTAATATTTGATAGTAATTCTTCTCTTTACTGAAGTATTAACTCAGCTAGTGTCCGACGCGAATGATAATGTTTCGCCGTTATGAATTTGAATGTAAACCCCTTTTTTTTTTGCTAAATCGAATTAAAATCACGAATGCTTTCAAATAACCATAAATCAAAGTCACCATAAGGTTTTATATTTAAAAATAGAATTATGCCGCAATTCGTGAAATTTGACAGGTGAGATTTGACGGATGTGCACGTTTTTTTTTAATTTATGCATGCATTTCACCCAACGCAGTACGCGTAATGTATACACAGAAATATGAAATAAAACTACCATGGCGAAAATAACACGTCATTTAGGGTGATTAACTCTTGCTCATCGATCGCTATGAGAAAACATGTATTTTTATAATCTAACAAATTGTTAATTCAATTAGCTCAATTAATCCAAAAGTTGGTATAGTGGCGCTCCCTGAAAATTATTCAATATACGTAAGCTAAAGAAGATGAATTAATTTTTTTTAAAGTATTGGATCGAGTTTTTGAATACACAAATCCAATACAAATCATTTATGAAAATATTTGTTCAATCAAACCTTAACAAAATCGTGCTCGAGCCCTATTCCAATTACACCAGTTCGTATTACTTCAAATTTTGGAAGAGTAAAACGTTTCAACAGATGGTCATGCTCGAAAATGACAAATGGTTAGGGAATTTGCAAACATTTTTAAAAAGTTTTTAGATGCGAAATGATTTTCAGTCTTTTTTTTTGTTATCTGATTTTCAGTCTTATCTCCTTCTTTTTAACTTATAATTTCTGGTGAGAAATTATCAATATTGATGCTTTGTGAGTTAGAAGACATTTTACAACATTTACAAAGGATCCCACATAAAAGTCGCCTGTTTTAATTAGCTACTAGATTTTGACCCGCACATTCGTGCGGATATTTTTCATTTTATGAATGTATACTTTTGAATTATAAACATTTTAAGTATATAATTTTAATTTTAGTGTTATATATTGTGAATACAAAACCTATTATTTTAGTAAATTGATATGGTAGCATCCATCATATTATTTTAGTAAATTTTATTGATATAGAATACTTTTTGGATGTTATAATAGTAAGTTTTTTTTTTGTTATTAAATTAAAACTTCAAAATATTAGATTACTTTATTTTTTATAACATAGTTTGTTTTTCCGTGTTATATTTCAAGAAGTTATTATTTATTATCTATGATTATACCTTTTGAAAAATTAAAAACATTATCATTTTAAGTTTGCATACTTATTTATTAAATTTTATATTTTTTCAAAATTGTTTGAGAAATTACACAACTATATTTGAAGTGGGAGATTATATGATTTTCGAAATTTTTTTGTTACTAAATTAATACATTATTTTATATAAATACTTTTAATTTCGGTAAGATTTTTATACATCTCTCAGAATATGTTTATAATTAATATAAATATTAAATTTATAATTAAAATTTGATTTGTCATTAATATTTTGAATGAATAATTAAAATTTCATAGTTTTCTAATAACATATTTTTAAATAGTATATGAACTAAAGGATAGTTATAAACTATTATATTGTTATTTTAAAGATGAGAAACCTAAATTGAAAAATTCATGAATGAGGTTGCTCTGAGAAAAACATGTGTTCTTTGCCTTTAACTTGGAGAAAAAAAGAGGAAACAAATTGACTAAACTCTGATCACTTCGTTTCAGTCACACTGGAAAGAGTGGACCATTTGACTAAATTAGTAAGCAACGTTAAATGTTCCCACGTTTATTCCAATTTCCACGAGCGGTTTTTGACAGGTGAACTCTGCACAAAATTGTAGGGATGAATATCTCACATCTGAAAGTGTAAGGTAATATATAAACTGTTAAGTCAATTTAATTATTACTTGATTTTGAATTATAAGGCTATGAAATTTAATATGGTATCCAAACCATTTGATGTTGGAATACTATGTAAATGCTATTTTCACAATTGTTCATGAGCATGAAAAGAAGTGTTAATGAATGAAGTGTTAATGAATGAATTAAGTCTTACATAGGTAGTTAGAGAGTTAATAGACTAATACATACTCCTTCCATTTCATTTTAGTTGTCGTTTTAGGTTTATGCACACAGATTAAAAAAACATATGATTTTGTATATTTTCAAAATTAAAACACAATTATCTATACACCTAACCATATTTCAACCAATAGAAAAATAAAATGTAAAATTTTATTAATAAATTTTGCATTGAAACTCTAAAACGATATTTATTTTGAAACAAAAAACATTTCCTACAATGACAGTTAAATCGAAACGGAGGGAGTAAACTGTTAAGTTCAATCTATTTATCGTAATTAATTTTTAATTTTGAAGTCCACATAAACCTGAAGTTAACACTGAACACAAAACAATATCCTCGATAATTTGCTTTCTTTTATTTTTGGCAAACCAATATACTACTTGAAATTTCAAATACACTTACATAACAACTCTTCTTTTGGTGTCACCTACATAAAGAGAAAAGAATGACAACTCATTTCTACTGAATAGGAGAAAACTAAAAGTTGGTTTTGGTAGAAAATATATCGAAAATAACACTGGTGGAATTTGATATGTGAAAGTAACATGGTTAACTACTTAACAACTATTAATAGTTGGATCAGAACATATAGTGTAGTAGTTTGTACTAGTATTGGCACTATATCACCATCCATCCAAATTTGAACTTGCGTATGTTATTGTTAACAAAAGAAAACGTTAAATAATTTTAAATATGCGCCATGCGGTCCTAGGATCTAACTATTTTGAGTTTAGAGCAGCTCCATGGTGGGAATCTAACAAATGTTCTAAACTAAGAGGTTTAGAGCATCAGCATTAAGGGATCATGTATAAAGTTCACACAATTCCCAAAAAAAAAAACTATTATAATAATTCACAAATTGTGAACCCAACTCGTGTGAGCTCTCTCCACTGATACGAGTTCATCCCTGTAACGCGGACCCCACGCCACGTGGCGGCCCGCGATTGGTCCGTTTATTTTTTTTTTTATTTTTTTTAAATCAAACGAAAAAAATAAAAAAAAAAATAAAAAAAAATTAAAATTATGATCTCCCTTCAAGGTTCATTGATGCAGATGCTCTTAAGAACCAGTTACTAACATTATTAGACAGATGTCAATTACACAATGTCTGAACAGGTTTCAATAAGTTAAGATAATTATAATATTAATATTTTTATTTTTTTAGAAACTGTTACAGACTCTAAGACCAGCTCCATCGGTTGCTTTTTTAATAAGGTTCTAAAAAAAGAAAAATATTAAAATAATAGCATAAGGAGAGAGACTGTTAGAAAAGGTTCTTTGCAAAGGATTTTTAGAACGGTTTTATGACACAAGTTACCATATGTCATGATATAAATGGCTTATCATTTACAAACAAAATAAAAGTTAATCAGAAAATTTTATTATGCTGTAATATTAATATTTAATGGTTAATATACTGATTTTTAGAACTTCACCGATGGTGATGCTCTAACCGTTAATCATGCTCTTAGTTACTTTAGTCACGGGAGTTGTTCAAAAAAAAAAAAGTTACTTTAGTCACGGTTTAAATATTCTGTTTAGGTGTTTGGTGGTAAACAGATTTATATAGTAGAGTCGTAGACGCTTATTAAAGTAAAACATTAATAGCCGATGCACTAAAACGTATATATAATCCGTTGCATAGTTCTCTAGCTCTTTATGTTCGATTTTCTCAGCGAACGAATGTTTTCAATGTAAAACCAGTAACAGTGGTTACATATATATATCCTGGATTCCCCAACACTCTATTAAATCACTAATATTACAGAAGAATAATACTCTAATTATTTTCTGCTGTTTTTTAAGTGCATATATAACACGAGGAGTTTTGGCAGGTCACCTACAAAAACAGTTAGAATATTTCAAATTCCCAACCAAACAGAATATTATTAAATGAATATTAAAATATAGATATTTTGAAACGTTAGAATCGTAATAATTTTCAACAAATGTGGTAGTGCTCAAGATGGACCCGACCCATCCAGCATTTTCCTAGCATCTTCCATAACCCTTTCAACACACGAGGGTATTAAGAACTTAAGATCATTTGACAGTAAAATAGTATAAATAGGAAGGTGAGGCTCTTCTCCATGCAGAGAAAACAAGAAATACAACTTACTTCGATTCTTCTTTTCCCTCTCTATATTCTACACAAAAGAATTGAACAATTTTACCTCAAACCCTTCGGATCCCACTTCCACTACAACGCAAAACATCATTGTTCAGCAACATGTATCTCCTCACAATACTTCAAGCCTTTGTGACTATAACCCTAGTGATGCTTCTCAAAAAACTGATCACGAATCGAAACAAAAAGAAAATTTCTCTCCCACCAGGTCCCACCGGATGGCCAATCATCGGAATGATTCCAGCGATGCTAAAGAGCCGTCCCGTTTTCCGTTGGCTCCACAGCATCATGAAGCAGCTAAACACCGAGATAGCCTGCGTGAAACTAGGAAACACTCACGTGATCACCGTCACGTGCCCTAAGATAGCACGTGAGATACTCAAGCAACAAGACGCTCTCTTCGCCTCAAGACCTATGACTTACGCACAGAACGTCCTCTCTAACGGCTACAAAACCTGCGTGATCACTCCCTTCGGTGAACAGTTCAAGAAAATGAGGAAAGTCGTGATGACGGAACTCGTTTGTCCTGCGAGACACAGGTGGCTTCATCAGAAGAGAGCAGAAGAAAACGATCATTTAACCGCTTGGCTATACAACATGGTCAAGAACTCTGGATCAGTCGATTTTCGGTTCGTGACTAGGCATTACTGCGGAAACGCTATCAAGAAGCTTATGTTCGGAACAAGAACGTTCTCTGAAAACACCGCACCGGACGGTGGACCGACCGCAGAGGATATCGAGCATATGGAAGCTATGTTTGAAGCATTAGGGTTTACGTTCGCTTTTTGTATCTCTGACTATCTACCTATGCTCACGGGGCTTGATCTTAACGGTCACGAGAAGATTATGAGAGACTCGAGTGCTATTATGGACAAGTATCACGATCCAATCATTGATGCAAGGATCAAGATGTGGAGAGAAGGAAAGAGAACTCAAATCGAGGATTTTCTAGACATTTTCATTTCGATCAAAGATGAACAAGGAAACCCATTGCTTACCGCCGATGAAATCAAACCCACCATTAAGGTAATAATCACGTTACAATTCTTTATATATATATAACACAAGGTTTTAATCAGAAAAATACATTTTTAAAATAATACTCATTCTATTTTAAATTATGCATTTTCGTGTTTTATGTATGAATCGATTTCCGTGTGTTAGTTGTTTCCATAAATTTAAATTGATAATATTTGAATAAACCATTAACTTATAATCTATTACAGTTTATCATTACTAACTAATAAAAATGTAAAACATATATCTATATAAAACTTATTTTTAGAATTTTGTTACCATTTTACGTTAACTTTAAAAGTAGAAAATATATTTATTCGAAATTATATATATTTTTCAAAGAACGAATATGTGCTTCTTGTTTGCATGAAGACTGAAAGAGCCAACTAAATAAAATAAAATAAAAATGTGAAATACATTTTTAAAATAATACCATTTTACGTTAACTTTTTAATTGGAAAAGTAGATTTATTCAAAATGATATTATTTTCAAAGAAGGAATATGTGCTTCCTAAAAAAAACTAAGAACTTATGCTTTTTGTTTGCATGAAGACTACTATAATAAGAGCCCAACTTAATAAAAAAAAAAAACTTGTTTCTGTATGATAGGAGCTTGTAATGGCGGCACCAGACAATCCATCAAACGCCGTCGAATGGGCCATGGCGGAGATGGTGAACAAACCGGAGATCCTCCGTAAAGCAATGGAAGAACTCGACAGAGTTGTCGGAAAAGAAAGACTTGTCCAAGAATCCGACATCCCAAAACTGAACTACGTCAAAGCTATTCTCCGTGAAGCTTTCCGTCTCCATCCCGTCGCCGCCTTTAACCTCCCACACGTGGCCCTTTCCGACGCAACCGTCGCCGGATATCACATCCCTAAAGGAAGTCAAGTCCTCCTTAGCCGATATGGGCTGGGCCGTAATCCAAAAGTTTGGGCCGACCCACTTAGCTTTAAACCGGAGAGACATCTCAACGAGTGCTCCGAAGTTACATTGACGGAGAACGATCTCCGGTTTATCTCGTTTAGTACCGGTAAAAGAGGTTGTGCTGCACCAACTTTGGGTACGGCGTTGACGACGATGATGCTCGCGAGACTTCTTCAAGGTTTCACTTGGAAGCTACCGGAGAATGAGACACGTGTTGAGCTGATGGAGTCTAGTCATGATATGTTTTTGTGTAAACCGTTGGTTATGGTCGGTGAGTTGAGGTTGCCTGAGCATCTTTATCCGACGGTGAAGTGAAACCACGGACGGCGTATATACATTAAATAACTCTATGTACTTATATAACATCATCTAAGTTTCGTCAATCTCCGGTTACCAGAAGATAATCGGTCAATTTCTGATCGAACTTGTGTGTGGTTTTGTTTCCTTTGGGGACACTTGGAAGTTTTTTTTTCTTTTACTTTTAATAAAACTTGTTCTTTTTTTTAATAATAAGAAGACTATCCAATTAATGTATATATCTCATCATAGCAATTTAAGAAATTGTGTGTTTATAAAGTTGAGCAAAAAAGTAAATTGAATTTCCAGTCACTCAAATATTTACATATCTAAATGTACATGTAAGTTAGATAAACTTGAAAACATTAGAATTTTTAGTAACATCTAATTATTAGAAGTTTTTAAAGTTCAATCGTTTCAAAGTTCGCTAATACCGAGTTCAAATTCTATAAAATGTGATTTATTATGGATTATCCAAATTAAGACACATTAGGTGAGAAAAAAATAGAGGAACAATTTATTGATGGTTTTGTCAGGATACATGCAATGTCTGTCCAACACTTTTAGATGCACTAAATTTTATTTTTAACAACCTATTCTTACATCTTCCCTAATTTTTTTTTGTCAACAACATTTTCCCTAATGTAATATATATAATTATATGTAATATAAAATATCACACAAAATTTTAAATAACTCTATTAACAATTATTAAAGATAATTTTATAAAATTAATTGTATAGCAATATTTGTTGATGTAATCACCAACATTTTGACTATAATCGATCATAATTTTCTAAAATCAATTGCTAATACAAAATCTCACATATAAAAATAATATTTATTTATATTTTATATAATTTTTACTTATATTTTTTATTAATTTTTCTTCATATTTTTATATAATTTTATTAAAGTTTATATGTAAACATAATTTGTGTTTATTTGATCATAATAATAATATTCATAAAAACATTAATATTGTTTATAATTTTTATTAATAAATATATTATGGCTTCTTATGCTTGTTTTTGTGCACACCTTCTTATGATTTATGCTCTAAACGATGGCGTGTGTGACTTGTCCTCTGGACTGGCTCTGGATACATGGTGGGTCTTGTTTGTATTGTAATGTTATTTATATGGTTGAATCATCATTTTGATCGATGAAATGAATTTTTTTTTTAAACAATAACAAATGTACAGTTGCAGAAGAGAAGACAAAAATGAAAAATATACAAATGCATGTATTAAGCTGCAGTGACAATGGTTTGAAGCAGAGTTTCCAGGTCTTTCAAGCTACGAATAAACACAATACACCATAAGTTAGCAAATGGACGAGGAAAGCAGATTCTTGTGAGACATTTCAAGTTTGATAGATGATAATACTTACCTCACATTAGTGAGATCAGGGTATACAGAAATCGCCTCTTTGAAATCCTGAAAGTACATGTTTTCTACTGTTATCAACCCAAGAAAAAGAGAATAGTGATAGTGGAAGAAGAAGATGTTGTAGAGCATACCTGATCAGATGTTGAAGAAGTGTATGTAATTACACATGACATGCCTGCTTTTGTAGCAGCCTATATAGATTGAAAGTCAAAAGCCAATTTATCAAGATTGTGTGTTCAAAAACCGAGTTTAGGATGTTATGAGATGTAAGAACGAGCAAAAGATTGGAGTTATTAACCTGCAGGCCAATCACACTGTCCTCTATGACCAAACAGTCATTCACTGAAACACCTAGCTTCTGCAATCAAACATAAAACAACAGAACGTAAAACTTGGTTAAGTCTTGTCAATTAAACTTGTTATATAAATTTTTTTGTTAGCTTGGAATTCTATTATACCTCGGCAGCTGTTATATAAATGGAAGGATCAGGTTTCTTCTCCTTAACATCATCTCCTGGAAATTCCAATAAACAAAAAGAAAAGGATATAATGAAAACCTTAGACATCTAAAGCCCACAAAGTAATAAGTAACTCAGAACATAGAATGTAATGAAAAAATCACCTGCAAGGAAGCAATCAAGTCCTTGGAATCGCTCCTAAAAGACATAAACATAACCGAGTTAAATAAAAATGTCACCAGTCTATTAGAGATTAGCAAAAGGAAACAACTCACGATTTGGATAAGATTCTCGAGACATAATATAACTGAACTCTTTGTAGCTGCAGAACACACAGCTAGTTTCTTCCCCTGTATCATTAATTTCAAGAACACCAATTCATAATTAAAAAAATAAAAAATTTCATTAGGGTAATTTAAACAAAGCTTGTTATTATTACAGCAGCTCTTGCTTCATCCATTAGTCTTATTACACCAGGTCTTGCTTCTACCTGAAACCAAAAAGAAAAAAAAAGGCTAAGAGATTTAGATTCTCTCTTAGAGAAACTAATTAAGATGATGTGTTCAAGATCTCACTACTTACACTTCCTGACATTATGATCTCTTTGTACCTCTCTGTCTTCCAATCCTGAAGACTATCGATCAACTTGGCTCGATCATCGTCACTCTCTGGAGGCGACTCGAAAAGGGTCGAAGTCGGCCATCCATTTTCTCTAAAGTACCATCTCATTTTAGGCTTTCCACCTCCGACCAGGTTCTGAAACTTGTCGTAGAACTCGAGGCTCCAGTTGAGAGACTCGGAGGAAGAAGGAGGACAACGAACATCGAAATGCGCGAAGGCGTCGTTGTAAGCTTGACGGTGTAAGTTCTCCGATTCGAGTATCACACCGTCGCAGTCGAAGATCAGAGCTTCGAGAGACCGTGAAGATGACGCCGACACTGTAGAGATCCTAGCTTTCTGATAAACGTTTCTGGATTTGAAACGCAGCGTTTGGAGACGAGGGAAGCGGTTGAAGCCAACGGAGGAGGTGGATGGGGGCAAGAGAATCGATGAGTGGCTGCAAGAAACCGCCATTGATGAATCTCTCACGCTGTGTGTGGATCCGAGCTGCTCTGACTAAGTGAGATAGAATTAAAAAAAAATGTGTGGTCTTCCTTGCGAGTAACGGTATTTAACTAACTTTTCTATCATACACCAAATGGCTTTTGGGTCACTAAGGCCCATTAACTGAAACCTACATGGGCCTGCTCCAGGAATTAGGTCTCCTTTGTTTTCATTTGACGAACAAGAAAGTGTTTTGCCCTAATTAAACCATCGTCAAAACATTAGGCTATAAAAGCCTCCTTACAATCACTTTGTCTAGTTTATAATCACTTTTGATCACTTTGTCTAATTTATAATCACTTTTGAGTCTCCATTCCATGAAAAGGAACCTAAGATAGCGTGTGTATATTTATCTTTTGTAATTCGACCAAAACTTCTACGACCTCTTTAATTATAAGAACAAGAAACTATCTGGATCACACTCTATTGGGGAGGCTCGATGTTTCTCGACCATGACTAGGCTCTATAACCAATCCGGTTCAGGAAAATCTGACCCGGCTTTCGAGCCAATATACCAGGAGAAATTGGGCAGATTGTGTCCCATGGGAGGAGATGGACGCAACTAATAAAGTATTTAATAACCAATATTCCAAAGACTTGGTTTCAAGGAGAGGATTTCTTAACTCCGATCAGACGCTGTTTAGAGATTATGTAAAAATGTTTAGTGAGACTTATGCGGAAGGGATGGTGAAGAATCTTCACTGAAGATGGGTGACTTCCTTTCCACGAAACCTGGGGATATTAGGTTAAATTGTCGAGTCGTTAATCCAAAGAACTCTTTAGTTCTAATCGATATTAGTATTGAATTAAAGGAACATTTTATACTCTCAAATTTATAATAATAACTAAAATAATGTTCCCGTAACTAAGGAGTTTATTGTTCCGAAAACACTAAGCATAATAAAATGATCAAATCCTAATTACAACAAGTACGAACTCGTTAGGGTTTGTCTATATATGTACAACAACAAAAGGTTCATTCGAAGTAAACCTGTAGAAAGTAAGAACACACAACATTCCTAGATTGCAAACATAGGCAAAATTGGGACACATTTGGCATGGATTGCACAATGGTTGGTGTCTTCAAAGAGACGAACCAAAAATAGGCTTCTGCGCAACTTCTTGGAGAGCCAAGACAGCATGTCTCTGCAAATGAAAATCGGTTTTGAAATCTTGAGCAATCTCACGGACAAGCCTCTGGAATGGTAGCTTCCAGAACAAAAGTTGAGGTTTTACTTTATTGCTTTAGTGTGTTACTTAGACTATTTAGTACAATGAGAGTGTTGAATTTTTATTTCAACAGTTTGATAGCTTACATTGAAGGTCTTGAAATACTTAAAAAGATAAAATAGATTTTTTGCTGTTGATTTTTTTCATCGGGTTAGAAACTAAAAAGTTGGGGTCTACAAATAGAAATTAGAAAATAGGCTTCTGCGCAACTTCTTGGAGAGCCAAGACAGCATGTCTCTGCAAATGAAAATCGGTTTTGAAATCTTGAGCAATCTCACGGACAAGCCTCTGGAATGGTAGCTTCCAGAACAAAAGTTGAGGTTTTACTTTATTGCTTTAGTGTGTTACTTAGACTATATAGTATATACAATGAGAGTGTTGAATTTTTATTTCAACAGTTTGATAGCTTACATTGAAGGTCTTGAAATACTTAAAAAGATAAAATAGATTTTTTGCTGTTGATTTTTTTCATCTGGTTAGAAACTAAAAAGTTGGGGTCTACAAATAGAAATTAGAAAATAGGCTTCTGCGCAACTTCTTGGAGAGCCAAGACAGCATGTCTCTGCAAATGAAAATCGGTTTTGAAATCTTGAGCAATCTCACGGACAAACCTCTGGAATGGTAGCTTCCAGAGCAAAAGTTGAGGTTTTACTTTATTGCTTTAGTGTGTTACTTAGACTATATAGTATATACAATGAGGGTGTTGAATTTTTATTTCAACAGTTTGATACCTTACATTGAAGGTCTTGAAATACTTCAAAAGATAAAATAGATTTTTTGCTGTTGATTTTTTTCATCTGGTTAGAAACTAAAAAGTTGGGGTCTACAAATAGACCCTTAATTTATTTCTTTAATTATTGTATATCAAAATTATTATTTTTATGCTCTACAAATAGAAATTAGTTTCATATGATTTGGACACATATAAAAATCTTATTTACCATTAGTTTTTAAACATAACATGAAAAAATAAATAGAAGAAAAAGAAGAAAGAGAAAATGAAGTGCAAGGAAAAGAATATCAGGTGGAAGTTTTAAAGTGAAAAGAGGATTTTGAAAAAATGTACATGGTCTTAGAAAGATAAATTCATTTAAAGTACCTACAAGAGGTAAAATATATTTTTATAACTTAATATGGGTAAAAACTTACAGAGTGATATTTTATTAAATTGAAATATTAAATTGAAATAGTATATTTTTATATTTTTACATCAAACAGTTATTATATACTATTTCTTAAATGTTTCCAAATATAATACTACTTTACATCAAATACTTTTAAATGTTTCCAAATATAAAGTATTATAAGAAAAAAGTATTATAAGAATTCCAGAAATAAAGACTTGAGAGCTGAGAGAGACCTTTCAAACTCACCACACCATATAATTATTTCCATTTAATTAACCCCATTTGCGTGTTTAATTTTCGTATATTTAATATTTTATATACAAATTAAAAACCCTTTCATCATCATAGCATATTTGAATTTCCACTAGCGGGCCCTTAGAAACAAGAGAGTGTTGAAAAATATAACGTATAGAAATAGAAAGCTATTTATATTCTTTTACATACCAACAGATTTCAATTTAAAATAGATTTTCCTATATTCTTAATTTAAAAATAGAACTCGATTCCCTGCATATGCAATAAAATAGAAAAACGTCTAGGGTTTAATAAAGACACTAAGACCTCATAAAATGTATTTTCCTATTTTTACTTGTAAAATAGAGAAACTTTATAATATAGATGTATTTTACTTTAATATATTTATCTAAAATATATATTTCCAAATATGGAGTAAACTATAGAAGAATATTATTTATTACTCTATAAATATATAAAAAATAGCAATTTCAGTTTTAGAGGCGAAAATAGAGTTTAATTAGAGTAATTGTACTTCTAAATACTATTATAAAAAAAAAAATAGAGGTGAGTTGAAGATGATCTAAAAATCCTTGTAACAGGTATTGTAATATAAATTATTTTCATTTATTACAATGCAATGAAAATCTTTCAAAAATATATAGTCATGATTGTATACATACGCATGTACTTCTTTATTTGTAATAATAAATAAAGCTATTATACAGCTTATAAATCAAGAACATTTTGAATTTTTTTTTAAGTATTAAGGTTTTAAAAAATATTTTCTCGAGACCCAAAAAGTGGATTTGGATTATAATTTTTTTTCTTTAAATGCAACATCGTTTTCAGTAGCATTTGTGTAACAGACACAATGAAAAGCATCAATTTGCTTTACAGATTGCAAAAGCATTTTATTGCCTTTTCTGAAGCAGCAATTATCTAATTAGTGTCAATCACTAAGAAAATAGCTCTCTTTGCGATTTTGTATTTGTTGATTTTTAATCTTTGGATAAGTTCATTTCCTAATGTACATATAATTATTCACCTTAGATAGAGTCACTACATATCTACGAGAGTACGAGGTAGCTATTTTATATCAAATTCTGTAAATAATCCATGTGCTTTGTATTGATATTTTCACATTATGTATTAGTTTTCTAGTAGGCACGATACAAACCACCTAAAAAGCATATACGATTCCAATATATAATAAGTTTGGATGGTTATAATTATTGTGTGTACGTAAATATAATTCCTATAATTAAACTATTTAGGATTCTTGAAACCATTGTGATCTTTGCCAAGAGAAAGTGAAGCATACAACACAAATGTTCCTTGCATATTATATATATGCATACTAGCATATATATAATTAATTTGTACAATGAGATTTAAATAATTAAGGAAATATAAGCATCTACAAAGCAAAGCAATTTAAAGTGAAGATGTTTTATGTGCACTGAGTTCTGAGAGACAACGTCCACTCAAGATGAACATAAGTCGAATGTCTAGGAAAACCAGAACCTTTATAACCACAAATTGTATATAAAATGTATTTCTGATACATATAAATACCATTTTTGTTGGCTATATCGAAAATTAAAGGACAATGTAAAACAAAACCAAAACCAAAACCAAATTCAGTTGAATTTATTATTTTTATTTTTGATTTAGTGATTAGAAATAATTGACCTAAAAATAGACTAGAAACTTTTAGATTCAAAGAACTAAGAGCATCGAACTTAAATAGCTTAGACATAATTTTACTCAAAACTAAAATTCTATTATAATACATATAATTTCATGAGTTTCAAACATAGAACTATACCTTAATGCATATGCTTTTACTAGAATTATATCTTAACATATAGTTCTCCTATAATATAAGTGGTCAAACGAACTAGTGAAATAGACAACTAAATTTTTTAGACTGAATCAAAATGGATAACGGATCGAATACGAATGAAATGGATAGGATCATGAATATATTTAAAACCCAGATATTCTAGGAGGGCAGAAATCAAATTATACAGGTTTTTGGAAATATTTATGATTACTTGCTGTGTCCGAATAATTAATTATCCGATCAGCTCCGATATGTAGCTACTCAGATATTTGGTGTCCAGATATCAAGAAAATTATATATTTGAACTGAATATCTTTGATCCATACAAATAAAATAAAATTTTAAAATAAATTGAAAATTTTAAAATAATATATATATAATAATATTTTATTACAAAATAAAAAGTATTTTTAAAAATTAATATCTAAAATAATCAGTTTAATAAATAAAATATGTTGTAAAACTTACATAAATATAATATTTATATAATTTATGTATATAATTATTTATATATATATATGTGCTACACATAACAAAACATATCAGATATTCCTTTCTAAAAATATTGGTATTGTGACTTATTTAATTTTTATGGATATTATATATTACTTCCTCCATTTTTTTAATATAAGTCGTTATAAAATTGTGCACGTAGATTAAGAAATCATTAATTTTTTATATTATCTAAATAAAAATATTACTAATTATTTACCTAACCACAAATCAACCAATACTAAAATAGAAAGTATATTATCATTGGTCATATAACATTAAGTGTTAATAAATTTTAAATTTTACATAGAAAACTGAAAATATCTTATAATTTGAAACATAAATTTTTTTCTAAAACGACTTATATAGAAAACAGAGGGAGAAATATTTACTTTGATTTATAGAATTAGATATTGAATTTTTTGGTTCAATTTAAAAAAATAACAAATCAAAATTTACGAATATTTTATCCATCATTACGATCCATGGCAATCCTTTGTGGATCGGAGTGCTGACAAGAGAACACTGTATATGTGCTTATCCTCCTCCAGCTATCCTGCAAGGTAACAAATTATCAGAAATTAGATAAACTAACCGTGTATTTCAGGCAATAGTGACAAATGTCAATGACGAAAACGACATGTCCATTGGTGCATTCGTGGCCCTACATCACATGGGTTCATGTGCCCCGTTTTCTCGCAGCTTCGTATAAAGAAAGGGAGAAAAAGCCATAGGCCCCCACTCCATTCTGTGCCAATTGGCAGTACAGAAAAAAATAGAGTACTATATTTTTCTTTGTCTAATTTTATTTTGGTAATTTATAGTAGTAATTGCCTCATCGATATGTAGTATTTTAGGGAATAAATGGAATTTAAGTGATTTGAAATGAGGTTGTTCAAAAAAGTGATTAGAAATTAGTTCACTATCAAGTTTAATACAGCTTTGATTTATTTAATCAGATGTATCTGAAAACAAAATCTTCCGACGGTTCCAGTACTCCATCTCTTTATTTTTGTTTTAATTGCAACAACTGCATTTTGATTTATTTATTTTTTGATACAAGAAAGCTAAATTTTTTTTGTTTACACTTTTTTAAGAATTTACAATAGTACACTTGTTTCCACTTTTTGGCGTCATGTCGTGACCTGAATGCCTCAATTTCAGATATGATCCGTTACAATGGTAAAAGCTTCAAACTGAGTCAGAATGTTTTCATCATTCACTAAAACCGATGTCCTATGCTTCCACTTATAGACGTACGTACGCACAATCATAAAAACAAAAGCACCTTCATGATGATGACAACTTTTCACAAGCCAATCCCATGTTTTAAGTATTTCTTTTTAATTTTATGACCTTTTTTAACAAAATTTTTATGGCCTTTAGATTTTTAATTTTCTATGGAAAAACTTTATTGTCTTTCACCAGAATCAGAATTAGCAGACATCAAACCCTTTTTACGAAAATCATCAGGTTCTGCACCATTTTCTAAAAGCCACTTTCTAAATTTGACGAACTATTCTGATAATTTCGCCAAAGTTAATCATTTTTATTGTCGTAGCATCTTAAAATTTGAAAACTTTTTTTTTAACACCAACTTCCATTTAAATCAAACTCCCAACATGGGAGGATTAATTAAAAAACTTCTGAAACCAGCTTGTTTTGCCAAACAATAAGCATTTTTGTTTTTATCGAGAGGGATCCAACAAAAGGAAATAGAACTAAAGAGTCAAACATAAAATATTAGTGATGACAACATACATCTCAAGGACGGTTGCTGTGAGGTGATTGGCTTGATGAATTGAGCTAAATCGGATTCACATTGTATCTTCTGGATCCCCAGTTCCTTGCTCTTGGACAGAGTTTCTCTCATAGACAACACTTCTGCTGTTAAAAAAGACGCAACTTAATGACAGTGGAAATGAAAGGAGAGATGATTATCCCTTTTTTAACATTGTCCAGCCTAAACCCGCTAGCTTCAGATCGTCTCGCCAAGCTGTGTCCACTTGAATTCTAGTTGCATCAGCGAGGTCAGGACTCAGGGAGTTAAGATGAAGGGAGACGAGGTGGAACATTTTGTTCCTCTAAAGAATCATTCTTTAGGTGTGATTACTGCTCGAGTTGTTAAAAATCAGCTCATTACGAGCTTTCCACAGAGTCCACAAAAGCCAAAGTGTTAACTTACTAGATGTGATACCCAGAGGCAGCAGACATTCATTCCGCACTAGGGTATCCATGACTCATTAAAATCCGCCTATGCTCTAGCAACAAAGTGAGTGGAAAAGGGAACAATAGCCCAAACTTTTCTAGCAAACTCACAGTGAAAGAAAAGCTGATTGATAGATTTGAGATTCTTACATGGGGAAATTTTGCTTCAATCGGTATGTTTTTAGCAGCCAAACATTCACCTACATATAAGGTGTTTTAGCCTAGCTTCCAGAGGAATAACTTGATTTTCAGATCAGTTTTGAGCTTCCACATTCCTTTGTTCCAGCCAAAGTTGGGATGCTGCTGCACAGGTTCAGGAGAGCGAGTGTGTAGGACCTCGCAAGCAGCCTAATACCCTGATTTTGGCGTATATTCTCCATCTTTTTTTTTGAGCCAGATTCGCTTGTCCGGAACTCCGGACCTAATAGGCATAATTAATAAGATTTTGTCTTCCTCAAAAAAGAGAATGTGGTGTGGTTGCTCTCTATTCCAGTCTAGCCGGATTGGCAGAAGGAGATGTGAATTTAATCATATTGTGATTGGCCGGAACATGTCCCATTGGTCTTGCTTTTCCTGTCACACTCGGCCAATCATCATTCCAAGCGCTAATAGATTCAACATTACCTATTGTTCATCCCATGTTAGCTTTCAGCAGGTCTCCACCTATTAGAATTTTGCGCCAGCCATGCGATTTTGAGTTCATGTCCGACACTGTCATGAAGTCCTCACTACCGCAATATTTGCCTAGGAGTACTCGTCCCAGCAAGCTCGAGGGATTATGAAGAAGACGTCATTTGAGCTTTGCGAGGAAAGCGTCATTATAGCATTGAAAATCTCTGAAACGAGTCTTCTTTGGTCTTTGGATTTTGTCATTTTTTTCCAAGACACCCATACTAATTTCCGATTTCTATCTTTCCCATCTCATAAAAATCTAGTCACTGCTGATTGGATTCACTTGCAGAAATTTAAAGCATGTCATTGCATAAGATGGTATCAATGACTAAACACACATGAGTAACAAATTTGAAAACAATGATAAAATACAATATTAATGACATCACTCTGAGTAAAACACACATGGTTTTTTGTTGAAAAGATCACAATAAGTCATTGTTGTAAATTTTAGTTTACTCTTGATTATAATATCAGATTTAACCTCGACTCATATACAATTGAATAGATATGAATTTGTTTGCCGTGATCATTGCACACTAGTTCAAGGTCGTTTTCGTAGTTGAATTTAGGTTTAGAAAAAAAAATTATGTTTAAATAAAAAAAGGAAACAAAGAGAGAGATGTCGTGGTCGTGGGGAGAAAAGCTGCGTCTACGGAGAAAATATATTTCTCAGTTCCACTTTCACCCCATCTGTTCTATTAATTACATATCACTCCCTGAGTTATAAACTACAAGTTATTACTTATTACATACTAAGCACACAAAAATCAATAACATCTCATAAAAGAGCATTTGAAGAAAGTATTATTAGTCAAGTGGAATATTAAAGGGTGAAAATAAGGAATACAATCGGGACTAGAGGGGTTAATCTCAGTTTTATTACTCTCAACATCGTTAATTACATCGAGAGTAATCATAATTACAGATTAATATATAACCCCACCATTAATTCTTTATTTTCGATTATTCCAGTTTTGCCCTCCTATTAACGATTCTCATGTTCAGTGATCAGAGGCGGAGTACCAATGAAGAGACGGTGGTTGCTCATCGGAGAAGAAACAACACGCTTCTTCCCCGCTCAGAAAGTCGTCGTGATCCTCCATCTGCTCTGTTTTCACGAACTGTAGAAAATTTCCGCCGGTAACCGTCGGCGGCGGCGTCAATCTTCCGTTCTCGGAGCTGGTTTCGGCGCTCGAATCGCAGCTGTCGGAAGATCCACCGTCGAGGGCGGTGGAGTTCGGTAGAAGGTCACAGAGATCGGTGAAGCTTCGCCGGTAGTCAAAGCCGGTGGAATGTTCTATAAACTCAGGAGGAGAGGAAGGAACATTCTCTTCTTTCACGGCGGAGATATCACTCTCCGCCGTAACCTTGCTGTTGTTGTTGTTATCCTCTTCTCCGTTGATCTTAGCTTTGAGCTCACTAATCTTTAAAACAAGCGAGTCGTTATCGCGGCGGAGCGAGTCGAAGTTGTGGCGGAGAGAGTCGTACTGGCTCTTAAGAAGGCCGTAGTCTTTTTCGAGCTGTTTTGTCTTCCACCGTGCACGGCGGTTCTGAAACCAAACCGCTACTTGACGAGGTTCAAGTCCAAGCTCTTGTGCTAGTTGTGTTTTTCTCTCAGGTTCGATTTTGTTCTCGAGCTCGAAGTTCTTCTCGAGAGCTTTGACTTGGTCAACACGTAACCTCCTCTTCTTCTCTGATTGACCCATGTGGTGGTTGCCGGAATATTCCTCGACCGTTGTACCGTCTTCTTCGTAACCGTTAAGCATAGAGTGGAAATTATGCCCGTACCCTCGTGGATTCTGCTCATCTGTTGTCAGTAACCAATGAGTTTGTAAGAAAAAAAAGAAGCAAAGATCAAAACAGTAGAATTATGAGAATTTGCTATTGAATGAGTTTGTCTGAAAAAGACAGAACCAAATGAGTTTGTCTGAAAAAAGAAGATGGCAAGCACCTGTGGAATTGGAGATCAGACCACACATTGAATCTGAGTTGCTAAGTCTCTTCATGACACCAAAAAAAAGTTTAAATTCTTCTTGAGTTTTTAGTTTTATGTTTCTAACTTTTCATTACAACAGTGTTCTAAACACAACAATTCAGCTTCCTGACTTTAGACCCACAAACAAAAGAGAAGACTTTTGAGGAACACAATTTAGAAATGGATTAAGACCATCCCGAGAAGGAGAAGAAGCTCTTGGTTGGGCTATTTAGAAGAAAATGGTATAGAGAGAGAGAGAGAGAGAGAGAGAGAGAGAGAGAGAGAGAGAGAGAGAGAGAGAGAGAGAGAGAGAGAGAGAGAGAGCAAGGGTTAAATAAACCAATATGAACAAGTTGGATTCACACTTTCTTTTCTTTAAATAAACCAAGCTTGGGTTAACCTAAAGAGTTACAATGTAACTAGGGTTAATATGTGGGTTGTCTGTTATCTCATTGGCAAAAGCAAAGGGTTGGGCAAAAGGCTGTGGGTAAGGGAACAAAGACCTGACAATTTGGTTTTGGTTCTTTGAATTTATCCAACACTATGGGCTCACGGCCACCTTCAAAAAGACAAATGAATTAATACAGACGTTAAACATCATGAATCAACTTTCACTTTTGTAATATTTTTACTAAAATAACACGCAAAATATTAGGAGGTCACTTAACTTCTAATTTTTTAGTTGTTCAATACAACTGTTATATCATAACTACAAAGTCTACAACTAAGGTTGAGATCAAACTATTTTCGACCCACATTATCTTGCCCAAATGGGAGAGAGTGATAATATTTTAACACTTTCAAGTAAAGAGATGACAGGCCTCCATATTTGTGATCCAGTCCAAGACAATGGACCACAAAATTGTTGTTGCTTTTATAAGCCTGCTCCTTTTATTATAGATTGTTATTGAATTCTGAAATCAATTTCTCGTCTTGTTCTCAGGTTGAAAATAGGTCTAGTTTGACGTTTCCGTACACGTTACAGCGTAACAACTTGTAGCATAAAATATATACACACTAAAGCAACTACAGGATCGGCTTAAAACATGATATTGATATAAAATGAATTTGGATCATGATGCCTCAACACACGCACTTTGAAGATAACTCAAACACATTTAAGATATTTGAATGAAAGATATTTTAAAATTATGTCATATATACGCCTCTTTGGATTTTATAACTTGAAGTATCGAGATTCTGCAATCCCCTTTTGTCTTCATAAGCTTTTATGTCAATCTTACTTGTAACCCATAAATGTGTAAGACTTTTTAGCCCAAAATTTTGATGAATGTATTACCGCTAGCGCATTAGCCAGCTTGGTGGGTTGAAGTTATACCTGAAAATGTAGTTTTAAACAATTAAATGAAAAATTTATATCAAACAATTTTTTTTTAAAAAAAAAATCATCAACTTGTTACTCAATATAGGATACTAGTAGTATTTACAATTAATCATTTGACCTCAAGGAAAGTCAGTAATAGCTTCTGTGATTCTTCTATTGTCACGATCATTAGGATTGTTGAGCTATACAAACCACTTATCAACTTGTGTGTGTTCTGTGGGCTTGTTTGTTAGTTTCTTGTCTGAATCAAGGAAAAGGCAATCGTACGATGTACATTCTGACCTTAAATCATTGATTAGTTTGACCCTAACGAAGAGACAGACTATTCGTGTAAATGCATTGAACATGTGGATAGACATTAGCATCTAAACGAAGCACAATCTAGTGGATTAGACTATTTCATTAAACAAGTGGGGAAATAATTTACTAATAAAAATGCAATATTAACGAACTTTTCTTATAGCCCAAGTTGACAAAATGTTGCCAATTTAAAACTTTAAGCTAATCAAAAAGTCAAAAAATAATTAACCTTTTGAAGTTTATTCGAGACAACTTTAACTTGTTTCTGCTCTACTCTCCAAGTATATATAAATAAATGCAGTCTTCGTATTTGATATCTATAGCATAAACCTTCATACTAACAAAAAACTTATTACCTTTGCAATCAGCAGTTAATTCCATCCAACGGTTCCGTTTCGAATGAACGATGGCGCGAGTCCAAGGTTTTATTTCTCACCGTTGGATCATCTTTCAGTTAATCACAGTCCTCCACGTGGCTAATGCACAATCGCTCCCGCCACCGAGTCAGGACGAGTTGCAACCGGGTCACGCACCGTCTAAGACCACCGTCTTCGGCGTTCTCATCGCCGCGTTTTTCTTCTTCGGGTTACTATCCGTCTACATCCGCCACTGCACGCGAGCTATGCCCGGACACTCCTACACAAACTCCCGCCGCCGCGCTTTCGAGGGATGTTCACGGCGAGGCGGACTTGAAGACGCGGTGGTTGAGAGCTTCCCTGTCTTCGCTTACTCCTCCGTTAAGGAGTCGAAGATCGGAGCCGGTGATCTCGAATGCGCGATTTGCCTTAACGAGTTAGAGGATCGCGAGACGGTTCGGTTACTTCCGGTTTGCAATCACCTCTTCCACGTTGATTGTATTGACGCTTGGCTTTACTCGCACGCGACTTGTCCGGTTTGCAGATTCAATCTAACTGCTAAACCGGTTAAAACCGGATCGGAAGCTCCGGTTAGTGATCACGTCGTGATTGATATTAGGGGAGATTCGGAGGCCGATGAGGAGGAAGAGAAAAGCCACCACCGGCGGCCGAGTTCTGAGATCGTCGGTAAGTTTCCGCGGTCGAATTCCACCGGTCACTCGATGGGGAGACTCAGTGATGGCACCGAGAGGTTTACTCTACGGTTGCCGGAGGACGTGAGGAGGCGGATAATGGCGGCGAAAGGACGTAGGCTGAAACGAACGAGAAGCTTTGATGCTGATTTGATGGATAGCGGGTACGTAGTCGGGTCGGGTGGAAAATCGGATCGGGTTAGCTGGGCGGATAGATGGGGTTTGTTTGTTTCAAAGTCAAACTCGGGTTCCGTTAGATCACCTAACGGCGATTCGTTGACGTGAGGAATGTTATAGTTTGCCTGCCGTTAACCACGCACTGGAGTGGTCAGGTGTGTTTCTTTGGTTATACAATTGGTGGTGAATACTGAATATTAAATTGTTGATGAATATTTCATTGACTTTTAGGTTTGTTTCATGTGCTTTGTACACTAAAATGGTCCAGCTTGTTTAGTAACTCGCTAAACAAGTTTTCTAAATTTTGTAAGTGCTTGTAATATTTGATTAATGAAGACACTGTTTAAGTTTTTGTGTCATTATGTTGGTTTTACATATGGACTGGTTCCTAACTTGTCGCGAGAGAGGCATTGATGTGTAAGCAATGATAGAATGCATTTTATGGTTTGTATTGAAAACATGATCGCCAATTACATGAATCATACACTGATGAGTGATGTATATAGACAAAATAAATATGTTTTAACTTTACCAATTATATAAATGATTTGCTTGATGATATATGTCAGCTATAGACGGTTAGTTAACACTTAACATCATCACTACCATTTAAATAGCTAGAACAGTGTATTAAACGTTAGAATCCAGTATAATCCATTTAAAAATCTGTTAACCAATTAAAAATAACACAACCCGGCCCAGTCATAATAACCTACCGACCCAACCAATTTCTTTCTTGATCTTTCTCTATCTCTACCCAGCTATTGATCACCAATTCTTTATTAGTTTTGTAGGCAAGTGGTTCTAATTATCATTTAGTCGGGGTAACATTTGTTTACGTCTTCAATATGACCTTAATGATCTTATATAAAGAGTTCTTCTTTTTGTTTTTTCTATACCAACTTCTTAACTAAAATATAAAATTTAAGTGTCTCTACCATGCGCCAGAAGCTAATATCATTTCACAATTATTTTATTAATTTCACGTTTCTTAAACTATTATGACAAATACTTGACTATAGAAAGAAAAAAAACTATTCTGATCGTTATTGTAGCTGACTAAAGTAGCTTGTTCGTTCGTACAAGATTGTTAATTTATATGAAAAGAAATTACACATATAACAAAGTTTTCTCACAAGTTGAAGGAAACAAATATAGAAAATTTCTTAACAGTTTTCATAACACTCTGACCATAAGCACTTTAGTATATTACCTTTTCCTCCTGTCGAAAATCTGTTTTTGCCTTTTTATTGGATTAGAAAAACCTAATGAGTGAGAAAAAAATATCAGAAATGTTCTACTCGAACTTGCATTTTAAAACTAAGTCAAATGAAATTAACGGAAGAATGAATGAGATAATATGAATAAGATATACAAAAATAAAATGAATTTATGTAATAATTGCTTATCAATATTACTGAAGAACGCTTTTCTTTATATTTTATTTATTTATTAAGAATTGATGGAATCACCATCTCCATTGAAACGAAATGGTAAACTTCTGTGAAATCTATGTAAATAAGTTATTTTACATCATTTTATTCTACAAATTTATAATTTAGTTGTAAGGTCATCTCCAATAGAACTGCAAAACACTATTTTAGTGTGATTTTTACACCAAATCATCTCCAATGGAACTGTAAAAATCACACTATTTTAGTGTAACACTAAAATTTGACACCAAATTTGGTGTGATACTATTCACCACACTAAAACACTATTCATCTCACTAAAATACTATTCACTTATTTTATTACTAAAACATTCAATTAAATAAATGATAAATAAAAAAATTAATACATATAATATTATAAAATAGTTTTAGTGTGAAATTTATTATTATGGTTGGAGAAGACTTTGATTTTAGTGTTAAAATTACACTAAAATAGTGTTATTTTGACAGTAAAATAGAGTTAATGGTTAGAGATGCTCTAAATAGGTGAAGCTGTTTGGGAAAGACCAGAAAGAGAGGGGATATGTGAGTGTTTCTATATATTGATTATTTGACCCATGTTGGTGCATGGAATGAGATAAAAACAGTTTCCATTCATGACCAGAATAATAAAACTATTTTTATATCATCTCATTATTAACCAGCAAAAAGTAAAGAGACAAGAAGTCATCTATCTTTGTAGATCACCATCATCAACATCTAAAGACTCTAAACCTTTAATCAATGGGAAGAATCACTAGCTTCGCAGATCTAATCGGAATACTCAAAGACAAAGCTTCTCAAGGCAAAGCAGCTCTCGTCTCATCAAACCCAAAAGGCAAATCTCTCTCTTTCCATCTCTCCGTCCTCCGTGCCACCACTCACGACCCTTCAACTCCTCCGGGAAACCGTCACCTCAGCGCTCTCCTCTCCGCCGGTACTGGCTCACGAGCCACCGCAGCTTCCGCCGTCGAAGCTGTAATGAACCGTCTTCACACAACCGGAGACGCCTGCGTCGCTCTCAAATCATTGATCATCGTCCATCACATCGTCAAACATGGTCGCTTCATCCTCCAGGATCAGCTCTCTGTCTTTCCTGCTTCCGGTGGTCGGAACTATCTGAAACTTTCTGGGTTTAGAGATGAGAAGTCCCCTTTGATGTGGGAGCTTTCTTCTTGGGTCCGATGGTAAGTTCAAAAATCTATAAAAGGAAAGTTTCGGTTTTATGTTATATATTAATTACAAAAGTTTCTTTTTTTAGGTACGGTTTATACCTTGAACATCTGTTATCAACTTCAAGAGTGATGGGCTTTTTCGTTGCTTCAGCATCCAGCACAATCCACAAAGACGAATACGAAGACATGGTTTCGTCTCTTACCAACACAGATTTGCTTCGTGAAGTCGACGCGCTTGTCGGTTTACTACAAGAAGCATGTAAGATTCCGGATATACCCTTCTCTGGTGGCAAACCTCTAGCCGACAAAATTACCCGTTTGGTCGGAGAAGACTACGTGTCTTCGGTCAACGAACTTTATTCGAGACTCAACGAGTTTAAAGAGCGGTCTAACACTTTGAGCTTCGGAGATACGGTGGAGCTTGTGTGTGCTTTGAAGAGGCATGAGAGTAGTAAAGAAAGATTGTCTGAAATCTGGTGTGGGAATTGGAAGAGATCTTGGCTCGATGGGCTCTGGAGTTTGGTTAGTGAGGTCAAGGGCGTGATTGGTGGTTTAGAGGATGGTTATGAGCAAATTGAGAAAACATTTGCTGGGATTGGGAGGAGAGAAAAAGGATATGAATCAGCCCGGTTTAGTGATCGATTAGTTATTGGTTATGGTGATGATACTGTTCGTTTTTCTTCCGGTAGATTTTCTAATGTTGGTCGGTTTAATTATCCGGTTGAACATTGTGTTGTGCAAACGACTTTGGACGTCTTGTGAATTTTGAGACAAAGAGTAATATATACAGTTCGAAATCAGAAAAGATAGGTATATAAGTATATAACGATCACTATTATTAGAGAATATATAGTTCGTTTATAGTTGGTATATGGTTTAGGATCCCATTTGTATGTAAACACACTTGTTCTCTACGTTTCAATCTAATGAAGTTTATTTTACAATTTGTTTCTCCCAGTCTTGATCACACTGAGAGAATCGGAAAACTATTTTCAGATATATTTCTAAGTCAGCCACTATAAAGTCAAAGCCTAGATAGTGATTTCAATTTTATTAGTGGCACAATGATGTAACAAGAAGAATGAGTGGAGTTGTTTCATTGTCCATCAGAGTTAAAAAGAATCAAAAGACGAGAAAAAAAGAAACATCAACAAAGTGGAAGTGAGCACAAAATGTATTTAGAGAAAAATAGAAAACAGAGAGATCCGTCAAACCAATCATGATAAGAAAGAACAGAGGAGAGAGAGAGAAAGAGAGAGAGAGTGTAATTTACTCAAGGCTATCTTAAGCCAAAACGACGGCGTACAAGGCTCCGGCAATGGCGGTGCTCACAAGGAAAGCTTTGTTAGTAAATGCTGAGTCAGCAATTGGTCCTTCAGGAGCCGGAGCTGGTGTTGGTGTTGGTTCTGGGACTGATGGGCTTGGAGCCATACCTTCTGGTTTGGGGGGAGAAGCGACAGGGGAAGTTTTAGGAGACTTTGTTGGTGATGAGACGGTGGGAGGAGTCGCCGGAGCTGGAGTTGGCTCGGTAACCATAACCGGTGGTGAAGCAACCGGTACCGGAGATGGTGGCTCAGCGGTTGGTGTAATAATGGGAGAAGGAGACTCTACCGGTGGGAGAGGCATGATGGGTGCTGGAGCAGGAGCTTGAGCGATACAGGACGTGGCCAATAGACCAAGAAAGATCATAGCTTGCAATGTCTTAAGAGCTGCCATTGGTCTCTCTTTTAACTTTCTTTTTGGCTGTCGGAAAAAAACAATAGAGAAATTGAGCAGGCTCTTGTCTTCGTTGGTGGTGGAGAAACGAGGAAAGGGTTTTGATATATAGAGCTAATTTTGGAATGATTATTTTAATTTCTGGACATTTTAATCATGCAAGCACATACATGGATATACAGCTCTTAGTTATTTATTTATTGATTTGGAATATCAAAACCAGTAGTCTTTACCAAGTCTCTCGAAGAATCGTCTACAAGGGGGATCACCAAACGGTAGCATATAATATGAATATGTTAAAGAGTTGTAGATAACAATGTGCAAGATTTAAAATTGCTAAATAGCTATTGTTGACAGTTTGTAACAACACTTCCTGGTTTATCGTGTCAATGCAGCTTCATTCATAATGATTTTGCTTATCGAGTTTGTCACATTTACCATGGACCCTGATGTTTGACGGCGTAAAAGATGTCAAAATTTTCTTTTTAGCAGTCTAAATAGACAAGTTACATGGAATTAAGAAAATGACGTACTTCTTGCCAACTGATATACTTGAAATATCTAACTTATAAATGTTTAATTATGTTAAGAGTCAAGACCACGCGCAATATACTTGGTTCCCACTAAGGTTACGATGAGGCAGACAGGCAACTTATTAATATCTGTGAATGATTATGACGTTTATATTATCCTGAGAGATATCCAAATGATATTTTTACAGTAAGATAATCTTTTAAATTTGCATTTGGGGTTCAAGCCGGTGCCTTACAGTCTGTGATATATATAACCTGGCGCATTCTTGCATAACAATATTTTTGATTCCCAGTCCTGATCACTTACAATATGTCTTACTACACCGATAAAATTCTTTTGCTAAATATTCTCCAAATCATATTTATTTTTAGGATAATATTATTAATTAATATCTTGTTTGTGTTCCAAAAATAAATAAATCAATATCTTGTTTGATGATATTGTAGCAACAACTCAAATTTTATATGGCAGTAAAAGAGATTGTGTGCTTTCCTCTTACCATCTCAATGAACAATGTGATATGCATGCACAATCCTTATTTCACTCTTGTTTAATTAGGATAAATATTGGAAACATATAGATACCAGCAAATAGGAAAGTAAATCCAGGCCAATCAATCTGTTTTACCATTTCCATCTGAGTTCTTGAGCCCTTGTTGGATTCTTCAACTTCTCCTTTCTTGTTTTATCTTCACCAGCTTCACACTTCTTTCTAGTAACCAGATTCTCTGCTTTTTTCATCTTGTCATTGTCTACTTCCTTCTTCCTCTCAGTGATCTCAATCTTGGTATCTCCTTCCATCTTTATGCTAATGTTCACCTCCAGTACTCTCTTGCTCTTTCTCATTGAAGCATCCAGCGACTCTTCTCTTTCCCTTCTTTGTTCATACAGCCTGCGCAGCTTGAGTGCGAGATTGTAGATCCCATCCTTGAACTCTCCTTCCAAATTTCTTTCGATTTCCATTTCAAGCTCATCACGAATCCTCTCTTCTTCTTTGGACAATAAGAGTCTTCTATCCTCCTACAGTTATACTTATAAAAACATTAACTAACTGCTAGTTTTCTTTCCATCAAGAAGATTACATTACATGCATGTGTCATGGTGTGTGTAAATATAATTTTCACTTACCTTATGTTGGTCCATGGCACAATTTGATGTCTCTCTTTTCTTTTATGAGGCGGTCCCCCTTTGTGTCTAGCTCTTTTTTTTCTCACTTGATTCGTAGTAAATGGGGTTATAAAACCGTGTCGTATTGACATTGACATTTGTCTTGGTGGGTCGCTGTGGGCTCCGGTATTGTAGTTGGTGGTCCAATTAAGACATGTCAAAGTTTGTACACAGTTCTTAATAACAGGGCTTTAAGTGGCCCATTAACTAAACAACCACTGAAGCATTGTGGAGCCAAATATTTGTAAGTGCAGAATCTAAAGACTAAAGTGAAGCTTATGTCTGTCTTTTTATTATATTGGTGAGACAGTTCTTTACTTATAAGGTTGCTATGGATTGCTTTCAAGTATTTCTACCTGAGAAATAAAGAAGACGATTCACATGTTTGAATCAAGACACATGCTATTCTTCTATACTAGATCCTTTCTCCGCGCTACGCGCGGATAATATATTTAAATTTGTTACATTTATCATTTTTATTTGTATGTGAATTTTTCTATATTAAATTATATATAACTAATTTTTAAAATTATTTTTTTTATATTTTTAGTTTGAAGTAAATATTTCTATTATATACAACACAATTAACTAATAAAATATGAAGAATCAAGTCCAAAATTTTAGAGTTATGTAAAAAATATATAATTATGTATAGAACACAAATTATCTTAGTTTAAAAGATCGGAATCTCATCTCGAATAAATTTACGAAAAGAAAAAGTATTCCAATAACCTACTTAAAATATAAACTTCTTTTTCAAAAAAAAAATGCGTACTTAACAATATTTTTTTACGTGTAATAGTTGAAAACTGACAATTGAATATCGATCTAGAATATTATTTTAATATATCTAATGTAAAATATTAATTGTAATAAACAAATTTTGAATTTTGTAATATTACATGAATTAGAAGTCTTTAAAATCTAAAATCTATTTTATTAAAATACTATATTTTTTATTCATTTATTATTTTGACGTTACAAAATATTGCTTTAGTTTTATTTGTATATTAATTTTTTAATAATTTAGTTTCTTTTTAAGTAATTTTAAAATTATCAAGAATATAATATATTTAAAATTATTTATTTAAATATATCCAAATATGATGTCTCATTTTTATGTGTGTTTGCGTTGAGCATATTTAATTTGTAATTTGTATATTTAATAACACCTTATTGCGTGTCGTTCTATGGTTTTAATAAATGTGTTGTCATTTCATTTTTATTACTACTAACATGATTTTTTTAGTGATCAGTGATAATGTATTTTTAACGTTATGTATTATATTTTATAGTATATTTTTTAACTCTTCGTGCTGGCACTTTTTTTAAAATCATTTTAATTAGATAATAGGTTTAAAGATGTAAATAAAACTGTGTATGTTGTAAATTTAGACTTTTTAGTGTAGCTAAGCACTATCAATTAAGGAAATTATATTATGATTTTATTTTCCTAAATCTTTTTTCTGTGTATTTTTTTTGTTTTATTTTGTATTTTTACAAAGTTATCGCATTATTCTTTAATTGCAGAGAATTGATATTTCCAAATTTTGTTTCATATACCTGAAGTCGTCGGTTGATTTTTGTTTGTTTTCTTTTTCTAATTATACGTACAGTTCGACCGTTTCTTCTTTTTTTGGATCAAATTACTAATATCATGAGATAGAAAAGTTTAAACTCTAAGAATGGAGTGAGTATTTGTGCTAGAGAAAACTTATTTAACCACTAATATAGTGAGATATTATAATATTAGAAGGTATGGAAACTCTTCTATGTTGTCCTACGCTGGACATAATTAAGTTGTTGTCAGTTGATTCTATATTTGTGATAACTGGAAATACATCTTTATGTCTTCCTTACATCATCCTTAATTAGTTTACTGTTCGACCATTTCTAATATACTGAGAGTAACATAAAATTAGATGTTGATTATCTCCTCCCAATTAGGAATGCATAGAATGAGAGAAATTCAAGATGAGACCTCTTTACAATTTTGTCCTCATATCTATATAGAGTTAGTAGATTACTCTATCTGTTTCAAAATGTAATCATTTTTAATTAAAATCTGTAATATTTAAAAGTTATTGCTTTAGAAAACTGCCATTTAATATATAAATTTAATCAATTACACAGTAATTTACATAATTTAATTGGCCACATAATATCCAATAAATATAAAGTTACATTGAAATATAAAAACAATTTCCCTACAAAAAAAAATACTTTTAAACCATTATATTATAAAACAAAGAGAATATTTAAATTATATTGAAACATTAAAATAGTAAAAATCAGAAAAGCTGAAATCTCAACGTCGATCATTTACGTTGGCCATGTTATTGACTTTGAAGATAACGTGAATGATCAAGAACAAAAAGATTAATTTTAGCTTCAGTCTTCTTTTTTTTAATAATTTTACCAAAAAAAAAAAGAACAGGAAGATGACTAATAAAAAAAGATACAGACACAGTACTATAAAAAGGTGTTGATCACAATAGCAAACATTATAGTCGCAAAAATAATCAACTTTATATTAAATATTAGTCAAAAATAATAAAATATATAATATTAATAAATTTCATTTTAAATATAATTTAACTTTTAAAAAATTTATGTTGCACATGGTGCAGGAACACACCTAGTATTATTTGAATTTCAAAAACTATCTGATGCACTGACTTTTTGTGACAAATCAAATTTAAGGAACTGGACAAGAGATTGAGAGGAGTGATGTGGAGAGGTACAAAGAGTCTTCACTTGATGAGTTATAATGGAGCATTGAAGTGCCATTGTTGTAGTCGTAGGAGTTACACCGATGAAGTTGGGTAGACGAACAGTTTTGGAGTCGTTGGAGACGTCTGAGGCGAGTAGACTAAAGAAAAAGAAGCTATAAGTTATACAATGGGCTGACTATTTTGATGGGTTTGGATGGTTCGAGACCCATCATCTAAACATTCGCGATGACGTGGCAGTTTGATTGGTGAAGAATATTTTGTCCTATGTGGCACTTCTAAGAAGCCTCAAAATTAGTAACTTTTATATAGTAGGATAACTTTTTATGACAAAAACAATTTGTTTCCTTCAACAATTTGTTTTCAAATGACATTATTGGGATCAGTAAACAATTTAGATGAACACATTTCATTTTTTTATGTTATTATCTCAAGAAAATAAAATTTCGACTCAATGTAATTAAAACAATTTTTTTAGGAGAAAATCAAGAAATTAATTTTTACATTATTTAAATGAAGAAAACTATTGATAAGTCACTTGTAAGGCATTGCAACATTACAATTTAGCAGTTTGTTTTTGGTCAAAAACAATTTAGCAGTTCATTGCAAACAAAACTTAAATAAAAAAAGCTATCAGTTAAATTTGTATCACAAAATTCATTTAATTTTTCTTATAATTTAATAATCTTCAATTGGTTAGAAATGATTTCCCATTGATAATGAAGTATACATAACATACCACATTATAAGTCAAAATTGTTTTTTTAAACTGAATAAGTCAAAATTGTTTCTTTCAACTAATTAAATAACACACTATCTTATTCTTGTTAATTTTTTTTGCTACTCAATGAAATACTGCAAAAAAACAACAAATGATTGTGCTGATCCTCGAGCTAAGAAATCAATTTCAAATAGTATATAATGGAGGCTGTTTCATTACTATGCATTTTTATTAAATCTTTTAGTAATTATTTTGTAAATATTTATAATAATATTTAACGTTTTTTTTGAAAAATAATAATAATGAAATCTTATTATTTGTTTTCATATTGTATCTTGGAATATTTGTTGTTTTTTTAACTTAATATTTCTTGTTTTATTAGAATAAAGATCGATAGTGAGTTATATGATAGTCTCATTTATATATTCATATGTACATATTATATATTATGATTTACATGTACCACTACATTGTGATATAATGAGATATCTACATTTTCATGAGTTCATGAAGGCAAGTTTGAAAATTAAAATAAAATAGATTATGAACGAACTGCGCGCTTAAATTTCTGAAAACACATAATTCTTATATTATCAATATAAATATATATAAATAAATTAAAATAAAAAAATTTAAATCATGAAATGAACTTATATACGCCTTTATAACTAATATTTTGGTATTATTTATAAAATTTCGTGATCACTATTTTAATAATTTCAAATTTATCAAGAACTTAAATCATAAGTCAAATTTTTTTGAAATATTAGATAAACCAATACCAACAACAAAAAACTGTAGCAGGTAAAATAAAAATAAAACTAAAAACTTAATATTATAAGTAAAATTTTAAAATTAAAAACCATTAAAATACTGAAATATAAAAACCAAAAATCCAAAACCAAAAACCTAATTTTAAAACAAAAGTTTAAATTCAAAAACAAAAGCTACTCAACAATCAATACCTAGTAAAAACCAAACCAATTAAAAACTACAACGAACCCCTAAACCTCCCTCCAAAATAGGAACTGTAAAGGCAGAGATCACACCATTCTTCTCCATGGATGTGCTTATCTCTTCGGCCACCATGTGCATATCTCCCAAGAACCCCCTCCTCGTCCGGTCTGCCCGGCCTGGTTCTTTGATCCTCCCTAAACCGAGATCTCCGACAAATTCGGTAAGATTTCATCGAGTAGCGGCGGTGGCGGCTGCGAGAGCAACGGCTATTGATCTAAGCGATCCAGAGTGGAAACTAAAGTACCAGAGAGACTTCGAGGAGAGATTCAGCATCCCTCATATCACTGATGCGTTCCCTGATGCAGAAGCCATCCCTTCCACGTTTTGTGTCAAGATGAGGTTACGTAGTTTCCATAATCCAATGACCTCATGATCGTTTTAGGTCTAAACTTTGTATTTTTTTTCTACGGCAGGTCTCCGACGTACATTAATACCAAAGATAGAGTACTCCTCAAGGTACTTTTATTCTTCTCTAAATCAGCACAATTAGAATCTAGGGCAAAATTAATATTTGATTGGTTTTGATCATCAGGTTATAAACTACTCATCACCAGCTTCTGCTGGAGCAGTGTGTATTGATCCTGACTGCACTTGGATTGAGCAATGGTAATAATAGTAACATGATTCAAAACAAGAGTAACTCTTCGCAAGTTTTTTTTTTTTTGAGTTTTGGACTATTGTTGTGATTAAGCTTGTCTAATAGAAGTTTATAAGGATTGATCATTTAGGGTTCAACGTGCTGGGCCACGGGAAAATATTTACTTCAGACCTGAGGATGTGAAGGCAGCTATTGTTACTTGTGGTGGGCTTTGTCCTGGTCTTAATGATGTCATTAGACTTGTGAGTTTTGCTTTCCGTGTAGAGATAAGAAAACCTCTTATTCATCTGAAAACAAACTGTTCTTTTTTTTAATAAGATTTTGTAGTATAATTGTTCTGTTTCTTATAAGATCTTGTATTAATGTGGCAGATTGTCATCACTTTAGAGATATATGGTGTGAAGAACATTGTTGGGATTCCTTTTGGTTACCGTGGCTTCTCTGATAAGAACCTACCTGAAATCCCTGTATTAGTTATTTCAAAGAACATTGCTTGCTCTTTTGTCTTTTTAAAACTGCTTGCTAGCCAAGAAGACTAATATATTGGACTTTGATTGTTAGTTGTCAAGAAAAGTGGTGCAGAACATTCATCTTTCCGGTGGAAGTTTGCTCGGGGTTTCACGTGGAGGACCGACTGTTACTAAGATCGTGGACAGCATGGAGGTGAATCATTTAGATTCTCACTTGATAAACTTTTTAAAACGTTTTCTTGTTAGATATACATGCATGCAGTATGAATATGACTTTTGACAGCATTTAAAAAAAAATGAATTTAGGAGAGAGGAATCAACATGCTTTTCGTGCTTGGTGGTAATGGAACTCATGCTGGTGCCAATGCTATACACAATGAGGTTGCTACTTATTTAAAAAAAAAAAGTTGAAACCTTCGAACAAAGTTTTTGCTTTGATTTAGTTACCCTTTTACACTCTATTTGTTCAGTGTGTCAAAAGAAGGATGAAGGTAGCTGTGGTTGGTGTACCGAAAACAATTGACAATGATATTTTGCATATGGATAAAACATTTGGGTTTGACACTGCTGTTGAAGAAGCACAACGAGCTATTAACTCCGCATACATCGAGGTACTTTAAAGAAATAGAACAATAGTTACATGAAGTACGTCAGAAACAAGATTAAAAAGTTTTCTTTTACTTTGTATGGTCCTTGCGATCAGGCACATAGTGCTTACCATGGCATAGGCGTTGTGAAACTGATGGGTCGTAGCAGTGGATTCATCGCCATGCAAGCATCCTTAGCGAGTGGACAAGTCGACATTTGTCTCATTCCCGAGGTTCCTTTCAACCTCCATGGACCTGATGGTGTACTGAAACATCTGAACTACCTTATCGAAACAAAAGGCTCTGCTGTAGTTTGCGTTGCGGAAGGAGCAGGGCAGGTATTAAATATCTAGAACTTCTAGATGAACAAGAACCATTAAAATTCTCTCCCTTTTCTTTGATTATTACAGAGTTTCCTTGAGAATACAAATGCAAAAGATGCATCTGGAAACAAAGTACTCGGTGACATCGGTGTGCACATTCAACAAGAGGTTTGTTTGTGACATTTGGATTACCTATAAACGAAATAAATAAACTGACACCTCGACATTGTATTATACAGACGAAGAAGTACTTCAAGGAGATTGGTGTTGCGGCAGATGTGAAGTATATAGATCCAACATACATGATCCGAGCTGTACGTGCAAATGCATCAGATGGAATCCTCTGCACGGTCTTAGGACAAAACGCTGTAAAGTCTTTATATACTAAAACTGTGTCTACGATGCTTAAACAACATTTGATCTACATCACACTCTCTCTTTCACACAGGTTCATGGAGCTTTTGCTGGGTACAGTGGAATAACTGTGGGGATAATAAACAATCATTATGCTTACTTACCCATTCCTGAAGTGATTGCTTATGACAAATCAGTTGATCCCAATAGTCGAATGTGGCATCGTTGCTTAACTTCCACAGGCCAGCCTGATTTTTTGTAATTTTTATCCACATTTATTACTTCTTTTTGGAGCTTTTCAGAAGAATAAAACCAAACACACGAATTCTCGTTCGAAAAAAAACTAAAGCAGATTTATCTTCTTTTGTTAACTAAGAAGACTTTCATAAGTTTCTGTACAAATGTATAGAGAGCAAATGTTTCTGAAGGTATTACTGGACTATTCATATTCTTTCGAGACTCAGAACCTTTAGGTTTATATCTCATTATTAAGATTCGAGTATCTATTCACTTTGCACATCAGTTGAATAAAAATGTATATATGATTTAGTAGGGCAATTCTGCGCTACGCGCGGGATTTGATGGATCGGTTTGTTTAAAAGATATAATTTTGTGTTAATTTTCTTTTGTGTCAAGTTGACCGTGAATATGATTATGTTGTGCACACCAAATTTTAATTATATAACTAATTTTTTTAAAATTCTTAGTATTGTTGTTTTTTTAATCTTAAATTATAAGTTTTTACTGTGTTTAAGTTCTATGAATACATTTATATTTGTTAATTTAATTGTAACTATATTTTTTTTTGTGTTAAAATTTTGGTTATACATTCTTTGTTTAGATATTAGAAGATTAAGCGTCAAACTCATTGTTAACAAAATTTATATATAGATAATTACATTTGTTTGAACGGAGCAATGTGAATTTTTGTTTATATAAGTATTAGGAGATTAGGGTGTATTCGACTAACAGTTTTAGATGATTTGTATTTAAGTGACAAATCCAATGTTATTCAAAAGATGATTTTAAAACATACTTAAAATTCAGTGTTATTGAACTTGTCATTTTAACAAACACTCTAAAATCAACTGTCATTGAACAAAATTTAAGTTGGAGATTTTAGAGTGCTTTAAATGTTTTTAGGGTGTTTGAGAGAGGTTTCTTAGTTATTAAAATAAAAATCAAAATCCATAGTTTTAGATGAGATTCTAGAGTTCTTTAACAAAATCACACCAAATTTTAATATTCATCTAAAATCATCTAAAAACTCATTAAAATCAAATCATTTCAAATTTCAGATTCAGTACATCTCCTAAATGTTAAACTGTATGATAGTTACGATTATTTGATTGAAGCAATGTTAGATCTTATTTTCCAAACTAATTTTTGAATAATACTTGTATTGATTATGTAATTATTGTAACTTATGCTTTTCGGTAATTTCCAAAAAAAACTGTGATTCATCGGCATGAGTTTTAATAAAATTTAAAATATCATAAATATTTTTTAATGAAATTGTATTTATTTAGAAACTTATGCATATTTATTAATCTTTTAGTTCTCTAAATTTAGTTTTTGTGAGATAAATTAAAATTCCTTGAGTTAATGCTCTTATTTTTATAGGTCTAGATTTGGTAAAACCTTAACAATAACGTAAGTTGATTTCTATTTTTTTGTTCTAATTATTTTTCTCTATTTATTTTTACATTTTATGCATTTTGGATTATTTAATGTATTTACATTGAATTTATTTGATGGTTACAATCTATCTTATTAAAACTCAAGTACAAAATTGGAGTGTTTGGAGATTTGAATAGGACTTTTAAAAATTTGGAGTGTTTGGAAACATGGATTGCAGTCTTTTAAAAAAAATATTTTTGTTTGAAAACAAGGATAGTAGTATTAAGAAAAAAAGTAATGGGCTTATGTTTTTCTTAAAAATTGAAAGTTATCTAGGCCACTTTTAAAATATACCAAAATGGGTCAATCTAATTCCCTAAAAAATTTTTTTCTAAACTAACCATAAAACAAAATTTAAACTTTATATACATATTTCAAATCAAAATAATAATTCAAATTTGATTTATTTCAAAAATTGATTCAAAAATATACATATATTCAAAAATGGATTTTTACTAAACTATTTTTCAATAACCATTATAAAAAAATATTGTCAATATATATAAAAAAAATATAATACAAAGCCCAATTTGAAATACCAACTCAAATTATGGTTTTCATATTTCATATTAAGTTTTAAAAATATAATATATGTAATTATTTATATGATGGTATGTATAAAATACTATTAATTATATGATTACTTATATGATAGTACATATAAAATACGATTAATTATATGATGATAAAATACGATATATAATAATGACTAGGGATGGGCTTTTGGATACCCATACGGGTTTAGTTCTGATCGGTTTGTATTTTGGGTTTTCGGGGTCAAAGATTTCAGCCTTATTAGAATGTTTCTAAATTTTGGTTTGAGTTCGATTTGGATCTTTGCGGGTTTGGTTTGGGTTTGGATAACTAATTTAAATTATTTTTAAAGTCTTAAATCATTATATATTTTAAATTTCTCAAAATGTATAAATAAAATAATATATTACGTATAAATTTGAATAACATATGTCATAATACTTAAGCTTAACATATCAATTGGCTTGATTTAAAATTTTGGATACGAAATCAATAATTATTTTAAGTATTTTTGGTGATTTGAGTATACTTTAACTATTTCAGATATTTACTTTTGACTATCTATATATATTTTCAAGTATTTAAACCAATTTAAAAGTATCATTTTTGATGTTTTATATACGTTAAATCTAAAAATAATTAATATATATAAGTATATAAATCTATTTTTAGATAAATTCGGATACCCAAATACTTCGGTTCGGATCAGATTCGGTTCTCTAAATAACAAAATTTTGAATAATTAGAATATTTAATCAATTTATGTTTGGGTTTGGTACTATATCTTTGGATCGGTATCGGTTATGTTCTTCGGATTCATTTTTCCAAATCCTAATAATTACATGAAAAACAAATATCAACATATTTTTCAAAATATACACCCGCGCGCCTGCGCGGGTCAAAATCTAGTTTTAATTAAACTCAAGTTAATTTAACTAAATTTTCATTTTCATTGTTATATATATATCTTAATTGATTTATTTTTAATTTTCTGATTTTTATTATGTATTAATAACTGATTATGGTTTTTCGATATTTTTCTAATAATTTTCTATGGTTAAATTTGGTAACAGAAAAGAAGAAAATTTTGTAAGATTATTTTTTCCTTTTTGTTACCTTGAATTTGATGAACCAGAAAAAAAAATTATTTTTCTATTTTGTTTTTATGAAGTATTTTTATTTATTTTTGAAATTTTTAATTATATTATGTAGTTGTTGCTAAGTTAACGTATGTTGTTAGAATGATGAGTGCAAAACAATTGGACGAAAACCAAAGAACTAATTACAAAAATTTATAGGTTATTAAATATTTTATTAATAGATTGGTTTAAATACTAAAATAATTTAATATATATGAGATAGTTTTATGGGCGATTGTCAATAATAGCACCTTTTGAAGTTTATGTCTCAAAAATAGCACTAGAAGGAGAAAGTCACAAAAATGATATTCATTAAAGGATAAAATATCCCTAATACCCTTGGTTTAAAATTAAATAAACAAACAAAAATAAATAAAAAAAAAAAAAATTTTTTTGTAGTTTCAGATTATATGTTTTCAAATTCGAAATTTTTATAATTTTTTTTTGAAATTTTTTTTTCAAAATTTTTTTTTTTTCAAATTTTCTTTTTATAATTTAAAAATACTTTTTGAAACTGTTTTTAAAATTTTTATTTTTTATTATAGTATTTATTTTTTTATAAAATTTTAAACCATAATTCCAAACCCTAAGGTTTGGATTAATTAACCCAAGGGGTATAAGTATATATTACCTCTTTAATGAAACCTATTTTTGTGACTTTGAGCCTTGAGTGCTACTTTGGGAACAAAAACTTGCTTTGGTGCTATCCTAGTCTTTTTCTCTAGTTTTATTAATTTTGAAAAGAATTGTACTGATGTGTTAAAACCTAGGCAGCTGACATAGTAAATCTTTTAATTATTTGTTTGAATCATATGACCCAATATGAAAATTAAATATCTTTTAGGCTAAAAAAAGAGTAAATTATCTTTATAAGAAAAATGCACATATCTTACATTTCATTGTAAAAGTCGCTGTCATCTTTCAATTATTTACTCACAAAAGTCATCCCCAATTTTAATCAGACCTCAACAATATTATAACTGGTTGAAGCATAGCTCGAACCAGACCCTTAAACCAGTCACCAGTTGCTTCCATGTAAACAGGATCAGATCGGTTGACTTCCTCCACGTGAAAGATTTGCAAACCAATGTTCACCAAGTTAGCTAATAGTTACCAAACCATCTTCGACGCACCAACAAACCCCTGTAATAATGTTTAAAAAAAAAACAAACCCCTGTAATAAATAAACCCGGTTCAATTGGTTTTCAATTAACCAATAAAACTATACAAATCGTTCACCTCTAAAGCTGTTTAGGCCAGACTCTGTTCTAGTAAAGCATTGAAACGACGTCACTCATTTGCCGGTCACAATATTGGCTACTCTCGGCAGAGAAATGCTTTGTTCCTCCTCTTAAGGTTTACAATCCGGGTTGACACGTTTTCCTGAAACCCAGAAGCTTCAAAGTCTTTGAAGAAGGTTCTGCTAAGAATCGCTTCAGTAACATTAGACTCCAAGTGCAACAGTATAGGAAAACACATCCTCTGTACTGATAAGAAATTGATGATCACTTACCTGATTTTTTATATCCATATTATCTTGGCTCGGAACAAACCAAAGCTTCTTCTGGGACACCACCACAACCGTATCTCTCCCCGTCTCCTCAACATCACATCTGCCGCAGCCAGATCTCCATTCATTAACACAATACTCGCCGTCCCGGTTTCTTCGTTGACCTTAAACATCTTCCATGTGTTGCTCTCACCACCAAGACCAGCAAGAGATATCCTTCGCTGCTGTACACAATTCCGTTCAAACCGAAATCGCGAAAGTTGCGTCAGCTTCAGCCAGCAGCGGCTGCGAGTTAGATCACAGCGATCTGGAGAAGATTGAGGCTACAGCGTCATGATCCACTTTCCAGATGAAGTTTTTCCTGAGTTGGTGACGTAAGCGTTCCCCTTGTAATCAGCCACCAAGCCATTGTTGAGGGTTTTGTATGAATCAGTGAGATTCCTAGTACTCTACATCCTTATTTATAGTTGAAGAAATTAGGGACTTACAATGGAAGTGAAAAAAGAGATAATTAAAACCAATCGTCGTGGGAGAGCTTGAGTTAGAGAATTAATGGTGAAACTTAAAGATGAAATTTCAATAAAGACGGAAACGTTACATCTCATTTAAGTTATAGTCGGTGGAATTAAGAGGATTTGACCTGACGGCAGTAGAAGAATGAGAGTGTTTACATTAGGTGTTTTTATTTCATGTGAATTTGGGCTTTTTCATTTAGATACAATAACTTATACGGCCCAAATAGTTGCAGTTATTATTATAATCCAAAGACTATTATTGGAGGGAGAATAAAGAGTAAAGCCCATCCGATCGCAAGTCACCAATATCCCGAATAAATGAAACGCCGAGTTTTGCGAATCCGTGACACATGTCAGCGCGAAAGAGCTCGACTTTCCAGGCTGGATCTGACGTGGAGGCACAGAAGAAAGTCAAACAATACTTTATATATATATATAGATGTGAAGAGAGAAAACAAACAAGAAGTGGAGAGCTAAAGAGTTTAGGGTCTAAATAGTGATATAGGAAAATAAAGAAAATAGTCAATTTTTATTCATTTTTTTTAAATTACACCATTTATGGAGAATTTTTATTGCGTTTGATTCTTTGTCATTTTCTTAATTTGAAGGAACTATCGGAAAAAAAAACATTCTTTATCAAAATTGATATGAAACAAAAAGAACAAACATTTATTTTCATTCTTTTTATTTTCTTCATATTCATTCATTTTCTACTCATTCGTATTTTTATTTTAATGATCACCAGTTAGAACTTAAAAAAAATTTACTACTGTCCCAAGATCTACCACCTTATTCTTATAACAGTTTTATTTTAATCAAAATTCTTATATCAGTTATCACTCAACATTCCACACTTTCCTTTTCCTTTTCCATGCTTCTTTCCATTCTCTTCAATCTCCATAGAACTTTTGGTAATGAATAATATTGAATACTGTGTTAACTTGTCTACTTGTATTGGAATGTGAAATTTATCGGATGATGAAATTAAGGTTAACTTCTTACAACACTAAAATTCATCTAGTTAAAAATAAATTTGGCTTTGAATGAGTGGCAGGAGAAACACAGGATAAATGCAGGAGAAAATTGCATGCAGATTGCTCTGCAACTGAAGCCCAATCAAAAAAAAAAATTGCAGAACAAATCCTACTATATAAAAGGGACTAAATTCAAGGCTTTTGAGACTATCCACCTCAGCCAAAATATTCTCATCTAAAAAGAATTAAAAATAAATATCATTTAGAAAATAATTAACTAACATACAACTTTTGATATTTCTAGAAATTTCAAATTTGTAACTGCTAATTTATTAATAGAATCATATATCTATATTGAATTATGTTATATTTTAATAGTTAGACTTTAAGGGTAAATAAATTATTAATTTATAATATATATAATTTATAACATTATATTGTAGTTATAAATAAAGAGAAAATAACCGGGAAGGATGAAGAAGCTCATGTAAAATTATGTAATTAAAATGGTAAAATGGTGAGTATGATGAGGTGAATCTAAGAAAATTTGTTGTACAAATTATGGTGTTTTATTCGTCCACTATAATGATTTAAAATAAAATATATATTCACATAAATAAGTCAATATTTGTTGTTTTTTTTTTGGTAAGATGTTAAGATTATTATTTTCTAAAAGGTTACACTGTTGTTTTTAAACAACTTATTACAGCAAGGAAACAAAAACAACCAACAACAACTCAAGGTAAAAAAAGCCTTAAGGAAGTCTTATACAAGAAATATAAAAAGAAGTAGAGAAGATGAGAAAGAAGAACTTACCGGGTAAGAGAGGAGACGGTCACGCATCATACGGTCGAAAGAGGCAAGGATGACTGATGAAGGTGAGGAGACATGACTGAAAGTAGAGCTTGATGACTGGAGTAGCATGTGCATCTACGTTGACGCGAGGTTGATTGATCTAGGCTGCAACAGAGTGTAGATCAGCCGGAGGAGAAATCCAAACTTCAGCAGCAAAAGGCTCCCATATCAAGCGAGAGAAAGAGCACTCAAAGAAGAGATGATGGTGAGTCTCTATTTCCAGATTACAAAGGGCGCACGTTCCTGAGACATTTAATCCCCAACGCCTCAAGCGATCCTTGGTTGGCAGTCTTCTCCGCAAAGCCAGCCATGATATAAACGCATTACGTGGAATATGTTCCTTGAACCAAATATTCTTGTGCCAATATGTATTGTTGATAGTGTTTATATTCTTTTCTGACATTAGTATCCATATTTTTTGATAAACTGATCCAAAGAGATTAGTTTGTGGAGCTAACCAAACGAGGATTATAGTGTTTACTTTGGAAAAAGTAATAGGTTGAATGATAGATGGCGTGCGTGCCTTTTCACATGGAAATCTGCACATATATTAAAATTATAAGTTTTGAATCATAGAGAAAATATAGTGTATATGACTGAAGTTGGTACATTCCGAAACTAAAAATGGCTGAAATTCTTCTTTGTCAAAATGCATAGATGTGAATCTTATATGAATAGAGTTCTACATTGCTTATAGCAGTGTAATAAACTCCGTGTGTAAAGGAGAAAAAATGTTATATAAGTGAAAACAAAAATTATGATTTTTTTCTTGTGCCTATAGGCTCTTCGCAATTTTAAGAAGAAAGAACATATTGTGTGAAAATCTTTGGCTCGGTCAAATTTTATCCAGTTGTTTACAAAACTGTTGTTATATGATTCATGTCATTTTTCAGTGTTGATTTAAAAGCCCAAAAAACCTATCTATACTGACTTTTTTATATTTTTTCTGTGATTTGAATTTAAAAAGAGATAAAACTTTCGATAAGTTATGTAAACTCAGAACAAGTATTTAGCTTTAGAAAGCATTTACATGTTTCAAACTTATAATATATACATAAATAATGTTTAAAATTATGCATATAAAACCTGTGTAAAATGTGTCTGAATATGTTTCTCTTCTTTAATGTGTTAATCGTACTATATATAATATTATTTTAAAATTTCAAAAAGTTTATGTCACTATCACATGCAAAAAACCATCAATAAAAAATATAATTCTCCATCTACAACAAAAAAATGAAAAATTATTAACATATAAATTTAAATTAAGAAAAACTAACATTGGAAAAACAAGAAGCTAATATAAAAGAAAAAAATTAACAAATAATATTATAAATAAAATAAATTTATAAGACATAATCCGCGCGAAGCGCGGAAAAAATCTCTAGTTATAATAATAAAAAATACATACCACTGCATGCAGAAGAAGATATGTGATAAAAAAGCTGTCCTGCACAAAATAAGGTTTCGAATGGGTAACGCAGTTCAGAAAATGCAGATCAAACAAAAACGCAGATCAATCAGAACAAATGCAAACCATGCAGATCAAACAGAACAAATGCAGATCAAGCTAATTCGATAAATTATTGTACTTAAATAAATGTTGATTTTTTTAATGAAAATTAAATATCTAAACATAATACAACTTATTATAAATAAGTAATAAATATCATTTTGACAAAATATCAATAAATATATTCATTTCAATAAGTAAAGTGAAATTTAAAATTATATAAAACTTCATGGGAAATTGCCACAAATACCTCATTCATGATATCAATTTTCATGTTTACACTAATCAATTTTACTCTCTCTTTTAATGAAGGGTAAAAGATACTTATACCCCTAGAATTAACTAATCTAGACTTACGGTTTAGAGTTGAGGGGTGGAGTAGGGTTTTTGGAATGTGAAATTTAGGATTCAAATTAATATATAAATAAATATTAAAAAAATATTAAAAGAAAATTAAAAAATAGTTTCAAACATAATTTTCGATTTTCAAAAATAAATTTTGAAAAAATTAAAAAGAAATCGAAAAAATAAAAAAAAAATAAAAAATAAAAAAATTCGAATTTGAAAAAGTATAATTTGAAAACATAATTCATTATATTTATTTATATAAAATATTAATTAATTTTTTAATTTTTACTGGTCATATATTTTACTACGATAAGAAAATAACATCTATAACTACATACTGAAACAAAATTATAAAAATATAAATATATTAACTAAATATAAATTAAAATGTTATAAAAGATAAATATAATTGAACAGGCCTAAACACGACTATACAAAACAAATGTAATTCTATTTGATAAATAAATTTACTAATTATCATATTTGTTTAAATTTTAGAAAATAAAATATTTAAAATGAAATATCCAAACTGAAAATACAAGTTCTTAAATACATATAATAAATTTTAAATTAAAAATAAAAAAATAAGCTTTCGTTAAATTAATTATATACAATATTATAAAATAACAATTTATAAACAAGTATTAGTTATTTAAATTATATTACTTATTATCAAGAATAAAAATAAAATGAACTATGGTATATATGTTTTTCTATCAATGTAAATATTATTATTTATGACTTGTAGTGAAGTAAGAGAAAGTAGATGATACAAAGTACATTGTTTATTAATAATTAACAAAAAAAAAAGTAGATTTTCATTCATTGGTGATCTGTATAAATTCCAGCATTTTTTTCTTGATTTTTACAGATCAACATTTTAATGACTATTATTAATCTGCATGCAGATCAGTGCAATCTAATCTGCAATATTAATGAACTGCAATTAAAACTTGAATGGTAAATAAAATGTAGATTGATCTGCATCCAAAAATCTGCATTTAATCTGCATTACATTCAAAGGATGTTGTACTCTTGTAGACACAGCTATTTGACGATAATTTTTAAAATTCTCAAGAAAAAATATAGTTTATGTCAATAAAATAACAAATTTAAAAAAGGGGCAGGCCCATTACAATTATAATTGGGGTTGAGTTTAAAGACCCAAATATTATTAACTGAGTAAAAACCCTAGAGGAAAGCTTACCTTCTTCTCACCGACTTCTAAAACCGGAAGACACTTTGGTTCCTTCGTCAGTACGAAAATGGAGCTCTCCACAGTCACCACCATCACTCACCTCCCTCCGACCACCAGCCGCCACGTATATCTAACGGGAAACACTTCCCCCGTGAGTCGAATCTCACTCCCTCCCCAGGGAAACGTTCCATCTCTCCGTCTTCAGTCCCGTACGTGATTCACTCGTTGTTATCGCCTTACGATTGTGTTCTTCTGTCTATAAAGAAGTATCATTTTTGAATTGATTGGCTTTGATTAGCTATTTGAATTAGTGTTTTATTACCAATTGCCATCAAGACAGAAACTTTGGTGTCTGATGTCATCTGTCATTTTGTGTTTTTTTTTTTCCAATGGAAAAGACACGTTGCGATGTGCGAGAAAGTTTCCAGGAGAAACAGTGTCTGAAGACACGTCAACGGGAGTTAATGAGTTTGTTCTTGAGAAGCCTGGAGTAGTTGCAGACAAAGAGGATAACTTTACTAGTGAAGCTCAAGCTGAAGACGAGCAAACTCAAGCCTCCTTAGAGTTCTTGAACGATATCAAGGTATTTTCATTACCATCTGCTTAGAGTTTTGATTGTATGAAATGCCTCTTGTTCATAGACTACATCGTATGTATGCTGACTATGATTACGGAAATGTAAGAATCAGTTGAATGTTTTGGGGTTTGGTAATGCAGCTGGACTCAGACAACACTTATTCAATCGTTCTCTATGGGTTTGGTGGGATACTTGCTATCTACTTGACTTCTGCAATCGTTGGTTCACTCGAATCAGTCCCTCTGGTTAGTACACTCGAGCCATCCTTTTTGTTTTTGGTTTCCAAACACTTGTTATAGTAACATTTAATTTGGATGGTTCAGTTACCTAAGCTGATGGAAGTGGTTGGTCTCGGATACACACTCTGGTTCACTACACGTTACTTGCTATTCAAGGTATGCAATAAACATTCCTTATCAATTGAGTTTATAAATCTTAAATCAGCAATTTTCTCATTTCTTGTTTAGTAACACAAGAATTTTGACTTTGTTTTCAGAGTAACAGAGAAGAACTCAAGACAAAGATTAGTGAAATCAAAAAGCAAGTTCTTGGCTCTGATAGTGATTGAGTATTTCGGTTTTTTTCTTTTGTTTTTGCTTGCTTGCTTGTGTAGAATGAAAAAGAAAACTTGTTTGCCTTCCCACTGAACTGTTGTTAGGAAAAAATAGTTGGTCGTTGTTTTTTGGTTCAGAGTGTTGAAGAACATCTTTTGATACATATAGAAGAGTTTTTAGAAAATGAATGTGGTGGAGTGAGGAAAGGAAGATTACTTGTTTAACCTCTTTTTAATAATGTAGCTATCACTCACAAAGAAAGAGATGCAACAATATAAATAGACTGTGTTAAGTATGTATCCACCCATATTCAATAACACATGGGCTTTTATATACTTTTACATCTAATCTATCTACCTTCTCTAATGGCACTAGTAGAAACAGAGATATGTACTCATTGCTGCTGAGGCAACAATGAACCTGCATTGTTGTTGTTTTCCGCCTCTAATTTACGATTCACCACAGGTTTCAATGCCTTCTTGAGCTTAACCAAACCTTCATTCCCATTCACACCTTGAACAAACAAGACACACTTGGTTCTTCCGCCTACTGTCATCATCTCAGCTCTCACCGCCTTTGCATCCGCTGCTTTCATCGACTCTGCCACCTCAGACATTAGCCCTTCTCTGTCGCTACAGTTGAACACCACTCTCGCAAAGTCTCTGTTCTTACATTGACCCAATCTCAAGCTGTCTTCTAAAGATGGTGTGGTTGGTATCTCATTAACCAGCTTCTTTAGTTCCTTGAAGTACCTGACAGTCTCTCCTAGCACAGATGCTTTATCCTGCTGTTAAGTTTACAAAAGTGTTAATTATCTTGATATGTATTTGGTGTAATAGAATTGCATAAACTAGACTTACTTTGATTAAGTTTGGAAGAATTGTGCGAAGAGCTTCAAACTGGTAGTTAATCCGAAGCCTTCTTCTTCTCTCTGCGTCGCTATGTTTCTTTGCAGCCATTTCCTTGGACTCGGTTTTCGATTTTGGCTTTGCATTGGCTGAGTACCCTCTGGAGGTGAATAGGTTGCTGCTTGAGGCTCCATTTGTGAAGAAGTTTCTTCCTATTGTTGCTGAATAGGCTGTTGCATTGTAACGCTGAGAAAGTGGACGCATCCCTTGCTCTAACTGCGTTTACACAAGCAAGACATGATTCAGAGATGAATGAACTTTGATTGCTTGTAGAGAAAGTAACAGGGAGAGACTTACCTGTTGAAGTAAAACCATGGCGACACCAAGAGAAAGGAGAGATCGATAAAAACAATGGAGGGATGTTGTGTATAAATATAAAGACCAAAAGCCTTGTAATAACAAAGATATTAATGAGAAGATCTTCAAATGTGTAATAAATAGGTGATTAATGGATACCAAGCACGGAAATATTTTGTAATAATTAGCTTAGGATTAAAAAAACAAGAAGGAGATATAATACAATAAAGATTGAGATTCTCAAGAAAAATGAAAATTACAATCTTTTTCGTTTTATTACTGGAAAAAAACTAGGTTTAAAATCATAAATAAAAAAACTAGGTCTTCCTCACGTTGCTTGTTGAAGAATCTTTTCTTTTCTTCTTCTTCAATGGTATAAACTTCACTCTCTTTCCATTTATTTTGAACACTTTCGCTGTTCGAGCCATTGTAATAATGTCTTCATCTCCGTCATCGTCATCGTCAGAAATAACCACCACTTCATTGTCATTCCCACGACCAATATCCTGATTAGGGCTCTGTTCCTTGAGGACAAAGGAACTGCCTTCAGGAAACCCTAGTTGAGCCACCCCGACATGGTTGTTACCTCTGACCATCGGGGAGGAGATGTCGAGATCGTATCTGGCCTTCATGACGGGCTTAGAAAGCATCGACCAGGCTTGGTAGGCATATTGAGCAGCTTCCTGGCTAGAGGGGAGACCATTACACCTCCAATCTAGGAGCTTCATCAACCTCCTGAAATCATCCAAAACCACCGGTCCGAATCGGGTCGCCCGAAGCATTCCATAGTAATCCATAAACCCGTTGGGAAGCCGGTTCTCTGCGGCGATGATCACGTCGCAGATTGCTTCAACTTGGTCAAGTTTTTGCCAATCTTTGCCTAACTGTTTATTCATCTTAACGAGACTCCTAGCGCCAGTAAAGTCGCGCATGTCGAGAAGTGTATGGCATTGTGAACCGACGGTAACCTCTCCCATGGTAGACATGTGAGAAACCACGAGGGACTTACAAAGAAGATAGGAGTGTTTTGGTTGTTGAGATTAGAAATGATGTATACTTATGCAAATGACACTATGGTTTTATATTGATGTGGTTGTGTGTAAAGGGCTAAAGGCTGTGAAGATAGTTAATGATGAAGTATAGTCTTACTACTACAGCCAATCAACATGTATTTACTCTTTTGTACTAATATATTTTTTTGAATTATCGCTATTTTCCCGCGAATAACTGAGCGATGCTCGTAACGGAACTAATATTAAACGATGTGATTTTACATATTAAGAATTATGAATTTCCGTCCAAAATCTAATTTCACGAATAAATTATAAAATAGATTTGCACAGTCAACTATATCTTAATATGTAAGAATCATAGAATTTGTTGCCTAAGTTTTATATATTTTTTGGTTGTATATTTCATTAAATTTGTTACTAAAAGATGAAGCATAAATTTTGAATAACAAATCTATCTTATTAAAACTTAAGTACAAAAATAAAATAACCTATCTATTAAATTAAAATTTACAGATTTTCCCATTAAGATTTTAACTATTCCTAAATTTTAGCATTAACTACCTTTCCATCATTTAAAACAAGTATATAATATACCTTAATCATTTCTAATTAATTACTGATAAGTATATTTTTCAAATATATTGAAAATAAAACAAAATAAAGTAAAATTTCTACATAATTAACTAATTCATTAATTATTTTTTACTAATAATTTAAAATTTAATTATACATGTAAGTACCAAATTTATTAATAGATCAATTACTCATAAAAATAATATTTGAATTGCTATTTTACAATATATTCTCCACTCTAGAACTCGAGCTCAAAACTAATAACATAAATATATTATACAAAATGTGATACAAATATAATTTGAAAACAATAGATTAAATTATCGCGTTCACACTATATAATTGTTTTGGATATTTAATAAATGTTAAAGTATATCACTGACTATTAAAAATAAATATTTACTCATAAAAAATAAAAATAAACGCCGGAAGAGTGTACACGTCAATTTCTAGTTTATGTTTAATAGATTACTTATTTTAACCTTCAGACTAATGGGCACATAATCTTATTCAAACAAAAGTATTGCAGTTAAAGAAATTTATTTAATTTTGAACCGATTTAAGATGAACTCCAGTAAACATTACTAGTTGTTGTAGTTGTGTGTATATCTAAAGTAGTCAACAATAAATGTATCAATTCAACTTTTGGATTTAAGAACTTTCTTACAGTTGCATAAATGGGTAAGTATCATCTCTAAACACAGCCAAATTACAGCTAGACCTGTTTGTCAGAGACTAATGAGTCCACATTCCTATAAATTATATAAATAAAATCGTTTGAATTTGCTGAAGAAGAGCAAATGATTAATAAACATACTATTGTACGTTTGTTTATTAATTATTATACAATGAGAGAAACCTCTGTTAAAGAAAGAGGGTTTCATCAGAGAAACATCAAACAACATAACAAACAAGTTTTACCGAGAATAAAACAACTAAAAACATTGCGTCTTTGTGGAATGGAATCAAACTAGTCTAATGGTTAAGTTGTCTAAATGGTGACCTATCTTCAACAGCAACATCTTCATGCTTCATTACCAATCTTGGAGAACCAACATTGTTGTTCTCTTTACCAAATCCATCATAATGTTGGACTGTTTTCTCCAAAGCTTTCATCAGCTTCGTGTCTTCATCACACTGCTTCGACATTCCATTCTCCAGTTCACTGATAAAACAGAGAAGATCTTGTCTTTCTGATGACAAACTCGTGACTTGTTTAACTAACTCTGTCTTGTCCGCTTCTGAAGTTCTTAGCCTTTCCTGCATCTGTGTGGTTACTTCTTTCAACTCTCCCTGCTTAGACTCCAGTTCTACTCTCAAACAAGAAACATACTCATCGGATCTTTCTAGCTTCTGGCTAATACTAGAGATGTCCTCTTCTAGCTCTATTATCATCAGCTTCTTCGCCTCGGTTTCTACCTCGGTAAGAATCCTATCAGCAGCTAGTTTCTCCCATGCGTTGTAAACCATAGTAGCCTCATTTTGCTTCTGTTCCAGAAGCAAAGACACAGACTTTAATGAACTTTCCAATTCATCTCTCTCGTTCTGCAACACCTTCTCTGCAGTTATATGCGCAAAAACAGCATCCTCAAGTTCTCTCGTAAGTGATTCTTGTTCCAACAAGTCTACCTCTCTCTGTACCTCTTCCAAGTTCTTGTCCTTCTCCCTCATGATCTTTATTAGGATTTCTTTCTCTGAATCAGACCTAGCAGCTGCCTTTAGTTTATTCACCAGCTCATTTCTTTCTTGCCTCATGGCATCTCCAAGTGTAACCTGTTCAAGAAGAGAAGCTTCCACTCTTTTGCGGAGGTTCTGGTTTTGCTCGAGCTCCACTTTCAACCTCTTAGCAATAGATTTCCAGACCCATAACTGGAACTCAAGCTGGTACGCTTCAGAGGTTTTATCAGACAGTTCACAGTTCGCTGCTTCTAAGTCCTCAGAAACTTCAGCAAGTTTCCTTTTCGAATGGCTTTCCACCTCTACAACTTTCTCTTGTAAGAGAGTTTGGCTTTTAGTCGCCTTCTCAAGCCTCTCCTTGTAACTTTCAAGCTCCCTATGTCTCTGCTCTTCGTTTTGATCAATGGACTCAATTTTTCTTATCAATGAGACATTCTTCTCAACTTCTTCTGCCAACTTTGCATATGCAGTGTCCACCTTGCTGCAGAGCTCTCTAATATTCTCCTTGGAATTACTTTCAAGCTCCTCTAAAACCATTCGACGCTTTTCTGATTCCTCCAGCATCTCCTTATGCTTCTGAAGTTCCTTTTCCATCACTAGATTCTTCTCTTTGACAACACCAAAGGACTCAATCTGCCTTGTTAGATTCATGACTCTCTCACGTTCTGCGATAAGGTCCGAGTTTGTGTTGTCAAGTGCATCACAGACTTGCAGAAGCTTCTCTTGAAAGTCAATATCAGCCTCTTTCAGTTTCTCTTTCATCTGAGTTTGGAGTTTAGATGACTCCTCAACTGTTTGTCTGTACCTCTCCACCTCTTTCTGCATCTGAAGATTCTGTTCTTCAAAATGATCTAGCGTTTCAACTCTTTTCAGCAAGCACGCGACCCTCTCACGTTCTGCTTCAGTCTCTTCACGTGCCTTTGCCAGCGCAACACTCTTTTGCTCTAGCTCCTCAATCAATATAGAACACCTTTTTTCTTTACTTCTCTCGTGTTTGGTTTGTTCATCTGTGACATTCACAAGCCTTGACTGAGCCTCAGACACTGTTCTACTCAACACTAAGAACATAACTGAGATCTCTTCATACTGCAGCCTCATTTTATCTGCCGAAGAATGAAAGTTTTCAAGCTCCAACTCAAGCTCATTCACTGCCGCATCCTTACTTCCCAGCTGGGACTTATAATCACTCATCTCTTCAGCCATCTTCTCCAGCTGAGACCTCCACTCAGACTCTCTACTCCTTAGATTAGCTGAACAGTTCTTGTGCACGTTCTCCAAGTTCCGAAACTTGCTTTTCAGCTTTGATAGCGCAGAGCTTCCTGATCCCTGGATCGTAGCTTCTTGCAGCTCTCTCAACGAAGCCAGCAGCTCGCGGTTCTCCTGCTCAAGCTTCCCGTTCTCGTACTTCATCTCCTTGAAATACGCCTCTTTGGTGCTCAACGAGTGTCTCAGCTCCGCGACTTCCTCGTCTCTTTTCCCAACCAGCTCATCTAACTGCGTCCTCGCGTCTCGGCACTCCGCAAAGGTGTCTTCGTATTTAGCCTTTAACTCGGAAACCTCGATCTCCAGATGCTTTCTTCTCGTCTCTTCTTGCGTCAGCACGCTGTTGCACATCTGAAGCTTCTTCTCGAGATCCTCCGAGATTCTAATTTGCGAGTCCACCTTGGTCTGAAGAGAGTAGATTTCGTCTAGAATCGTCGATCTCTCTTCCTCCCACTCTTTCTTGCGAGATTTAAACGTGTTGTTGAGCTTCTCGTAAGCCTCCTCGAGATGCTTGAACTGCTCCTTCTTCCATTTCAGCTTCTCTTCCACCTGAGCCTTCTCCTCCTCCAATTTAACCGCCACGTCATCTCTCCCTCTCGCTTCTTTCAAAGCTCTAACGGTTTTCTCAGCTTCCGTTTTCTTCTTCTCCGCCGCCGCTAAACTCCCCTTGAGTCCCTCAATCTCAGCTCTATAGGCATTGCTCTTCCGCTCCAGGTCAATGTTCTTCTCACTTGCTTCATCCAACGCCAACACCAACTTCCTCCTCTCCTCTTCAAATCCACTGTTCTTCTCTTCTCCATCAGCTCTAAGCTTATCGTTAACTTCATTCAAACGCTTGAGAACAGAATCCTTCTCCCTCAAACAACGCTGCAGATCCTCGTTCGTTCGCTTCAACTCAGAGATTTCTCTGGCTTTCTCCTCGGATTCAAAACCTTGCTTCTCGATTACAGATCTCGCCTCTTGAATCTCTATCAACTGCTTGTTCTGAACCTTCTTCAGGTTCTCAAGAAGCTCCGTTTTGGCTCTGAAGTCTCCTCTGAGCTTCTCATTCGCGGCTTTGACTTCGTCTAGCTCTTCGTACACCTTCTCCATCGTTTAAGCTAATAACACTTTCACTGTAACCACCTACAAAAGCAAACGAACAAACAAATTGAGCAAATCGAGATCTAAACCTTAACCAATCTAGGCAAATTTCAAAAAAAAAAAACACAGTGATTCAATCAGAGATTCTTCAATCATGAGCCAATCAATCACACTACACAGTACCTGATTCGATATAAAAAAATCGATTGATATGCTCAGATTCTTCGGAGATCTTAGAGAGAGAGAGGAGAAGAGAGAGGAAACAGAGTTAGGGATTGAGAAAGGAGCCGTTAGAGGAGAAAGGGGAAAATAGTTTTAAATTTCAAATGTTCACAAACGGAGATCTAGTTAATTCCGTTATCTGACTTCCCCTCAATAAGCCCAACTTTATTATGTTGGGCCTTTACGGCTTTACGAATGTCGGCCCATCGTTTTTTCTATGGTTAGAAAAATTATTGTGCAAGATGATGTTAACTGCAACGTCCACGTTATCGTTGACAAACTTGTCAAGGATCGTTACGTTTACGTGCACATGTATTTTTATTCGTAGATACATACGTCAACGCTACTTATGTGTAAGAGACAAAAACAAAAATCTGTTGTTTTAATTACTCTTTTTTTAATATAATTTGATTGTGTAACGTTTTGTACAGAATCAAAATCATGTAACGATAACGAATAGAGTAGGATTTCTACTATATGACTCGCTTATTATGTGCTAATATGGATAACGAATACGCGAACCAAACCGCGAAAAAAGCTTTCGGTCTCTCTCCTCTCTGTTCTCTCTTTTCTCATCTTTCACAGAGATGAGATCGAGACGAAGCTATCACCGGTGTTGACTGGATTCTGACTCCCGCGTTGTCGGGCTTTTGTCTCTGGGAAGCCGTGTTTCCTTTTGCAGGCTTCGCCGGCTTTTGTCTCCGGGAGACGGTGGCTTCTCCAGCATCGATCTCACCGGCTATCTTCCGGGTTAATCCCGATTCCGTATAGATCTGCGTCTCCGGTCTTCCTCTGCTCACTGCCTCTCGATCTTTTCTCTGATGTTTCTTTCCCCAAGCGTTTTAGGGTTGTTGCATCTTCAAGCTTATTAGTATCTTTAAAGATGTCCGTTTGAGTTTCAAGATAGTCAGAGGGGTTCGATCGATTGTAGGCGGTTTTGTATCTTCTTCGTTTCGCAGATCCACCAGGCTGTCTCCTCGGTTCGAGCTTCGTGTTTAGCCACTCTGGTTGAACGGTTTCCGTTGCTTCGACTTCGCCGTCGGCGGAGTTCCGACGCGATCTTCTCTGGTTCCGGTGGAAGCAGGTGGTGCGCGTTCTGACGCGTGTTCATTGATCGCTGGACGATCGGACACGTGGTGAGCGGCGTGTCTCTTCTTCCTCGACGGTTTCCTTGCTGGGCTTTGGCCCATAGTGTTGTGTTGTTCTGTGGCCTATGTTTTGGCCTTTTGTTTGTAAATATGTTGGGTTGGCCTCTGTTGGGCTTTAACTCTTTTTAATAAAATTCCAGTGAAAAAAAAAAAAAAAAAGATAACGAATACGCGTTAGCAAGAAAGAAACGATACATGCATGATATGGGCTTTGGCCCATAGTGCTGTGTTGTTCTGTGGCCTATGTTTTGGCCTTTTGTTTGTAAATATGTTGGGTTGGCCTCTGTTGGGCTTTAACTCTTTTTAATAAAATTCCAGTGAAAAAAAAAAAAAAAGATAACGAATACGCGTTAGCAAGAAAGAAACGATACATGCATGATATGTACGCAACGCAAGTTGAGAGATGTGATGAAGGTTTGACATTAATATAAATTTAGTTGGCTAATCAAATGGTTTCGTGTATGATGGTAAATTAAACGAATTATTAATTAAATCATTTCTATGTTTTTCTTTCTCGTACGTGTGTGTTATTCATTAAGAGTTGATTACCGTATGGGACACATTATGTCTTTTGTTTGCATATAGAGACACAATATGCTTGCAAGGCACAATATCTTGGATCAAGAAGGAAATTGGACATTTCTGTCCTCAAAGTTACTATAGAGAAGATGTTGTCCGCTTAGGAAACCGGTTTGCTAGCTGTCTGGTCGGTTCGTAAACAATAAAGCAACATGGTGACACTTTAGTTTGACACCGTTGGATTGGAAATTTTTTTTTAAATCAAACGGTGAGATTTAAAAGTTGTGTGAGCGTTGGATGTGAAAATGACGTGAATTAAATGCACATTGGTTCTCGACGTTGAAGAACAGGAAACAAACATGATCTTCTTTGTTTGCGCCAGAGGGAGCAAACTAGGTTAAAAAAATTTTGTTTCCTTTAGGCATTATGAAGGCCAAAAAAGCTAAATACTCACTTGTGGATAATTGTGTTTCCAAAAATTAATGATGTGGAGTTGTTGTTGATTTTTGTTATCATTTTTGATTGTCAGATTAAGAAGTGTGTAGTGCAGGTAGGCGTTGTCATACGCACAACTAAATAGATGTGTGGATGTGGACATGTACAAGGAACACATGTAGAACGAACCTAAAGGAAGGCGAACACAGGGTACATCCCCTACATCACAAACATCCACAAACAACACATGTGGTAATTATAAATGTAAGTTGTAAATCATATTAGATTATATGATGAGATAGTTGGCTGAACTAGGATTCATAGATTGACATAAAAACTTAGTAGATACGAAGAACTAAAACTAGAAGCAGGAATCGATAACTTAGTTCTAATGTTCAGAGGAGCTTCCAATAAAGGCATGCGATAACTATAACAATGCCAACAACAGCTGCGAAGTTGTGGCCCGGTCCATTGTTGCTGAGCTGTGTTGTGTTCATGTTTGAATTGAGAGTAGCCTCTATGTCTTATTTGAACTGTCGAGTTGCTTCATCCATAGATTGGGCAACCTTCGACATGTGTTCATTGAGCTTAGACATCATCTTAACCTCAAGCTCATGTAGCCAAGTCTTGTGTGAGTCAATCTGTTCAGTTACGCTCTTCGAGCGGCACTGGAAGTCGTGGACGAGATCCAAGACTTTGGCCTCCACCATGTGTGTTGTGGAGAGCTGTGGACGGGAGAGTTGTGGACGGGGGATGTGTGTTCAGGGGAGTTGTGGACGGGTGAGCTGTGGACGGGAGGTGTGTGTTCAGGGGAGCTGTGGACGGGAGATGTGTTCAAAGTAGTTATCTGGTGAGAAAGGCGTGAATTAGTTTACACGATACAGGACATTGACGTGCTGGGAGCTCAAACAACTTCCCGAAACAAGAGTTTTTGATGTACTGAAGCTCCTCCGTGTTCCTTAAAACATGTTGTATGAAAGGTAGAATGTCTGGCTTGGAGTAGATGTTGAGCCGACCGGTAGGGAACCGGTCTGTCGCGAAAAGCCTCGGTGGGAGGCGTTTGTCCGGCTTGTTGTTTCCTACAACGAGATGAGAAAAAGATTATGACCGTGAGAATAAACTCACAAACAAAACAAATGAATTGAGAGAGGGAAATCAGAAGATAAATGTAAAGAGAAGGGAGAAATCTCTAAAATTTAAAATCAAATCTTTGGTAAGATTTAAAATTTAAAATCAAATCTTAGAGTTTTGTTTCAGAAATCAAATTCAGAAAGTGTTTACCTCGGAGTAAACCTCGCATGTTGGAAAATGTGGACGCCGGCGTTCTTAATCTGCCGCAAACCTGAAGCTAGGGTTCTTAATCTCCGCCGCAAATGTTAAGAGAAAGTGAGAGAGAGATAAAAGAGGGGAAATGAGGGAGATAGATTGCTAGGGTTTCGTATGTTGGAAGATGTATACGCCGGCGCTATTAATCTCTGCCGCAAACCTAAAGCTAGGGTTCTTAATCTCCGTCGCAAACGTTGGAAAAAAGTGAGAGAGAGAGAAAAGAGGGGACATGAAGAAGATAGATCGCTAGGTTTCGTATAAGTTGGTCTTGGTATGATTCGGTTTAGGGAAATACTCAGATTGGTTTGGTTTCATTTACTATGAGGGTATCGATGTCTTTATCTCATAAGAAAGGTTGCCTCATGCGACATGTGCTTTATCATGAAATGCCAAACTCAAAATGTGTTTTGGAGAGTAAAAAAATTAGGGGTGTTCAATCCGGATATCGGTTCGGTTTCGGTTCGGTTTTTTTCGGTTTTCGGTATTTCGGTTAGTAAAATATGACTACCATTCTAAATCCATATTTACTTCGGTTCGGTTCGGTTTATATACCGTCGGTTTTCGGTTTATTCGGTTTTATACCAAAAAATATAATTATTTTGTTTGAGATCATATTATATGAATTTTAAAGTCATATTCTCAACACAATCATTTATAAAAAATATATTACATATTCAAATAAATGAACAAAAAAGTAAAAATGCTTCTACCATCAAATAAAATAATCAAATCTATAACTAAAATCAAAATTTGAAATTTTGAAGATAAAAATATGAAACAAAACAGAAACATGAAAGAAATTTTTTTTCACTCTTCTATATTTAGTGTTCATTAAAGTCATGCTTTTTCAATTGAAAATTTTCCATTAATTATTGTCCATCAAATTAATTTATAATCTTCATATTAATTTAGTAAAGATTAAAATAAAGCAAAAATATCAAAAAAAGACTTAGAAAATAAGATGTCTGAATTGCGATGTATTGTTATTTAGTTATATTTCAAGTGTTTTACAAATTAAGGTTTTTTATTACTATAAAATTATGGTAATAGTTATTAACACAAATTTAACTTATGTAACAAATAGATTTTCATGTATTGTTATAAAATAGATACATATTTACATGTTTCTACTTTTAATCGGTTTTGTTCGATTTATTCGGTTTAATCGGTTATATACCAAACCATATCCAAATCCTACGGTTTTTATAAAATTATATCCATTCGGTTTATATGGTATATACCAAAACCAAACCATATTGTCTATTTTGGTTTGGTTCGGTTCGGTACGGTTCGGTTTTACCATATTGAACAGCCCTAAAAAAAATCATTCATTAACTAGCTGGTGTCTTTCATTTCTCGACAGCACAACAACACCAACGAGAGGCAACCACAAGCTGTTGAAAAGACCAACTGCATTAAATCAAATTAATCTTATTGTAGCCTTTATCTTTCTTAAAAAAAAAAAAAAAAAAGCCTTTATCTTCTTGTTGTATCATTATTCCACTTATTAAACCCAACTATAATTTTTTATTTGATACTATGGTAATTGATATCTTAAGCAGGTGAGACGAAAACGATAAACTAATACTATAGGCTATAAATCACAGTTATCCATAATCACACCGATTACAAATCATCATTCATAACCAGTAAGTACCAAACATATAATACAAATCTCTTCTACATGACATATTATTCAGTTGTCAAAAAAAAAGACATATTATTCAGTTTGATAATAATTCCCACAATATTATTTTATCATTACAAACATGTAAACGCCAATTAAAATTTGGTGGTCAACGCATAACCAATTACAGAAGGGAACCATATACAAATATTCCTAGAACATTCGGTGAAAGTATATTATAGTCTTATCTCTAAAATCATAAGATTTTCCCCGTAACCACCAGAAAACTATAGGCAGATAACAAAAGGCAGATGAGATTGCCACGTGTCAGTAACGTGAGCCTCATACATACGCAAGACGGGATTGGATAAAATATGACACATCATCAATTTTTCTACGGTTAGGGATCCACTTGTCCTCGAATCAACGGTTGATTGTAACTCTTCCCCTTTTTCTTATTATTAATTAAAGTAAATAATAGTATTTTTGTTTGTATCAATCATATAATTGCAGCTTAATGATTGGAGAGGACGATCGTGAAATAGCGACCGTTGGATCAAACTTAAACCAAAAGTTCCGAGAAATCCCTTATATACTAAAGCGCAAGTCGCCTGGCGAATCAAATAGTGACATGTGGAAAAGTCTTACAAAACAATAAAAATTAAAAACAGAATTAAAATGTATCATTTTCCCTTCGATGAAAAGATAAAGCTGCATGTGTCAAGTAAAAAAAAGTTTCATAGGTATCTCAACTGTTCCTCAATCAAAGCCATGATCCCCACTTTTTTACGTAAACGGTTTGGAGCTAATTTGAATAGAATTTTAAATTATCTCTTTTTCGCATTGACTATAAAATCATTTCAACAACAATTTTTTTTCTTTTGTTAGTTCTCACTGGTTTCTTCATATTTTTTTTCTTCTTTTTCTGCATCAGTTTTAAACTTCTAGCATTCATTGCATAAATTATTTTTTTGTATGCCGGCTTTTTCACTAAGTTTCATAATCAGTTCATATGAAACTTATGATGCAAATTCTGAGTTAACAAGAAAAATTAAGCATCGATCTTTGTATTGTTTGAGTTTTTGAGAATATTTTAGTATGTTGCATACATGCATCAGAAATCAAAGCTAAAAGAAGATGAAAAAGAAGAAGAAAATATGAGGAATCAAAGAAAAGTTTGGAAGAGATACGTTCTGAGTAAAGTTAGTGAAGGTTGAAGACAATGGATAGATAGAGTTGCAGAACGTTTAACCATTCATAATTCAGGTAAACAATAATTTTAGTTACTTTTTACTTTTTATCATTTTAAATTAAATTTCTAATCATTTTCTTTAATTAGTTTTGAAATTTCTCAAATTTTCTTTTACAATTTTCCTAGGTTGTTTTAATGACTATCTAAAACAGAAAATAGTTAAAGTTTTTAGATAAACACTTTTCTTGAAATCCTTAATTAATAATTCAAGAAAACAATTTTTAATAAAAATAATCTAAATTTGTAAATTAGTCTTTAACACAAAATAAGTAAAGCGGATAAAAACTATAATAATTAAGATTAAAAATTTAAATTGTCACAGAAACAAAATGTAATCATAAAAATCAAATTTTATCCTCAATATTTTTGGAAAATAATTGTAAACATGTAACCATTTAAAATAATATCATTTTTGTTTGACCCTTTCCGTTTCAACCTATTTTTTTAAATTTGAATGCACCAGTGTTATTCAGGTTCATAAAATATTTGACAGAAAACAATTTAATTCTGAGTGAAAATTATAACATGATCAAATAATTTTGAAGACAATAAAACTGATCCGTGCTTAGCACGGGCGTTGATACTAGTCGAATTATAAATTGCAGAAGAAGAAGATGGCTAGCTCTTGAGTAGAAGGGACACATTTGGTCGGAGAGATATGATGGAAGAAGACGATAAATAGATAAAAGATTTAATTTTTAAATCGATTTCGTGTGTTTGATCTCGTTTCTCAAATCTTTGCTTCAATGGTTTGTGTCCTAACGGTGGCATACTCTTGTCAGAAAAAAAGCTAATCTCTCTTTCAACCCCAGCTCGAAAGTTTGATCCTTTATTTCATAATTCTTGAAATGATGATGAGAAAGATTCCTACTTGGCCTTGGAGGCTATTAGGTGGTAAAAAGGAGAAAGAGACCGAAGCTCTCAAGTTCCCTGCAAAGATAAATCGAGAGAAAGGAAGAGTTTTCAAGAGGAAGGAGATGGGACTTGAGAGCTTTGGTTCGTCCGGCTCAGAATCTGTGGCTCTTGCTTCTGCTGCTGGGGATGGGCCTGAGTGGTCTGTTGGATGGACTGAGCCACATGGACCTGGTTTCCAAACCGATGAAGAAGGAGATGACGGTGGATTTTTAGTGCTGGTTCCTTGTTACAGAGCTGTCTCTGAAGGCTCTGGTAATAACCAGTTCTTGTCTGCTGTCAAGAATCTTCCCAACGGGTTGTCTCCTGGTATGAATTATTATCTCTCTTGGGGGTTCATATAAAGGCTAATGCTTGTTGTTTAGTAGTTGATCTTACATGCTCTGAATATATGGTGTTGTTTAGTATCATGAGAAATGATATATATAGTTGCTTTCATAGAGGTTTCTTTTTGTATCTATCGCCATGTGCAATGATCTACAGAGTCTTTGCTATTGATGTCTCAACTTTTTGTCTTAAAATCTAAAGTGCTCAAGTTCCGTTTTGTTTTAATCAAAAATGTGCAGATGGGAAGAACTACATGGAGCAATGGCTTTCATCTCTGCAGAACCTTTGACCAGGTCTCCTTTCTTTTGTAGTTAGTTAAGTAGTTTTAGTTCTCTAATACCATTTTGGTTACTACATTAACCCTGAAAACTCAAAAAAAGAGAAAAAAAAAGAAAAAGAGGAAAAAAGAAGAAGCTCAAGTAGTTTTATAGTTTAGATTAAGATGATGGGTATTGTTTATATTGATCCTGGAAACGGATTAAGCTCGAAAAAGGAAGAAAAAAAAAAGAGTTTAAAAAGAATGTGTGGGATTGGAAAAGCTATGTAAGAAGATGCAGCTTAATGGTTCTTATGAAGATGATGCAAGTGGTTACATTGATTAATGAAAGAGGATGGAGAACAATTAACATTGATCCCAGGAAAGGAATAGGGTTTTATATCAAGATGATGGAATTGGTGGTATGGAAGAGGATTTGATTACTCATCCTGAGTTGGAAAATTCATGTAAAAAGACTTCAAAGTAAATATACAAAAAAAAAAGAGTGATGTATATACTCTATTGGTCCTGTATCATATAACTCATGCAGATTGTATGTAATTTGTTAACTACCACTAATCTTTTTGTACATAGAAACAGTAATGCCATTGTAATTCTCTATAGACATTTTCTGTATATACATTGATGTCAATAGAATAAGAAGTATGTATTTATACTGTACTTGGCAAAGTAGAAGAAACTGACTAAGCCACAGGATGGGGCAGAGTACATAATACACAAAAAAAATAATGAATTTTCCTCAAAGAAAGTAATCTTGTTTGGTGTCACTGTTATAAGCTATGATATTTAAAAAAACTTACAAGAGGTGTACATACTTGGGACCGTATCTACTGGTTGGAGAAAAAAAAAAGACTGAAAGAGTCTTTGATCAGTACTTGATGACATGGTGGCGTAACCATAGTTCATACATGATCATGTGAAACGCATCGAATTTAACTGGTGGTGTGTTCCATTGAAAATGCTTTTGCACCTGCAAATAAACAAAGACCAATCATCAGCTTCTTGCTATACACAGACAAGGGTGAAACATTTATCTGTACCTTGACTAAGTTGTTATGCAAGGAAACAAACTCTGACTGTGTTATGTTCTTGAGGATCTGCTTGAGGTCATACACATCTCGCTCTCTGAGTACAACCGCAAACTTTCTCCAATCCAGAATGTCGCTGAAAGGAAGGTCGTAGTAGTCTGACAATATAACTGATCCAAAACAAACAACAAGAACCATAAGATTTAGTCTCTTCTTGAGTAGAGAAAAAGAGCATATAAGAGAACACTTACCAGGAACACATCCGTAATGGATTGAGTCAGTAATGCGAGCACTGTTGACTTGAGAACCACCAGGACATATGCAGAACTTAGTCCTGTAGAATCTCTTCTGATATACCAAATGCCCTGTAGCTCTATTTATTCTGTTGTTCGAAATATCGAGCTCAGTGTCGTTCTCCCACACACGGGCAAGTATTACACGTATCTTTGAGTTTCTATGACCAGCCCAAAAACCAAGCGTTGTCCTGTAAGTAACACCACCATTTAACAGTAGTATTATTAGTGTTCTAAAAGACATCAAATCGAACCCATTTAAAAAATTGGTCTAGGCATTCAAATAATCGGTCTAGGCGCCCGTCTAATCAATAATCTCCTATAAATGAGCTAGCCACCGCATAACGATTTCTTGGACATCGAGTAACAACATCAACAATGCAACTACTAAATCAAGTCACTGGAGAATCTATACTCTGGAGGAGTTTAGAAACAAAGCTAGAAACTTGAACATCAACATAGAGATAGAGGAGACTAGTGTTTTTACCGGTTCTCAACATCATTGCCACCGGCAGGGAGAGCAAACGGCTGAAGCACTTGAGGCAAAGCAACATCTTTATGAGGAACGAAACCAACATTATAACTTGGAGAGCACACAACCCTAATAGTATTCTTAATCATAACCGGAGACCCTTCAAACGCTCTAACACCAACGTCATGACACGTCACAAAAAAGTGATCAGCTCCCAAAGTTCTGTTCCAATAAGGATACTTCGCTATCAACCCATCAACGTAATCTCTAACAATCACAGTCATGTCCTCATATGATGTTCCCTGGACAAAAAAATAAAAGCATCAAACTTTCAATGAAGATAGTTATAAAGAATCAAACTTTCAATGAAGAGAGTTATAAAGCATCAAACTTTCAATGAAGATAGTTATAAAAGCATCAAACTTTGAATGAAGATAGCTATTAAGCATCAAGCTTTCAATGAAGATAGTTATAAAAGCATCAAACTTTGAATGAAGATAGTTATAAAGCATCAAACTTTAAAGTAGTAAAGGTTCATTACATTGCCACGCATCTTGTGAGGGGAAACGGGGACGAAGAAGAGATCGGCCTCCTCTGGATCCAACGTGCGGAAGTGAGACTCTCTGATGTTTTTGAAGAAGAAGCCTTCGCTGGCGTATTTGCCGGTGACTTTCCTCGGCGTTTGGAAGAACGTGTTGGGATCTCCGTCGGGGTATATGTAGATTTTGAACTTCCTCTCCATCTCAGCGTAATTGAGCCGGAACGAGTCCGGAGAGTGGTAGACGTCGGAGTAAGATTCATCCTTGGTCTGAGGATGAGGAACGTGAATCGTGGACTCTAGCACGATGGGAGAGGGCGGGGGAGTGCGGAGGGAATTGAGAGAGAGGTAGAAGAGGGAGAGGAAGGTGAGGACGGCGACGGTGAGGAGTGAGCCTTTGAGTGAGCATAGCGGCGAGGAGGCGGCGGAGAAAGAGAGCTGCGGCGGTTTGGTGATCGTCATCGGACGGATCTAAATTGGATTTTGAGAAGTTCAATCTCTCTCTCTGCATTTGGTTCTTTTAGCTGTCTTTGTCTCTCTAAGCTCACGTGGGCTATTGTTGCTTATTTAGATTTGGAGGTTTGGATTCAGGTTTACTCGGGTTCAGTTTGAGTTTAGTAACATTTCTAAAGCAGATTAAACCAAATATAATTTCGGGGTTTGATCAGATTTTTGGTTTGAATTTTTTTTTTTGTATTTAATTAAACCCGAAAACTAAATAAAGAACAAATGAAATAAAGACCAAAAATCAAAAATGAGAAATGCTCTTTGTCGCTATTTTTTTTGGTTCTAGCGTAATTTTTTGACCAACAGAATTAGAGAGTGAAAAAAATAAAACTAGAACACAAAATTTAAAATAGCTATAAACACATTATATCCGAAAAATCAAAAGCGAAAACACATCAAACTTTGACGAAGAACGAAAAGAACCAAATACAAAAATATAATAAACTAAGTATTTAAGTTAGTTATTTATGTAATATATACTTATTTAAAATATTCAATGAAATAATAGAGTATTTTAGATACTTTATTCGAGATTAAGTTCGGGTTTAGTATGAATGTTCTTTTGAAATTTTAATTTTTTTTGAATTTTTTCAGATATTCATTCGAATTCGGATTCGGTCGAGGTAAAATCCATAACTCAAATACCATAGAACAAATTGTATTTGGTATTTATGTTGGATTTAGTTTGGTTCAGATTCATTTACGGGGTCAAATTTGATTTGATTTTTCGGTCTTTTAAACCACCCTTACTCAAAACTATTTTTTATTATTGTACTTTTCATTATCATTATTTCATCTATACAAAATTAAATTTGTTTTTCATTGTGAACAAAAAAAATCGTTTGCATGTCGGCACTAACTATAATTTTTGTTTCATTGTCGCAAATTCTTGCGATTAGTCATATCGATTTATTGCATTCCAGAATATTTTAAATTTTTAGTCACTACTTTTTCTAACAATTTAAAATTGTAACTTAACTAGTCGCGCGATCAAGTCACACAACATCAAAACAAACAACAACAGATGTCCTACGATTGATTGCCAGAACAAGCAAACACATGTATCTTCTAGCTATTTTTTTTGTTTGAGAAAGATGTCTTCTATATTTTTGTATTAGAGATATCAATCTTCCAGCCGTAAGAGTATGTCTTGCTGGTTAATACTTCTAATTTTAAGAGTTAGGTTGTTCTAAGCTCACATTTGATACATCATAAGATATATATGTGTGGTTAAATCAGGACTCTAGTAAAAAATATCAATTTTTATCAACCGCTAGATCAATGAATCACAAATTCATTTTTATAAATCATATATTATACTATATATATATATATCATTCAGATCAATTTTCATGTAAGTTTAGTAAAATAGTTTATGGATTTAGATGTAAGCTTATCTATTCGTTTAGTTTTGACTCGAGTTAGATATTACATGTCTAGCAAAATTGAAACTTAATACAATTTGACCTGTCCACTCACTATCTATTGGCTCATAGAAAAAATCTTATTTTTCTAGTTAAGTATATTTGTTACCTGCTTTTCTTGTTAATTCAAAGCTTAGCCAGATATTTGTTTTTTTTTGACTTTCCTATTTTTCTAATTAACTTTATTTGTTACTTTTCTTATTAATTCAAAGCTTATCCTAAAATATTTGGTTAGATTTAGTTTTAGCTAATGATATCTTGATGTAGGAGTAATGTATATTAAACTATTAATGTAACTTTATAAAAACAGTTTGGGACTTTTGTTTGGTAAAATGCTTTACATAACAACATTTATATATACATGAAATATTAAAAAAAAACATTTTAAATATCTTTTGTAACAAAATTAAAACATGCAATAAAATCCAATGTTACAACAACTTGTTACGTTCATCGTGAATGTAATACAAAACTTCACAATAATTTAATTTTGAATGCAATACAACAACTCTTTAATAATTTAATTTTCATCAGGAAGGTTTTCCATTAAATAAATTATGTATTATGAGAAAAAAATTAAGGAAATAAAAAGGACAATCAAAAACAGGAAACTCAAATCTTTTCCGTGTTCTTATATGACACCGAGTCATATTAGAACTCTAATGTCAAAAGTCAAAGTAACTCCTAGTTAGGTTTTGGTGCACCTATTCCCGTTTAATCTTGGACTTTGTTTAACAAGAAAATAAACCACACACACATATAAATATGGATGTCTCCACAAACATCTTATTCTTACATTAAATTCGATCTTGAGATTTGGAAAAAGAAGATGATTTCGCAGAAGACGATAGCTTCGTGGATGATATGTTTCCTTCTGTTGCTTCTTCTTCCGATAGCTTTTTCTGAGCCGACAAGGTCAGTTTATCTTTTGATCTTCGTGATATGTTACGTTACGGTCAAGCATACACATACACATATATGTATGCGCACAAAGTATACATGTTTCTCAAATCTCATGCATATTACGTTTTTTTATCACGCATGAGTTTGAAGATATTATAAACTTTGACATATAAAATTTGATTAACCAAAAGGTCCTTGAAGGTTATTCAGTTATTTATTTGTGTCTAGCTAACATTCGAAACAAACCTTCAATGCATTATAATTAACTCAATTAATTGTAAGTATGTGTACTGAGCGTTTTCAATTCAGTTCATTAACGTTATTTATTTGTTATTATTGAACTTCTACAGAAACTTAAAGGGAACAAATGCAAGAGCTCCAACAGTGCAGCAGATAAGAAACAAAGAGGTATGTACACCATGTCTTCAATCAATAATAGTAGAAAATATCATGCATATATACATTAAGAGCTGAAAAAATAACTAATATAAATTACTTATTTCTTTCAGGTGATAGTGGACAATGGAATTGTGAGAGTGACTTTCTCGAATCCTGAAGGATTAATAACTGGGATCAAATACAATGAAATCGGCAATGTTCTTAATCCACATCTCCGAGCTCGAGGGTAATTAATTTCAGCAATTTTGTATTGTAGTAATCAAATAATATATGAAAATTGTCCTGCTTACTTATTTCTGGTGTAATGTTTATCAGGTACTGGGACATAACATGGCAAACAGAAAACAACAGTCTCCCAAAGTTGGACAGGTAATTAACTATTTAATTTAATAATTTGTCTAGAATTGTCAGTTGAACATGTTCACATTTGTAGAGCATGTATCAATTGGTTTGATAATTTATTTTCAAGAATAATATAGCCTTTTTGTAATTTACGAAGCTATTTTATCTTTGTTCAACAGAATCGAAGGAACCAACTTTAGAATCATAACTCAAAACGAAGAACAAGTGGAGATTTCTTTCTCCCGAACATGGAATGGTGGTTCTGATCATATTCCATTAAACGTAGACAAGAGGTATATTATACGAACAAATACTTCAGGAATCTACACTTATGGAATTTTTGAGAGACAACCCGAATGGCCAGAAGTGGAGATGGCTCAAATTCGAGTCGCATTTAAACTCAACCCTGATAGGTATTTTATATGTTTTCATTATAAGAGAATCGATGATATTGTTATTTGTTTGAATAACAAAGTTTATTAAAAATTGGTGTAAATATGTTTGTAGATTCCATTACATGGTGGTGGCGGATAATCGGCAAAGACAAATGCCAACAGACGATGACCGTGACATTAACAGTGGCCGTGCCAAGCCCCTTGCGTACAAAGAGGCTGTACAATTGACTAATCCTCATAACCAAATGTTCAAAAACCAGGTAATTAGTTTTTATATATAATTAAAAAGCTCTAAAACTGAATATATGATAGACAAGGATTAGAAATCTGTAAACTTAACTCGAGTATTGAACATTCAACTTGAATAATATTAGGTGGATGATAAATACCAGTACTCCTGTGAGGTCAAGGACAACAAGGTGCATGGTTGGATATCGACCAACTCCAATGTTGGTTTCTGGCTCATCTCACCGAGCGGTGAATACCGCTCTGGTGGACCGGTCAAACAGGAGCTCACGTCTCACGTCGGTCCCACGACCCTCACGGTAAGGATTGATCCAAAACTAATTAATCTTAATTTTCAAAATTAATTAGAAAAGAATAGTTTTTAATCTTGTAATAATGCAGACCTTTATAAGCCAGCATTATGTTGGTCCGGACATGGAGACATGGTACAAAACTGGTGAAGCGTGGAAAAAGGTCTTGGGACCTGTATTCATCTACTTAAACTCTGATTCCACCCGCAATAATCTACAACATTTGTTATGGGAAGATGCTAAACGACAGGTTTACTATAGTTTTGTTATAATCTTTATTTTAATACGTAACTTATTAAAGAAGAGACGTTAATCTCGTTTTCTTAATCTTCAGACCGAACAAGAAGTTGAAGCATGGCCGTACGGTTTTGTAGCGTCCTCTGACTTTCCTACTCGTCAAGAAAGAGGAACCATTACCGGTCGACTCTTTGTCAACGACAGGTATATTTACATACACAAGTCCAAAATAATATTAATAAATATTTACTTTTGACTTTTTATAATGTTTAAAATCTTGGGAAACGTTTTCAAGGTTCTTGGCTCCGGCAGGATATGCATACATCGGTTTAGCACCGCCAGGAGAAGCTGGTTCATGGCAAACAAATACTAAGGTCTATCATTGTTACACTTTGACGTCTTTTCTTTAATTTTGATTTAACTTTAGTTTAACAAAATCATTAAATTACATGCGTTGATCGTTAAATATTATTTTGTGTTTATGCAGGGATACCAATTTTGGACACAGACCAACGAAACCGGCTATTTCACCATTGATAACGTTAGACCGGGAACGTATAATCTATACGGATGGGTTCATGGTTTTATCGGAGACTTCAAATACCAAAACCTAGTTAACGTAGCTGCAGGTTCAGAGATAAGTCTTGATAGAGTTGTGTTCCAGCCTCCTAGGAATGGTCCAACGTTATGGGAGATTGGTGTACCGGACCGAACCGCCAGAGAATACTTTGTACCGGAACCATACGAGAATACAATGAACCCGTTATACTTAAACCACACTGACAAGTAAGTCTTTAACCGTCATGATCCAAGTTAACACTGTTCCGAAACCGGTTTTTGGTACTAATGATTCCGGTTTTGCTGTTTGCTCCACAGGTTTAGGCAGTATGGGTTATGGCAACGTTACACGGAGTTATATCCAAACCATGATCTCGTCTACACAGTTGGAGTTAGTAACTATAGTCAAGACTGGTTCTACGCTCACGTCACAAGGTAAAAACAAATCATATAAACAAAAAAGTTTTATAGAATTTCAAGTATTTCGAAATTAATATTCAATTCTTTTTACTGCAGGAACATTGGTGGTTCGACCTATGTACCAGCGACATGGCAGATTGTTTTTGAACTTCCATATGTGAACTGGCGAGGTAGCTACACATTGCAAATAGCTTTAGCTTCGGCTGCACGGGCTAACTTAAAAGTACGGTTCAACAACGAATACTCTCGGCCATTGTTATCTGCGGGTGTCGGAAGAGATAATGCTATAGCAAGACATGGAATCCATGGAGCCTACCATCTTTATAGCATTGATGTACCTGGAAGGTTACTAAGAACCGGGACCAACACAATCTATCTACGTCAGTCTAAAGCGGTGGGGCCGTTTGAAGGTCTTATGTATGATTACATTCGTCTTGAAGAGCCTTCTACAGCTTAGATTCATACTAGACATTATATAATATTTGATTTTTTTTCATTGATTTCTTTTATACAATTGTTAGGAGATTATATCTTGCATAGTCCTAAAGATTTTAATAAAAAAAAAATTAGAAGAGAGAAAGTGTGTAAGATTCTTAAACTTATAGGTTTTAAGAAACTATTAGTATACTCAAAGGACACTTGTCAATCTATTAAGAAGGAAAAATGATTTAATTGGTTTTAAGAAGATAAAAAATAAAAAAATAATTATAATATTAATATTTTTTTTTAATTTTAGGAACTTACATTGTTTCTTACTGATGGAGGTGCTTTTAAAGATTTACTGATTTTGAGATGTTTCTTTTAAGATACTATTTATGAAACTGATTTGGATTTGTAATAAGTATTCAAGTTTATATTTTGGTTCTTACAAACCGGAACAGATTAAAGCATGAATAGAGCAATTCTCAGGGTTTGAACTAAAAGCCCATTATATTAAAAAACTAGGGCCAATAACATAACTTCTCAGGCTCTGTTTCTATCTTCTCTTCTTCTTCCTCTGTATCTCTTTCATGGAGAAAACAGCTTTAATCTACATGAAACAGCTTTAAACAGCTTTAATATACATGAAATATTAAAAAACAAAATTTTAAATATCTTTTGTAACAAAATTAAAACATGCAATAAAATCCAATGTTACAACAACTTGTTACGTTCATCGTGAATGTAATACAAAACTTCACAATAATTTAATTTTGAATGCAATACAACAACTCTTTACTAATTTAATTTTCATCAGGAAGGTTTTCCATTAAATAAATTATGTATTATGAGAAAAAATAAGGAAATAAAAAGGACAATCAAAAACAGGAAACTCAAATCTTTTCCGTGTTCTTATATGACACCGAGTCATATTAGAACTCTAATGTCATAAGTCAAAGTAACTCCGATCCTAGTTAGGTTTTGGTGCACCTATTCCCGTTTAGTCTTGGACTTTGTTTAACAAGAAAATAAACCACACATATAAATATGGATGTCTCCGCAAACATATTATTCTTACATTAAATTCGATCTTGAGATTTGGAAAAAGAAGATGATTTCGCAGAAGACGATAGCTTCGTGGATGATATGTTTCCTTCTGTTGCTTCTTCTTCCGATAGCTTTTTCTGAGCCGACAAGGTCAGTTTATCTTTTGATCTTCGTGATATGTTACGTTACGGTCAAGCATACACATACACATATATGTATGCGCACAAAGTATACATGTTTCTCAAATCTCATGCATATTACGTTTGTTTTAGCACGCATGAGTTTGAAGATATTATAAACTTTGACATAGAAAATTTGATTAACCAAAAGGTCCTTGAAGGTTATTCAGTTCTTTATTTGTGTCTAGCTAACATTCGAAACAAACCTTCAATGCGTTATAATTAACTCAATTAATTGTAAGTATGTGTACTGAGCGTTTTCAATTCAGTTCATTAACGTTATTTATTTGTTATTATTGAACTTCTACAGAAACTTAAAGGGAACAAATGCAAGAGCTCCAACAGTGCAGCAGATAAGAAACAAAGAGGTATGTACACCATGTCTTCAATCAATAATAGTAGAAAATATCATGCATATATACATTAAGAGCTGAAAAAATAACTAATATAAATTACTTATTTCTTTCAGGTGATAGTGGACAATGGAATTGTGAGAGTGACTTTCTCGAATCCTAAAGGATTAATAACTGGGATCAAATACAATGAAATCGGCAATGTTCTTAATCCATATCTCCGAGCTCGAGGGTAAATAATTTCAGCAATTTTATATTGTAATAATCAAATAATATATGAAAATTGTCCTGCTTACTTAATTCTGCTGTAATGTTTATCAGGTACTGGGACATAACATGGCAAACAGAAAACAACAGTCTCCCAAAGCTGGATAGGTAATTAACTATTTAATTTAATAATTTGTCTAGAATTGTCAGTTGAACATGTTCACATTTGTACAGCATGTATCAATTGGTTTGATAATTTATTTTCAAGAATAATATAGCCTTTTTGTAATTTACGAAGCTATTTTATCTTTGTTCAACAGAATCGAAGGAACCAACTTTAGAATCATAACTCAAAACGAAGAACAAGTGGAGATTTCTTTCTCCCGAACATGGAATGGTGGTTCTGATCATATTCCATTAAACGTAGACAAGAGGTATATTATACGTACGAATACTTCAGGAATCTACACTTATGGAATTTTTGAGAGACAACCCGAATGGCCAGAAGTGGAGATGGGTCTAATTCGAGTCGCATTCAAACTCAACCCTGATAGGTATTTTTATATGTTTTCTTTATAAGAGAATCGATGATATTCATGTTATTTGTTTGAATAATAAAGTTTATTAAAAATTGGTGTAAATATGTTTGTAGATTCCATTACATGGTGGTGGCAGATAATCGGCAAAGACAAATGCCAACAGACGATGACCGTGACATCCACAGTGGCCGTGCCAAGCCCCTTGCTTACAAAGAGGCTGTCAAATTGACTAATCCTCACAACCATATGTTCAAAAACCAGGTAATTAGTTTTTATATACAATTAAAAAGCTCTAAAACTGAATATATGATAGACAAGGATTAGAAATCTTTAAACTTAACTCGAGTATTGAACATTTAAATTGAATAATATTAGGTGGATGATAAATACCAGTACTCATGTGAGGTCAAGGACAACAAGGTGCATGGTTGGATATCGACCAAGTCCAATGTTGGTTTCTGGCTCATCTCACCGAGCGGTGAATACCGCTCTGGTGGACCGGTCAAACAGGGGCTCACGTCTCACGTCGGTCCCACGACCCTCACGGTAAGGATTGATCCAAAACTAATTAATCTTAATTTTCAAAATTAATTAGAAAATAATAGTTTTTAATCTTGTAATAATGCAGACCTTTATAAGCCAGCATTATGTTGGTCCGGACATGGAGACAAGGTACAAAACTGGTGAAGCGTGGAAAAAGGTCTTGGGACCTGTATTCATCTACTTAAACTCTGATTCCACCCGCAATAATCTACAACATTTGTTATGGGAAGATGCTAAACGACAGGTTTACTATAGTTTTGTTATAATCTTTATTTTAATACGTAACTTATTAAAGAAGAGACGTTAATCTCGTTTTCTTAATCTTCAGACCGAACAAGAAGTTGAAGCATGGCCGTACGGTTTTGTAGCGTCCTCTGACTTTCCTACTCGTCAAGAAAGAGGAACCATTACCGGTCGACTCTTTGTCAACGACAGGTATATTTACATACACAAGTCCAAAATAATATTAATAAATATTTACTTTTGACTTTTTATAATGTTTAAAATCTTGGGAAACGTTTTCAAGGTTCTTGGCTCCGGCAGGATATGCATACATCGGTTTAGCACCGCCAGGAGAAGCTGGTTCATGGCAAACAAATACTAAGGTCTATCATTGTTACACTTTGACGTCTTTTCTTTAATTTTGATTTAACTTTAGTTTAACAAAATCATTAAATTACATGCGTTGATCGTTAAATATTATTTTGTGTTTATGCAGGGATACCAATTTTGGACACAGACCAACGAAACCGGCTATTTCACCATTGATAACGTTAGACCGGGAACGTATAATCTATACGGATGGGTTCATGGTTTTATCGGAGACTTCAAATACCAAAACCTAGTTAACGTAGCTGCAGGTTCAGAGATAAGTCTTGATAGAGTTGTGTTCCAGCCTCCTAGGAATGGTCCAACGTTATGGGAGATTGGTGTACCGGACCGAACCGCCAGAGAATACTTTGTACCGGAACCATACGAGAATACAATGAACCCGTTATACTTAAACCACACTGACAAGTAAGTCTTTAACCGTCATGATCCAAGTTAACACTGTTCCGAAACCGGTTTTTGGTACTAATGATTCCGGTTTTGCTGTTTGCTCCACAGGTTTAGGCAGTATGGGTTATGGCAACGTTACACGGAGTTATATCCAAACCATGATCTCGTCTACACAGTTGGAGTTAGTAACTATAGTCAAGACTGGTTCTACGCTCACGTCACAAGGTAAAAACAAATCATATAAACAAAAAAGTTTTATAGAATTTCAAGTATTTCGAAATTAATATTCAATTCTTTTTACTGCAGGAACATTGGTGGTTCGACCTATGTACCAGCGACATGGCAGATTGTTTTTGAACTTCCATATGTGAACTGGCGAGGTAGCTACACATTGCAAATAGCTTTAGCTTCGGCTGCACGGGCTAACTTAAAAGTACGGTTCAACAACGAATACTCTCGGCCATTGTTATCTGCGGGTGTCGGAAGAGATAATGCTATAGCAAGACATGGAATCCATGGAGCCTACCATCTTTATAGCATTGATGTACCTGGAAGGTTACTAAGAACCGGGACCAACACAATCTATCTACGTCAGTCTAAAGCGGTGGGGCCGTTTGAAGGTCTTATGTATGATTACATTCGTCTTGAAGAGCCTTCTACAGCTTAGATTCATACTAGACATTATATAATATTTGATTTTTTTTCATTGATTTCTTTTATACAATTGTTAGGAGATTATATCTTGCATAGTCCTAAAGATTTTAATAAAAAAAAAAATTAGAAGAGAGAAAGTGTGTAAGATTCTTAAACTTATAGGTTTTAAGAAACTATTAGTATACTCAAAGGACACTTGTCAATCTATTAAGAAGGAAAAATGATTTAATTGGTTTTAAGAAGATAAAAAATAAAAAAATAATTATAATATTAATATTTTTTTTTAATTTTAGGAACTTACATTGTTTCTTACTGATGGAGGTGCTTTTAAAGATTTACTGATTTTGAGATGTTTCTTTTAAGATACTATTTATGAAACTGATTTGGATTTGTAATAAGTATTCAAGTTTATATTTTGGTTCTTACAAACCGGAACAGATTAAAGCATGAATAGAGCAATTCTCAGGGTTTGAACTAAAAGCCCATTATATTAAAAAACTAGGGCCAATAACATAACTTCTCAGGCTCTGTTTCTATCTTCTCTTCTTCTTCCTCTGTATCTCTTTCATGGAGAAAACAGCTTTAATCTACATGAAACAGCTTTAAACAGCTTTAATATACATGAAATATTAAAAAACAAAATTTTAAATATCTTTTGTAACAAAATTAAAACATGCAATAAAATCCAATGTTACAACAACTTGTTACGTTCATCGTGAATGTAATACAAAACTTCACAATAATTTAATTTTGAATGCAATACAACAACTCTTTACTAATTTAATTTTCATCAGGAAGGTTTTCCATTAAATAAATTATGTATTATGAGAAAAAATAAGGAAATAAAAAGGACAATCAAAAACAGGAAACTCAAATCTTTTCCGTGTTCTTATATGACACCGAGTCATATTAGAACTCTAATGTCATAAGTCAAAGTAACTCCGATCCTAGTTAGGTTTTGGTGCACCTATTCCCGTTTAGTCTTGGACTTTGTTTAACAAGAAAATAAACCACACATATAAATATGGATGTCTCCGCAAACATATTATTCTTACATTAAATTCGATCTTGAGATTTGGAAAAAGAAGATGATTTCGCAGAAGACGATAGCTTCGTGGATGATATGTTTCCTTCTGTTGCTTCTTCTTCCGATAGCTTTTTCTGAGCCGACAAGGTCAGTTTATCTTTTGATCTTCGTGATATGTTACGTTACGGTCAAGCATACACATACACATATATGTATGCGCACAAAGTATACATGTTTCTCAAATCTCATGCATATTACGTTTGTTTTAGCACGCATGAGTTTGAAGATATTATAAACTTTGACATAGAAAATTTGATTAACCAAAAGGTCCTTGAAGGTTATTCAGTTCTTTATTTGTGTCTAGCTAACATTCGAAACAAACCTTCAATGCGTTATAATTAACTCAATTAATTGTAAGTATGTGTACTGAGCGTTTTCAATTCAGTTCATTAACGTTATTTATTTGTTATTATTGAACTTCTACAGAAACTTAAAGGGAACAAATGCAAGAGCTCCAACAGTGCAGCAGATAAGAAACAAAGAGGTATGTACACCATGTCTTCAATCAATAATAGTAGAAAATATCATGCATATATACATTAAGAGCTGAAAAAATAACTAATATAAATTACTTATTTCTTTCAGGTGATAGTGGACAATGGAATTGTGAGAGTGACTTTCTCGAATCCTAAAGGATTAATAACTGGGATCAAATACAATGAAATCGGCAATGTTCTTAATCCATATCTCCGAGCTCGAGGGTAAATAATTTCAGCAATTTTATATTGTAATAATCAAATAATATATGAAAATTGTCCTGCTTACTTAATTCTGCTGTAATGTTTATCAGGTACTGGGACATAACATGGCAAACAGAAAACAACAGTCTCCCAAAGCTGGATAGGTAATTAACTATTTAATTTAATAATTTGTCTAGAATTGTCAGTTGAACATGTTCACATTTGTACAGCATGTATCAATTGGTTTGATAATTTATTTTCAAGAATAATATAGCCTTTTTGTAATTTACGAAGCTATTTTATCTTTGTTCAACAGAATCGAAGGAACCAACTTTAGAATCATAACTCAAAACGAAGAACAAGTGGAGATTTCTTTCTCCCGAACATGGAATGGTGGTTCTGATCATATTCCATTAAACGTAGACAAGAGGTATATTATACGTACGAATACTTCAGGAATCTACACTTATGGAATTTTTGAGAGACAACCCGAATGGCCAGAAGTGGAGATGGGTCTAATTCGAGTCGCATTCAAACTCAACCCTGATAGGTATTTTTATATGTTTTCTTTATAAGAGAATCGATGATATTCATGTTATTTGTTTGAATAATAAAGTTTATTAAAAATTGGTGTAAATATGTTTGTAGATTCCATTACATGGTGGTGGCAGATAATCGGCAAAGACAAATGCCAACAGACGATGACCGTGACATCCACAGTGGCCGTGCCAAGCCCCTTGCTTACAAAGAGGCTGTCAAATTGACTAATCCTCACAACCATATGTTCAAAAACCAGGTAATTAGTTTTTATATACAATTAAAAAGCTCTAAAACTGAATATATGATAGACAAGGATTAGAAATCTTTAAACTTAACTCGAGTATTGAACATTTAAATTGAATAATATTAGGTGGATGATAAATACCAGTACTCATGTGAGGTCAAGGACAACAAGGTGCATGGTTGGATATCGACCAAGTCCAATGTTGGTTTCTGGCTCATCTCACCGAGCGGTGAATACCGCTCTGGTGGACCGGTCAAACAGGAGCTCACGTCTCACGTCGGTCCCACGACCCTCACGGTAAGGATTGATCCAAAACTAATTAATCTTAATTTTCAAAATTAATTAGAAAATAATAGTTTTTAATCTTGTAATAATGCAGACCTTTATAAGCCAGCATTATGTTGGTCCGGACATGGAGACAAGGTACAAAACTGGTGAAGCGTGGAAAAAGGTCTTGGGACCTGTATTCATCTACTTAAACTCTGATTCCACCCGCAATAATCTACAACATTTGTTATGGGAAGATGCTAAACGACAGGTTTACTATAGTTTTGTTATAATCTTTATTTTAATACGTAACTTATTAAAGAAGAGACGTTAATCTCGTTTTCTTAATCTTCAGACCGAACAAGAAGTTGAAGCATGGCCGTACGGTTTTGTAGCGTCCTCTGACTTTCCTACTCGTCAAGAAAGAGGAACCATTACCGGTCGACTCTTTGTCAACGACAGGTATATTTACATACACAAGTCCAAAATAATATTAATAAATATTTACTTTTGACTTTTTATAATGTTTAAAATCTTGGGAAACGTTTTCAAGGTTCTTGGCTCCGGCAGGATATGCATACATCGGTTTAGCACCGCCAGGAGAAGCTGGTTCATGGCAAACAAATACTAAGGTCTATCATTGTTACACTTTGACGTCTTTTCTTTAATTTTGATTTAACTTTAGTTTAACAAAATCATTAAATTACATGCGTTGATCGTTAAATATTATTTTGTGTTTATGCAGGGATACCAATTTTGGACACAGACCAACGAAACCGGCTATTTCACCATTGATAACGTTAGACCGGGAACGTATAATCTATACGGATGGGTTCATGGTTTTATCGGAGACTTCAAATACCAAAACCTAGTTAACGTAGCTGCAGGTTCAGAGATAAGTCTTGATAGAGTTGTGTTCCAGCCTCCTAGGAATGGTCCAACGTTATGGGAGATTGGTGTACCGGACCGAACCGCCAGAGAATACTTTGTACCGGAACCATACGAGAATACAATGAACCCGTTATACTTAAACCACACTGACAAGTAAGTCTTTAACCGTCATGATCCCAGTTAACACTGTTCCGAAACCGGTTTTTGGTACTAATGATTCCGGTTTTGCTGTTTGCTCCACAGGTTTAGGCAGTATGGGTTATGGCAACGTTACACGGAGTTATATCCAAACCATGATCTCGTCTACACAGTTGGAGTTAGTAACTATAGTCAAGACTGGTTCTACGCTCACGTCACAAGGTAAAACCAAATCATATAAACAAAAAAGTTTTATAGAATTTCAAGTATTTCGAAATTAATATTCAATTCTTTTTACTGCAGGAACATTGGTGGTTCGACCTATGTACCAGCGACATGGCAGATTGTTTTTGAACTTCCATATGTGAACTGGCGAGGTAGCTACACATTGCAAATAGCTTTAGCTTCGGCTGCACGGGCTAACTTAAAAGTACGGTTCAACAACGAATACTCTCGGCCATTGTTATCTGCGGGTGTCGGAAGAGATAATGCTATAGCAAGACATGGAATCCATGGAGCCTACCATCTTTATAGCATTGATGTACCTGGAAGGTTACTAAGAACCGGGACCAACACAATCTATCTACGTCAGTCTAAAGCGGTGGGGCCGTTTGAAGGTCTTATGTATGATTACATTCGTCTTGAAGAGCCTTCTACAACTTAGATTCATACTAGACATTATATAATACTAGGTCCTTGTCTGCGCTACGCGCAGATAGTATTTTGATTTTTTTTTTCATATTTTTGTACTATTATGTCAATTGTTTAGTTTTATAAAATGTTATGTTTTTACTGTAAATTTGGAATTAAAAATCTAATTTTTACTTACTGTAAAGTAAGTTAATTTTTTTGAATCTTACCACAACACATTATACACGAAGAGAATATAGTTGGTCTTTATATTCTTATTTGGTGTAATATTGAAAATTTTGATGGTTTGTTTAAATAGTTTTTTTAAATTATATTTTAGAATTGATTTTCGTGACTATATTCTATAATTGTCTAAAAAAATTGTTTGTCCCATATAGACATCCACATAAATATGGACTTCTGATGAATTTGTTCATTGGGATATTTAGTTTCACTTTCAACTTTATTCTCTTTTTTGGCACCCTCATGCTAGCTTGTGGGGCTAGCCAACTTGGTGCAAAAGGGTTTACAAAAGATGATTGAGATGCGCGTGATCAGACACCATTTGCTAGGCTATTCGTACGGAATTTTAAAGATCTAGGAATATAGACAATATTTTAATAATATTAAATTTCTATTTTATATTAAAATTTAGTTAGTTTTTCTTATTTTTCATATTTTATTAGGTTTGAGACTTTTAGATAGGTTATTGATTTATTATTAATTTCTAACTGATTCGCTAATGTGTTAATTAAAACAATACCCTTAATGAATTTTATATATAACTAAAAACAAATTTTATTTTAATCATATAAAATTTATATATTATATTAATATTAAATATTTGATTCTAAAATAATATAATAAAATTTTAATTTTTTTAAAAAATAAGATAATTCTTATATATATTTTGTTGCTATCTGAAAACAATATTTTTATTATAAAAGTTAAAAAAATACAAAAAATTATAATTAAATATTATTCAAGAAAAATTATCATTGCACATGGTACAGGAAAACACCTAGTATTACTTGAATTTCAAAAACTATCTGATGCACTGACTTTTGTGACAAATCAAATTTAAGGAACTGGGCAAGAGATTGAGAGGAGGGATGTGGAGAGGTACAAAGAGTCTTCACTTGATGAGTTATAATGGAGCATTGAAGTGCCATTGTTGTAGTCGTAGGAGTTACACCGGTGAAATTGGGTAGACGAACAGATTTGGAGTCGCTGGAGACGTCTGAGGCGAGTAGGCTAAAGAAAAGGAAGCTATAAGTTATACAATGGACTCACTATTTTGATGGATTTGGATAGTTCGAGACCCATCATCTAAACAATTGCGATGACGTGGTAATTTGATTGGTGGGAAATATTTTGTCATATGTGGCACTCCTAAGAAGCTTCAAAATTAGTAGCTTTTATATAGTAGGATTTGATTTTTTTTCATTGATTTCTTTTATACAATTGTTAGGAGATTATATCTTGCATAGTCCTAAAGATTTTAATAAAAAAAAAAAATTAGAAGAGAGAAAGTGTGTAAGATTCTTAAACTTATAGGTTTTAAGAAACTTATAGGTTTTAAGAAACTATTAGTATACTCAAAGGACACTTGTCAATCTATTAAGAAGGAAAAATGATTTAATTGGTTTTAAGAAGATAAAAAATAAAAAAATAATTATAATATTAATATTTTTTTTTAATTTTAGGAACTTACATAGTTTCTTACTGATGGAGGTGCTTTTAAAGATTTACTGATTTTGAGATGTTTCTTTTAAGATACTATTTATGAAACTGATTTGGATTTGTAAGATTCTTAAACTTATAGGTTTTAAGAAACTATTAGTATACTCAAAGGACACTTGTCAATCTATTAAGAAGGAAAAATGATTTAATTGGTTTTAAGAAGATAAAAAATAAAAAAATAATTATAATATTAATATTTTTTTTTAATTTTAGGAACTTACATAGTTTCTTACTGATGGAGGTGCTTTTAAAGATTTACTGATTTTGAGATGTTTCTTTTAAGATACTATTTATGAAACTGATTTGGATTTGTAATAAGTATTCAAGTTTATATTTTGGTTCTTACAAACCGGAACAGATTAAAGCATGAATAGAGCAATTCTCAGGCTTTGTACTAAAAGCCCATTATATTAAAAAACTAGGCCCAATAACATAACTTCTCAGGCTCTGTTTCTATCTTCTCTTCTTCTTCCTCTGTATCTCTTTCATGGAGAAAACAGCTCTTCTGGAGTTGACTAGCCGCTGCACCTCTCTTCGCGTCTTCAAACAGATACAGACTCAGCTAATTTCTCGCCATCTTCTTCGTGACGACTCATTCGTCGATAAAGTCGTGACCTTTTTCGGTAAATCCGCAGACTTCGCATCTTACAGCTGCGTATTCCTCCACAGAATCCTTCCTTCCTCAACCTCTTTCCCGTACAACACGCTCTTATCAAGCTACGCAGTCTGCGATAAACCCAGAGCGACGATCCTTGTTTACCGAACGTTTCTGAGAAATGGGTTTTCACCTGACACGTACACGTTCCCGCCGCTTTTCAAAGCCTGCGGGAAGTTCTCAGGGATCGGAGAAGGGAAACAGATTCATGGAGCTGTGAGGAAGATGGGTTTCTTGAGCGATGTATATGTGCAGAACTCGCTTCTTCATTTCTACGGCACGTGCGGAGATTTAAAGAGTGCGTGCAAGGTGTTCGACGAAATGCCTGTGAGAGATGTGGTTTCGTGGACCGGCGTTATATCGGGTTTCTCGAGGATTGGGTTGTATAAAGAAGCTTTGAGGATGTTTCTAAAGATGGATGTTGAGGCTAATCTGGCTACGTATGTTTGTGCGTTGGTTGCTAGTGGGAGAGTAGGGTGGTTAAGTTTAGGGCAAGGGATCCATGGATTGATAATGAAGAAAGCTTATTTGTTCAGGTTAGAGATTGGTAATGCTCTTATAGATATGTATGTGAAATGTGAGCGGTTGTGTGATGCGAAGAGAGTCTTTGGTGAGCTGCAAGTGAAAGATAAAGTTTCTTGGAACAGTATGATCAGTGGATTGGTTCAGTGTAAAAAGCCTAACGAGGCGATTGAGTTGTTTTTTTCTCTGATGCAAACGTCTTCTGGAGTTAAGCCAGATGGGCATATACTTACAAGTGTTCTCTCTGCATGTGCTAGCTTAGGAGCTGTGGAGTACGGGAGATGGGTTCATGAGTATGTTGTGAGGGCTGGGATCAAATGGGACACGCATATCGGAACAGCGGTTGTTGACATGTATGCGAAATGTGGATGCATCGAAACGGCTTTGGAGGTTTTCAACGGAATCAGAAGCAAGAATGTGTATACTTGGAACGCTCTGTTAGGTGGTTTAGCTATCCATGGACATGGGCATGAGTCTCTTAGATACGTCGAAGAGATGGTTAAGCTCGGTTTTAAGCCCAATGAGGTGACTTTTCTTGCGGTTTTAAACGCGTGCTGCCACACCGGTTTGGTAGATGAAGGGAGAAGATATTTCAATAAGATGAAAACCGGAGAATACAATCTGTCTCCTAAGCTAGAGCATTATGGATGCTTGATCGATATGCTTTGTAGAGCTGGATTGTTAGAGGAAGCGTTGGAGCTTGTTAAATCGATGCCGGTTAAACCGGATGTGCTTATATGTGGAGCTATTCTTAGTGCTTGTAAGAGTAGAGAGACATTAACGGAGCTTCCTAAAGAGATATTGGATAGTTTTTTAGAGATGGAGTTTGAAGATAGTGGCGTTTATGTGTTACTGTCTAACATTTTTGCTGCTAACAGAAGATGGAATGATGTTGCTAAGATTAGGAGATTGATGAAGGTAAAAGGAATCTCAAAGGTTCCAGGATCAAGTGCTATAGACGTTAATTAATTTGGCATAGAACAATGATGATGGATGTATGGTTACGAGAGAAAGTCTTGCATACTTAGCCAGAGTTCATGAGTTTCTCGCTTGTCTCTGCCTAAAGCTTAACTTGTCCTCTTCTACTTCACGTTCTTCTTGGTTCTTCATCTTATTATGTGCATATACAATTTAAAAAAATAAATATATGTTGTCATTTATATGCAGTTACATGGTACATGAATATCACACAAATGTGGGTTCAACCAATTAAACTAGTTTTATCGGTACTGATTAAATTTTAAACAGTACTTTTTCTTGAAAAATCAGGCAATTTATTATGTTGAAAATTACTACAAAAGGGGGATATTTTAATATATTTTTTTCATCAATAGCTTATGCATGGATACAATATTTGAGAACAATAATGGTTATATGCCATTGATAATAATATAACTAGGTTGTATTACCCCCCAAAACCTTATCATATATGAAAAGTATAAGGATGTTTCAAGTTTATTAATTTGATTAAGGTATACTACATAGCCCCAACCTCCTCAATAAACAACATAAAACTTATTACAACAAACCAAACAAGAACAATATCATTATGGAACTTCAATTTTTAAGATTTATAATTCAGGAGTAGGCTTCAATGTGTTGGCAACATCAATCACAAAACGGTATCTAACGTCGGCCTTCTCGAGCCGTTCCATGGCAGTGTTGACATAGTCCGCAGAGATAAGCTCAATATCAGCAGTGATGTTGTGTTTTCCTGCCATATCCACCATCTCTTGAGTCTCTTTTATCCCTCCTATCATACTTCCCATTACCATCTTCCTCTCTAGACATACACAATAACAAAAAAAAAAAAATAATCTAATGTTATTTTCACTAACTTTTTTCTTGTCAAATGTTTATATGTTTAAACCAAATTTTAGTCAATAAAAGAGGTTATTCCGCACTTTTTTTATACACAAAAAAATTACCGCAAGAAAGTAAACGGATTTGTTACTAAAACCACATAAATATGGCTAAATACGGACATAATAGGCTTACCGAAGATGAGAGGCATGACCGGGAGCTCGAGTGGCTTTTCTGGTGCACCAACCATAACAAGTTTTCCCTTGGGCTTTAACAAACCGAGCAGAGGAAGAAGGGAATGAGTCGCAGATACGGTATTAATAATACCATCCAACGTCCTCATTGCATCCTTAATCTGTTTTTGGTCACGGCTCACCACGAACGCGTCCGCACCAAGCCTATTAATCGCTTCGTCTCTCTTACTATCCGAAGTACTAATAACCGTAACCTTAAGACCCATAGCCTTAGCAAATTTCACCGCAACGTGACCCAAACCGCCTAGTCCAACCACACCAATGTGCATGCCAGGCTTGTCGAGCCCGTGATATTTTAGCGGGGAGTACACCGTGATCCCCGCGCATAGTAGCGGAGCAGCAGCGTCCAATGGGAGATTGTCGGGCATACGGATGATGAAACCTTCGTCGCAAACCATGTTGTCGGAGTAACCACCGTAGGTTATTGTGTCGTCGTAATACTTGAATCCGTACGTTTGGATCGATTTTGGACAGTAGTTCTCGAGACCTTCGGTGCAGCTATCACATGATCCGCACGAGCCAACCATGCAACCTACTCCGACTTTGTCTCCAGTTTTGAATTTAGTCACTTTGCTTCCCACTTCAGTCACCACACCAACAATCTCATGCCTGAACAAATAAGAAAAACACAAGTTTCGGATTTAAAAATGCTCATCACCTAATTTAATAGTTATTGATGTTCTAAAAATCGGTTCATTTCATTTCAGTTACCAAAAAAAAAAAAATCGGTTTAAATTAGACGCCCACGTAATAACCGAAACGGTTTTATTAAAACCTAACTTATACTAATCAAATCGGTTTAAACTGTTCTAAAACAATATTAATCTAAATTTATATATTCTTTTTAAATCAACCAATAATGTTAGTTCAAATCTATGTCTAGTTTCTTTCTTTTTGCAAATCTAATTTTTATAGGTCACTAAAATAATTTTATAATTAATTTTAAAATGAAAATATCTGATAAAAATGTAAAATATATAAAAATAAATCAATAATTTGGTAACATATAAACCTTCTCTAAGCTCTCAATAATCCGCATAGTCGATAGTCCTCCACTAAACGCCTAATTATTGCCCCACAAATCTTTTGATCATTTGTACTCTTAGAAATAATGTTCATACGTCGTTTTATGTTTAAATAACATACATATTTTACTCTAACACACACATATTATAAGATTGGTAAAACATAAATTTATGTATTACGTACCCGGGGACGAGAGGGTAAGTAGATATTCCCCACTCATTCTTGATCATATGCAAATCAGAGTGACAGATTCCACAGAACAAAACTTTGAACCTAACATCCTTCTCTCCTGTCTCCCTACACAATTCGACCAAAACTTATTTTTCACTAATACAAAAAGTATATAGGGTCATTGATAGATATTAATTCACTAGGTGACTGACACCTGCGCCTATGCACGCGCATAAACTTTTGTAATAAACCAAAATGTAATAATTTTGGGTAATGTTTATTAGTTGTATTTGTTTGTGTATTTTCATGTTATTTTAATTAAAGTTTTATTTATAAATTATTTAGTTGCAGTGTTATGATTTTTTTTGCAATATATTCAATTTGGCCATAATCTTTATTTCTAAAATCTAGTGTAAAAATTGATCTTAAATGTGTTAATTATTTTGGATTAAAACTTTACCAATTGTTTCTCGAACTTCTTAGTTGTTACAGTTACTCTTCTTCAATTATGATTTTGTTTATTGTAGGATTAATCAAAGTTGAAAGATATGCGTTTTTTAAATCATCATCATCATCAAATCAAAACCATCTTAATAGAAAATCTTTTATTAAAAAAAAAAAAAAATCAAAACCATCTTATTAGAAACAGTTTCTTTAAGATATTTTTTCTCCAAACACGTCATAATGTTTATTTTAATTTTAGATGCATATAAAAAAGAACGGAATTTTCGGATGGAAGTCATAGAAATTGTTTTCCTACCAAGGAAAGACAAATTTTTATGAATAAAAAAGATTTTATGTGAATAATGAATGATTGACTGATATTTAATTATTTATATTGATGTCGATGTTTAATAGTTTAGATATATGAGAATAAGTTTCTTATTTATGATATTTGAAGCATTTAAATAGTATGAGGATTAAGGCTTTATGATGTAAACCAAATTGCATAAAATTGTGCTGATATTTTTGTAGAAATAAAAAAATTGTATAATTATGAAATGGTATATCACATATTTTCCTTTTTATTAAGAAATAATATATTTGAAATATATTAAAATTTTTCATTTTAATAATAAAATATTGCCTTTTTCGTAAAATATGGTTTTATTAATAAAAACTAAAATAAAAATGAAAATATTAATAACGATAGCTATAATAATAAACTCAATTAGTAATAAATCATCATAATATGGTTTTATTAATAAAAAATGAAAATAAAACAGAAATATTTATAGATATTGTCTTTTATATGAAATTCTTTTTTTATAACAATTTGGTTATAATAAGAATGTATTTATAGAAAAAAACATTAATAATGGCAATTATATAATAAACTTAATTCATTAAGGCTATCAATGTAATAAACTACCGTGAGAGTTAACGTAAGCACGCCACATAAAAAAGTGACTTCTCAAATAATATTATAGATATTTTTGTATAAAAAACCTTCTAGAGAAATGGAAAGTCGAGAGAACTCCAGAATTGTCTTTTGCGGCCAATCCGAATGCCTCCTTTCCCATAATGGATCAAAGAAGATCAAGAGTTAGAGAAATGGATTGGAGAAGTAAGCAAGTGTGTGGTTTGGCTTTTATGTGAATGCACTTCTAAATAATTTGAGAAGTTTAAGTTTTTGAGGAGAGACAAGATCTTTAATATAGGAAGGGATTGTGGCACCGACGGGATCGGGAGCCATTAGGACCATTCACACTATAAGATTACCTCAATGACTCGTTCTTTTCTTCCTTGTATATTTTCTTGCCATTTTTAGAGGTGTTAAATCTTTGACTCTACAAGATAAGTATGAATACATTAGGTATTAGTTTGTTTGCTAAGCATGCGTGAATATGATACATTCATAAATTGGTATGAATGCAACAGAACTGCTGTTAGAATATGAACCAGATCTGCTGAAACATTGAGAAGAAGAGACGTCATAAATGTTCAAGCTATTAAAGTTTTGGTAATAGCCAAAATGATAATGTATTGGTTGAAACTTAAACCTTGCTCTGACCAAATATGTTGTATCTTCAACAAAAAAACAAAACAAATTATATATTAAATAAAAGCAAAGTAGTTTCATAACGAATATGTAAAACGTGCTTTTATATTCCTTGTAACCAAAAATTTGTCGTTCTTCAGTTCTATCTAATTTCCATTTTCCGAGCATAATTAAAAAGCCATATTAAGTGTGTGGAACTCGTTGAACCACATACTGTATGGACCTGGCACACCGACAAGTCTGTACGTGCGCGGGCCACTGCGAGCGTTAGGAAAGCTATTTTTTTTTTGTCGACGCGTTAGGAAAGCTATTTTCCCATATTATTCGTATTGATTAAATCGAATAAACGTAAAAATGACGACATTCACAACTACTCTGTTCAATTTGATGTTATCTTTTTCCAATGGATTTCTAGAGATAAGAACACTGTTGCTGACTTGTTGGCAAAACAGGGACTTGTAGAGGGTGAAGTCTTAATGGCTAGCACCTAACTCTTTCTATGGCATTAATATAAGTTGTGTTTCAAAAAAAAAAAACACTGCTTCAAAGTTCAAAGTTATATGATTTTGTCAGTGTAGTCGTGTATTGTTTGTCTGTTCTTGTGGTCTATACATACTTGCTTTGCTCCCAAATAGTGTCGTCTACGCAACATACTCATAACTAAACGCGTTTACACTGTTAAAATACATGCACCTGGATATTAGACCAAACGAATAGTTTGAATTTAGTCCCGAAATCATACCTTATGAAAAGTGTTTATACTATCAAGAGACAAGAGCAAGTCTTCTATCAAGAAACTATGCATAAAAATCTTGGTACTTTATAATCAATCATATGTTATTATTGGTCGGATTGCTCAGACAACACAGCTTCTATCATTTACACCCAGCATATTTCAACCTTAAGAACCTATACAAGACCAATTAATATGAACTGAAAAACAAACATTCACTTATACATGTAATATTTTTATTTTCCAATATTTTTGAGATTTTACAGTATCACCAGTCAAAACCTACGATTAGAATTAAACTTCCCAAGATCTTATTAATATAGCAAACATTACATTCAAGTTGATTCAATTTATAGGGCACAATATTATTGCTACAGACAAACAACACGTAACTTTTTACAGCAAACGAAACAAGAAAAAAGGCTTCTAGGGAACTTCAATTCTTAAGATTTATGATTAAGGACCAGGCTTCAAGGTGTTGGCAACATCAATCACAAAACGGTATCTAACGTCAGCCTTCTCAAGCCGTTTCATGGCAGTGTTGACATAATCCGCAGAGATAAGCTCAATATCTGCCGTGATGTTGTGTTTTCCGGCCAAATCCATCATCTCTTGAGTCTCTTTTATCCCTCCTACCATACTTCCCACCACCATCTTTTTTCCTATTATATATTCACAACCACAAATATATTCTCAATGTTTATCAACTGTACACTTGAAATGTTATTAAATTTGTTATGATAAATTGATAATAGTCATGGATATATATGTCGGTAGATTTTATTAATGATACAAAATACCAGGACCGGCCCAGAGATTTAAAAAGCTATATGTAATTTAGTAGAAGTTTTATTAATAAAAAAAAATTCAAAAATTTGAGACATATGTTTATGTAAATTATTTCTTAAATTTTAGGGATTATAATGTTTAATCTGTCTAGGGTCGAGATTTTGAAATTAAGACAATCCTTAAATTTGGCTAAAGACAACATACTCTAAAAAAAGGGTTAGTATTTCGTCATGAAAACCATATACATATTATAATTTATAAGCTTATGAATCGACAATAAAAGTATCATGTGAGATAATCGTCAAAAAAGATGGTTCTTACCAAAGATGAGAGGCAGAACCGGAAGCTCAAGCGGTTTATCAGGTGCACCAACCATAATAAGTTTACCCTTATATTTAAGCAAATCAAGAATCGGAAGAACTGGATGAGGAGCAGATACGGTATCAATAATACCATCCATAGTACCCATTGCATCCTTCATCTGTTCCGGGTCACGGCTCACCAAGAACAGATCCGCACCAAGCCGAGTTAACGCCTCGTCTCTCTTCCTATCCGAAGTACTAATAACTGTAACCTTAGTACCCATAGCCTTAGCAAATTTCACAGCTACATGACCTAAACCGCCTAGTCCCACCACACCAATGTGCATACCCGGCTTGTCGAGCCCGTGATACTTCATCGGGGAATAGACGGTGGTCCCAGCGCAAAGTAGCGGCGCGGTAGCGTCTAAGGGAAGATTTTCTGGAATACGGATGATGTAGTCCTCTTCACAAACCATGTGGTCGGAGTAACCACCATATGTTATAGTGTCATCGTAATACTTGCCTCCGGACGTTAGGATCATTTTTGGACAGTAGTTCTCTTGGTCATCAGTGCAGGTTTCACATGACCCGCATGAGCTGACCATATAACCAACTCCCACTTTGTCTCCGGCGTTGAATTTAGTCACTTTGGCTCCGACTTCAGTCACCACGCCCACTATTTCATGCCTGAAACAATTATAATGAGGTTAATTATGAAAAACCAAAAAAAAAAAAACAATTTTCAAAAGAACATCCAAATAAATTCTAAAATTATATTTTTGGAAACATTTATTAAAAATAATATGATATGATATGTTATAACTTATAATAAACTTAAAAATTGTATATCTTTTATATATAAAAGTACATAATCTCTAACTTTAATATATTTAACAGGTATTGATTATAATATCAGAAATTCAAATTTGTCAAAAATATATCAGAAATTCACGATATTTGGGATCCTGACAGTTTTTGCTTAACTTAAATATTTGAATTCAAACTCAAAATGTTAAAATATCCAAATTCTTTGAACTGAATCTCAGATGGAATCTTTTCATAAATAATTCTATCTTTGATTTTGAGTATCTCTTACAAAACTTTAGTATATTTAAGGGTTATGAATTGTAAGATTAGAATTTACCATGTCTGGGATTGGGATACTGATCCGTAATCTTAAATATTATTATTTGAATCTGAATCAAAATTTTACGGTTTCTAAATTTTTTTTATTTGGATTTTGATCAGATGGAATGTTTTCATATTAAATTCCATTATTGATATGATTTTGAGTATCTTTTGAGTATCCAAATGTTGTCTTACCCGGGGACAAGGGGGTAACTAGTAAACCCCCACTCGTTTATGGCCATGCTTAAATCTGTGTGGCAAATTCCACAGAACAACACTTTTAACCTCACATCATTTTCTCCTGTCTCCCTATACATTAATCCCACGAAATTAAGTTTCATTCAAAGAAAACATATAATATGAAACATAATTCATAGAGATCATCAATTCGTTAAAAGGAAACTGGAACCTTCTTGAGAAACGGAAAGGCGAGATAACTCCAGATTCGTCTTTTACAGCCAGTCCGTACGCCTCCTTCTTAAGGACCTCTCCCATTATGGATAAGCAATAAGAGAATAAGGCTGAGAATTGTTCTTTGAGTGATGATATCAATAATTGAGAAATGTAGGAGTAGTGAAGAGGAGTGACACGGTTTAATATAGGAGAGGCTTGTTGAACCGATATGAGTACTATTACTTATCACTCGCTTGGACCATTTTCATTACGTTTATTTGATGTTTTTGAACTTATTTTACCATATATACACTATAAAACAATGAACTTTCGGACTATATAGTAGGTTGAGGAGTGAGTAGTGAGTACTATTACTCATTACTCTGTTGGACCATTTTCATAACGTATATTTGATGTTTTTGTTTTACCATATGAACTTTTTTTTGAACTATAAACCAATGAGCTTTCAGACTATATACTAGGTGAAACCAGTGAACTTTCAGACTATATAGTAGGTGTGATCTCACGCGAACCAAATATTGTTACGAGATTTTTTTTTTTTTTGATAAATCCTATCGGCTGATCTGGTCGGTCTTGGGAGGAACGCATTTAGTACTAAATATTGGACTGACTACTACCACACTGCCTAACTCAAGTTTGGAATATCTTCTGACTAATAACAAGGATGAACCGATTATTTGTTATGATCCACCATATAAACCATTTGGACGGAAGCCCAAGCCAAGACTGGCCAAATGATGATAATTTAGTCCGTAAGAAGAATCGAACCCAAAACTGATGTGGATACGTACATACCAAGCTCCAAAAAATTATCACTAAACTACCACCACTTGGTTAGAATTTTACTTCTAATTTCATAGTGAATTACGTTCATTACAAATAAGTTATACTTTGAGATTTGAAGATTTGTTATGGATTCAAAAACATAGTCATAAGTCTGATAACTCATAATTCTCGGTAAACAAAACAAAACTGAATGTATGATACTGATGTCTTCTTCCTTCGTAATGAATACATTAGGTATTAGTTTGTTTGCTAAGCATGCGTGAATATGATACATTCATAAATTGGTATGAATGCAACAGAACTGCTGTTAGAATATGAACCAGATCTGCTGAAACATTGAGAAGAAGAGACGTCACAAATGTTCAAGCTATTAAAGTTTTGGTAATAGCCAAAATGAAAACGTATTGGTTGAAACTTAAACCTTGCTCTGACCAAATATGTCGTATCTTCGACAAAAAAACAAAACAAATTATATATATTAAATAAAAGCAAAGTAGTTTCATAACGAATATGTAAAACGTGCTTTTATATTCCTTGTAACCAAAAATTTGTCGTTCTTCAGTTCTATCTAATTTTCATTTTCCGAGCATAATTAAAAATCTATTAAGTGTGTGGAACTCGTTGAACCACATACTGTATGGACCTGGCACACCGACAAGTCTGTACGTGCACGGGCCACTGCGAGCGTTAGGAAAGCTATTTTTTTTTTGTCGACGCGTTAGGAAAGCTATTTTCCCATATTATTCGTATTGATTAAATCGAATAAACGTAAAAATGACGAACTTTAACACTATTTCAAAGTTCAAAGTTATATGATTTTGTCAGTGTAGTCGTGTATTGTTTGTCTGTTCTTGTGGTCTATACATCGTACTTGCTTTGCTCCCAAATAGTGTCGTCTACACAACATACTCATAACTAAACGCGTTTACACTGTTAAAATACATGCACCTGGATATTAGACCAAACGAATAGTTTGAATTTAGTCCCGAAATCATACCTTATGAAACGTGTTTATACTATCAAGAGACAAGAGCAAGTCTTCTATCAAGAGACTATGCATAAAAATCTTGGTACTTTATAATCAATCATATGTTATTATTGGTCGGATTGCTCAGACAACACAGCTTCTATCATTTACACCCAGCATATTTCAACCTTAAGAACCTATACAAGACCAATTAATATGAACTGAAAAACAAACATTCACTTATACATGTAATATTTTTATATTCCAATATTTTTGAGATTTTACAGTATCACCAGCAAAACCTACGATTAGAATTAAACTTCCCAAGATCTTATTAATATAACAAACATTACATTCAAGTTGATTCAATTTATAGGGCACAATATTAGTGCTACAGACAAACAACACGTAACTTATCTACTAATAATAGCAATCCCAATTAATTTCAAAGGCTGTTAATCCACTTATGTTGAAAGGTTGTGTCTTTCGAAAAAGAAGTGTATAGGGTTGTGTCTTTTCTAAAAATATTATGTTGGAAGGTTGTGTCTTTTCCAATTAATTTCTAAAGTTGTGAATCCACTTATGTTGAAAGGTTGTGTCTTTTGAAAAAATAGTGTAAAGGGTTGTGTCTTTTCTAAAAGTTCTATGTTGTAAGGTTGTGTCTTTTCCAATTAATTCCTAAGGTTGTGAACTTCAATTGTATTGAAAGGTTGTCTTTTGAAAAATATGTGTAGAGGGTTATGTCTTTTCTAAAAGTTATATGTTGTAAGGTTGTGTCTTTCTAAAAATAGTCTAAAAGTTGTGACTATTCACTAATCCTACTATATAAAAGCTATTAATTTTGAGGCTTCTTAGGAGTGTCACATAGGACAAAATATTCTCCACCAATCAAACTGCCACGTCATCGCAAATGTTTAGATGATGGTTCTCGAACTATCCAAACCTATCAAAATAGTCAGTCCATTGTATAACTTATAGCTTCCTTTTCTTTAGTCTACTCGCCTCAGACGTCTCCAGTGACTCCAAATCTGTTCGTCTACCCAACTTCACCGGTGTAACTCCTACGACTACAACAATGGCACTTCAATGCTCCATTATAACTCATCAAGTGAAGACTCTTTGTACCTCTCCACATCCCTCCTCTCAATCTCTTGCCCAGTTCCTTAAATTTGATTTGTCACAAAAAGTCAGTGCATCAGATAGTTTTTAAAATTCAAATAATACTAGGTGTTTTTCTGTACCATGTGCAATGATAATTTTTTTTAAAGTTAAATTATATTTAAAATGAAATTTATTAGTATTATATATTTTATTATTTTTGACTAAAATTTAATATAAAGTTGATTATTTTTGAGTCTATAATGTTTGCTATTGTGATAAACACCTTTTTACAGTACTCTGTTTGTATCTTTTTTTTATTAGTCATCTTCCTGTTCTTTTTTTCTTTTTGGTAAAATGATAAAAAAAAAAGAATGAAGCTAAAATTAATCTTTTTTGTTCTTGATCATTCACGTTATCTTCAAAGTTTATAACATGGCCAAAGTAAATGATCGACGTTGAGATTTCAACTTTTTCTGATTTTTACTATTCTAATGTTTCAATATAATTTGAATATTCTCTTTGTTTTATAATATAATGGTTTAAAAGTATTTTTTGTTTCACTATATAAATTGTTTTTATATTTCAATGTAACTTTATATTTATTGGATATTATGTAACCAATTAAATTATGTAAATTACTGTGTAATTGATTAAATTTATATATTAAATGACAGTTTTCTAAAGTAATAACTTTTAAATATTACATATTTTAATTAAAATTGATTACATTTTGAAACAGATAGAGTAATCTATAAACTAACTCTATATAGATATGAGGACAAAATTGTAAAGTGGTCTCATCTTGAATTTCTCTCATTTTGTGCATTCCTAATTGGGAGGAGATAATCAACATCTAATTTTATGTTACTCTTAGTATATTAGAAATAGTCGAACCGTGAACCAATTAAAAATGATATAAGAAAGGCATAAAGATGTATTTCCAGTTATCACAAATATAGAATCAATTGACAACAATTTAATTATGTCCAGCGTAGGACAACATAGAAGAGTTTTCTTACCTTCTAATATTATAATATCTCATTATATTATTGGTTAAACCAGTTTTCTCTAGCACAAATACTCACTCTATTCTTAGAGTTTAAGCTTTTCTATCTGATGATATTAGTAGTTTGATCCAAAAAAAAAACGACTGAACTGTACATTATAATTAGAGAAAGAAAACAAATAAAAATCAACCGAAGACTTTTAAGGTATATGAAACAAAAATTGAAAATATCAATTCTCTGCAATTAAATAGTAATGCAATAAAATTGTAAAAATACAAAATAAAAAAAATACACAGAAAGAAAGATTTAGTAAAATAAAATCATTATATAATTTTCATAATTGATAGTGCTCAGCTACATTAAAAAGTCTAAATTTACAACATACACAGTTTTATTTACATCTTGAAACCTATTATCTAATTAAAATGATTGTAAAAAAAGTGCCAGCACGAAGAGTTAAAAAATATACTATAAAATATAATACATAACGTTAAAAATATATTATCAATAATCACTATAAAATCATGTTAGTAGTAACAAAAATGAAATGACAACACATTTATTAAAACCATAGAACGACACGCAATAAGGTGTTATTAAATATACGAATTACAAATTAAATATGCTCAACGCAAACACACATAAAAGTGAGACATCATATTTGAATATATTTAAATAAATAATTTTAAATATATTATATTCTACATAATTTTAAAATTACTTTAAAAAAACTAAATTATTAAAAAATAATATACAAATAAAACTAAAGCAATATTTTGTAACGTCAAAATAATAAATGAATAAAAAATATAGTATGCTAATAAAACAGATTTTAAATTTTAAAGACTTCTAATTCATGTAATATTACAAAATTCAAAATTTGTTTATTACAATTAATATTTGTATTAGATATATTAAAATAATATTCTAGATCGATATTGAATTGTCAGTTTTCAACTATTACACTTAAAAAAATATTATTAAGTACGCTTTTTTTTTTTGAAAATGAGGTTTTATATTTTAAGTAGGTTATTGGAGTATTTTTTCTTTTCGTAAATTTATTCGAGATGAGATTCGGATCTTTTAAACTAAGATAATTTGTGTTTTATACATAATTATATTTTTTTTACATAACTCTAAAATCTCGGACTTGATTCTTCATATTTTATTAGTTAATTGTGTTACATATAATAAAAATATTTAATTCAAACTAAAAATAAAAAAAAAATCAAATTAAAAAATTAGTTATATATAATTTAATATATAAAAATTCACATACAAATAAAAATGATAAATGTAACAAATTTAAATATATTATCCGCGCGTAGCGCGGAAAAAGGATCTAGTATCTTTTAAAAAGTGAGAAATTGTAAGTATTAGAAGAATGTGACTATTCATATTGAAGGGTTGTGACTATTCAAATAGGCTTTAAAAAATCTATAAATAGTCTCTCCCATGCATTTTTCAAATCAAATTTTTACTAATCTACTAATAATAAAATGGTGAAAAAAATAATGTCAAAGTTGCAACTTTTCATCTAAACAAGGTGTCTTTTCATCTCAAAGTGGGATTGCTTTAAAAAATATTGGTTTTATTTAAGTAATGTGTTAGTTTATATAATAAGTGTTGGTATTTTATAAGAACTCTCCCAAAAATTAAAAAAAAAATTATAAATGAGATTATTTAAGTAATGTGTTAGTTTATATAATAAGTGTTGGTATTTTATAAGAACTCTCCCAAAAATTAAAAAAAAAATATTATAAATGAGACGGGTCATATTAACATAAATCAGCATATATTTATTACAATATTCAATTTTCTGAATATTCATTTTCAATAAATAAAGCAGGTAGATAAATATACAAAATAACAGTTACCAACATATAAATTATAATTGTTTAAAATTATAAACTAATAATTTTAATATTATGTCTTAAATAAAAAAAAAATATATATCATGCAAAAAAAATTGCATTTTGTTCAAAAAGTGGTTGAAGATAACTATCATGTGAAAAATGTAAGAAAAAACTTAAAAAAGATGAAGACACAAGTATGCAATATGTGTTTTGATAAAAGATTAAAGGGAACATTAAGGTTTATAAAAAATATATATATATATATATATATTTGAATACTTTGTAAATCATATTTTAATCATCAAAATTAAATTTAATTATTTATATGATTTAATTTTTTTATCAGGCATATAAAATTATAAATTATAGATTATAATATATTCTTTATAAAATGAGTTCCCGTGCGATATCGCACAGGCTCTTTGCCTAGTTACAACAAACGAAACAAGAAAAAAAAGGCTTCTAGGGAACTTCAATTCTTAAGATTTATAATTAAGGACTAGGCTTCAAGGTGTTGGAAACATCAATCACAAAACGGTATCTAACGTCAGCCTTCTCGAGCCGTTTCATGGCAGTGTTGACATAATCCGCAGAGATAAGCTCAATATCTGCCGTGATGTTGTGTTTTCCGGCCAAATCCATCATCTTTTGAGTCTCTTTTATCCCTCCTACCATACTTCCCACCACCATCTTTTTCCCTATTATATATTCACAACCACAAATATATTCTCAATGTTTATCAACTGTACACTTGAAATGTTATTAAATTTGTTATGATAAATTGATAATAGTCATGGATATATATGTCGGTAGATTTTATTAATGATACAAAATACCAGGACCGGCCCAGAGATTTAAAAAACTATATGTAATTTAGTAGAAGTTTTATTAATAAAAAAAATTCAAAAATTTGAGACATATGTTTATGTAAATTATTTCTTAAATTTTAGGGATTATAATGTTTAATCTGTCTAGGGTCGAGATTTTGAAATTAAGACAATCCTTAAATTTGGCTAAAGACAACATACTCTAAAAAAGGGTTAGTATTTCGTCATGAAAACCATATACATATTATAATTTATAAGCTTATGAATCGACAATAAAAGTATCATGTGAGATAATCGTCAAAAAAGATGGCTCTTACCAAAGATGAGAGGCAGAACCGGAAGCTCAAGCGGTTTATCAGGTGCACCAACCATAATAAGTTTACCCTTATATTTAAGCAAATCAAGAATCGGAAGAACTGGATGAGGAGCAGATACGGTATCAATAATACCATCCATAGTACCCATTGCATCCTTCATCTGTTCCGGGTCACGGCTCACCAAGAACAGATCCGCACCAAGCCGAGTTAACGCCTCGTCTCTCTTCCTATCCGAAGTACTAATAACTGTAACCTTAGTACCCATAGCCTTAGCAAATTTCACAGCTACATGACCTAAACCGCCTAGTCCCACCACACCAATGTGCATACCCGGCTTGTCAAGCCCGTGATACTTCATCGGGGAATAGACGGTGGTCCCAGCGCAGAGTAGCGGCGCGGTAGCGTCTAAGGGAAGATTTTCTGGAATACGGATGATGTAGTCCTCTTCACAAACCATATGGTCGGAGTAACCACCATATGTTATAGTGTCATCGTAATACTTGCCTCCGGACGTTAGGATCATTTTTGGACAGTAGTTCTCTTGGTCATCAATGCAGGTTTCACATGACCCGCATGAGCTGACCATATAACCAACTCCCACTTTGTCTCCGGCGTTGAATTTAGTCACTTTGGCTCCGACTTCAGTCACCACGCCCACTATTTCATGCCTGAAACAATTATAATGAGGTTAATTATGAAAAACCAAAAAAAAAAACAATTTTCAAAAGAACACCCAAATAAATTCTAAAATTATATTTTTGGAAACATTTATTAAAAATAATATGATATGATATGTTATAACTTATAATAAACTTAAAAATTTTATATCTTTTATATATAAAAGTACATAATCTCTAACTTTAATATATTTAACAGGTATTGATTATAATATCAGAAATTCAAATTTGTCAAAAATATCAGAAATTCACGATATTTGGGATCCGGACAGTTTTTGCTTAACTTAAATATTTGAATTCAAACTCAAAGTGTTAAAATATCCAAATTCTTTGAACTGAATCTCAGATGGAATCTTTTCATAAATAATTATATCTTTGATTTTGAGTATCTCTTACAAAACTTTAGTATATTTAAGGGTTATGAATTGTAAGATTAGAATTTACCATGTCTGGGATTGGGATACTGATCCGTAATCTTAAATATTATTATTTGAATCTGAATCAAAATTTTACGGTTTCTAAATTTTTTTATTTGGATTTGATCAGATGGAATGTTTTCATATTAAATTCCATTATTGATATGATTTTGAGTATCTTTTGAGTATCCAAATGTTGTCTTACCCGGGGACAAGGGGGTAACTAGTAAACCCCCACTCGTTTATGGCCATGCTTAAATCTGTGTGGTAAATTCCACAGAACAACACTTTTAAACTCACATCATTTTCTCCTGTCTCTCTATACAATAATCAGTGCCGTGCGAAGAGTTTTAGGAGCCTAAGACAAATTTTTAAAATATACTTATTTACAACTATAATGAAAACAATTTTGCAATATGATATATCGCTTTCACCAAATACACAAATCTAACGCTGTAAAAGATTAAGTTTATGCTATATTAGTCTACTATGTGGAAATGATTTTTAAAAAATAAGTCTAAACTATTAGATTATAAATTTATTTTAAATTTTGGGGCCCTAAAAAAATCCATATTAATCGGGGGCCTAAAACGAATGCCTTTTTCAATACACTGTAGGCACGCCTCTGACATTAATCCCACGAAATTAAGTTTCATTCAAAGAAAACATATAATATGAAACATAATTCATAGAGATCAATTCGTTAAAAGGAAACTGGAACCTTCTTGAGAAACGGAAAGGCGAGATAACTCCAGATTCGTCTTTTACAGCCAGTCCGTACGCCTCCTTCTTAAGGACCTCTCCCATTATGGATAAGCAATAAGAGAATAAGGCTGAGAATTGTTCTTTGAGTGATGATATCAATAATTGAAGAATGTAGGAATAGTGAAGAGGAGTGACACGGTTTAATATAGGAGAGGCTTGTTGAACCGATATGAGTACTATTACTCATCACTCGCTTGGACCATTTTCATTACGTTTATTTGATGTTTTTGAACTTATTTTACCATATATACACTATAAAACAATGAACTTTCGGACTATATAGTAGGTTGAGGAGTGAGTAGTGAGTACTATTACTCATTACTCTGTTGGACCATTTTCATAACGTATATTTGATGTTTGTAATTGTTTTACCATATGAACTTTTTTTTGAACTATAAACCAATGAGCTTTCAGACTATATACTAGGTGAAACCAGTGAACTTTCAGACTATATAGTAGGTGTGATCTCACGCGAACCAAATATTCTTACGAGAATTTTTTTTTTTTTTTGATAAATCCTATCGGCTGATCTGGTCGGTTTTGGGAGGAACGCATTTAGTACTAAATATTGGACTGATTACTACCACACTGCCTAACTCAAGTTTGGAATATCTTCTGACTAATAACAGGGATGAACCGATTATCTGTTACGATCCACCATATAAACCATTTGGACCGAAGTCCAAGCCAAGACTGGCCAAATGATGATAATTTAGTCCGTAGGAAGAATCGAACCCAAAACTGATGTGGATACGTACATACCAAGCTCCAAAAAATTATCACTAAACTACCACCACTTGGTTAGAATTTTACTTCTAATTTCATAGTGAATTACGTTCATTACAAATAAGTTATACTTTTAGATTTGAAGATTTGTTGTGGATTCAAAAACATAGTCATAAGTCTGATAACTCATAATTCTCGGTAAACAAAACAAAACTGAATGTATGATACTGATGTCTTCTTCCTTCGTTTTCGTAACGTTTTTTTCCATTTTCGTAATTATTATTGCTAGTCTTATATATTAAAAGAAAAGTCATAACCTTGACTTATGTGTAATTTTTTTAAAAATAAACCTAATAAACCTATTATTAGAAAATCTTGTTACATTTAATTCTAATCTTATCATTATTATAGATCTAAATAACTCACTTTCTAGATTATAGAAACTAAATAATATGTCTGTCTACCACACTATAGGAACTAAATAGCTATTAATCTTTTCCAAAAAAAAAATGTGATCTGGAAACAACCAATTCAATACAAAAAATATACGATAAAATTATTATGTTTTAGAAAATGATAGACACACCTCATATATATTAATATATACCAATGTAGAATTGAAAACAAAATATTTATATAAAAATAAATGAAATAAACATTTGCACGGTTGCACGGATCGAGATCTAGTTTTTTTTTTAAATTTTATTTTTCTCTCTGCTATTGAATGATATAAATTAAAACAGTATCATCTATTTTAAATAAAATATTGAAAATAGTACTGCAAAAATCTATGATCAAATTTAACTATTTTACAATACCGTGATTAAAATATCTTCATCGATAATTACAGTTGCAAATTATAAGCATTAAATTCCAAAATTAAAAATAAATGATTTATGTTCAAATCATGTTCTGAAATACTAATTACAATTTTTCAAATGAATCCACACCTTCTGAATATTTGTAACTAAATTCATTGTTAACTGTAAACCCAAACGCCAAACGATAGGTGTTTAAGTTTTACCAAAAAAACTATAGGTGTGTTGGATTTTAAATTATGAAACTCGACTTCATATTTTTCCGAATAAGCCAAAATAAATAAATTGGATATTGAAATAATTGAAGCCTAACCCATTTAACTAATTGAAATAATACGTTTGCCTACTTAAAGTTTGTGTGGAGCGAATTATATTCAGAGCAAAATCTAATCCACACGTGGGAAATGATCGACCACACTTTTTTTTGATAAAAAAAAAAGTTAGATCCGAATCTATTAAATACATAGACCCAATTTTCAAGTGGGAGGTGTAACTCACGGATAGACTTTCTCACGGATATTCAAATGGATAGAAAATTATCAACCACATATTTGCAAACCGAGGTTTCATTTCACTCCGACAAGTCAGTGTGTGTATATTCAAAATATGAATAATGCAAAAACTACAGAAAATAAATATCACATGGGTAATACAAACGAACAAAGAAATATCACATGGAGTTTTTTTTTTCTTATCTAAATTCACAAATAATATCTCTTTCGATAATTTAAAATAGTTTTTTTTCATTGATATGTCCTTCCATGTTTTTCATATGAATTTAATTCAACAAGAAGTAAAACAAAACAAGAAGGAAAGAAAAACGAACATAACGAGAACATCGATGTGAAACCCATTATTTCAATATTTTGTGACGTCTCAACAAGAAGTCTTTGTATATTTTTCATTTTAGTTCTAAGATGTAGTAGCAACCAATGTGTTCCCAATGTCGATGACAAAATATAGAATCACAACCTTAATAAGAAGTCCTTCTCTTATTCAATATTTCAAAAGCTCAAAGCTCAAATCACAAATCAATAATATATTATGCAACACAATATGCATCTTCATATTTATATAACTAGATAACTTCTAGTTTCAATAGTATTACCATAAATCATATTTCCTATTTCTTAAAGATAATCATAACTCACTAAAGAAAAGAAAACTTGTAACATAAGCTTATTCAACATTCTCCCCCTTAAACTTGAACCCATCTCCACTCACATCTTTAACTCCAATCAAATCCCTCATTTCCTTAAATCGTATTCTACCAAGTGACTTAGTAAGGATATCCGCCTTTTGTTCACTCCCCGGAACATGCTCCACTTCGATTTGCTCATTTTCAACACACTCTCGGATAAAGTGAAACCTCCTGTGAATGTGCTTGCTTCTCCCATAGAATACTGGATTCTTTGTTAGAGCGATTGCTGATCTATTATCCACTTTGATAACCACACGTTTACATTCTTCTCCAGCCGCTTCACTCAAGAGTTCCTGCAACCATATAGCCTGCTTTGCAGCCTCTGTAGCAGCCATAAACTCTGCTTCACAAGAAGATAAAGCTACTATCTCCTGCTTCGTTGAACTCCAAGTTATGGGACTCTCTCCAAAATAAAATATGTGACCTGTGGTGCTCTTGCCATCATCGTTGTCAACATTGTGAGAAGAGTCACTGAAACCTAGTAGCTTAGTTCCACCTCCACGCGGGTAATAGAGGCCGAGAGAGCAAGTGCCTCGGAGGTACCTCAGAATCTGCTTTAAGGCAGCCCCATGAGATGCACGAGGAGCTTGCATGTATCTGCTGAGTACTCCAACAGAGAACGACAAATCAGGACGTGTATGCAACAGGTAACGCAAACAACCAATACTTCGCCGGTACTCCTTCTCATCAACCTTCTCCTCGTGAGATTCCTTGGAGAATTGTGCGTTCATCTCCATTGGTACATGAGTTGGATTGCATAAACTCATTCCAGTTTCCTCAAGTATCTTGTGAGCATACCTGTCCTGCTTGAGTGTGATGCCTTTGTTGCTTTGCAAGACCTCTATACCCAAGTAATAGGTTAACTTCCCAAGATCACTCATCTCGAACTTTGTCGTCATCTCTTTCTTAAAAACAATTATAGCCGTAAGAGATGATCCAGTAACCAATAAATCATCCACATAAACCACCACGATGAGGACCTCACGGCTTGCCTCCTTACGGTAGAGTGAAGGCTCTTTTGAGCACCGGTGAAATCCCAAACCACGCAGTATCTGATTGAGTTTTATGTTCCAAGCTCTCGGTGCTTGCCGTAAACCATAGAGGACCTTCTTAAGCTTGTAGACTTTGCTTTCTTCACCTGTAACAGTAAAACCCTCGGGCTGACTGACATATACTTCTTCTTTTAATTCTCCATGAAGAAAGGCGGTCTTAACATCAAGGTGGTGTATTTCCCAACCATATGTTCCTGCAAGTGCGATGATCAACCTGATAGTTTCAATACGGGCCACCGGTGCAAACACTTCATCATAATCAACGCCGTGTCGTTGAACGTACCCTTTGGCTACCAAGCGAGCCTTGTATTTGCTAATGGTTCCATCAGCGTTACGTTTGACTTTGAATACCCACTTTAAGCCAATGGGTTTCATCCCTGCAGGAAGCTCAACCAAATCCCATGTGTTATTCTTTTCTATTGAGAAGATTTCATCTTTGCATGCTTCAATCCAAACCTTAAGTTTCTTAGCTTCATTGAAATCCCACGGTTCCTCGTTAATGATCATTAACAAATGCTCACATTCTACTTCTGCCATGAGAATGTAGTCATCAAGATAGGACGGTTTGTTTGTCGTCCGTGTTGATCACCTAGGTTGAGTGTCGTTTTCATCATCATCAACTTCATCACCATCTTCACTCTCGAGGCCTGTGTCATTATTTATGATGGGAGCGTTATCATCCTCTTGAACACTACTACTCATCCGTCTCATGTTGACCTCGAACTCCCCTGTATCAAGTTGTGTCGCGTTCGTTTTATCGTTCCAGCTCGCATTAGTCTCATCGTTCCAGTTCCAAGCTCGTTCTTCTTCAAATAAAACATCTCGAGACACAACAATCCGTTTGCTTAATGGGTCGAGCAATCGGTAGGCTTTTGATCCTGGCTCTGTTCCTAAGTGAACTAGAGCTCTGGATCTGTCATCAAGCTTTCTTCTTCCAGCAGTCTCTGTTCGTGCGTGGCACACACACCCGAATACTTTAAGATGAGAGAGGTTTGGTTTTCTACCCTTCAAAGCTTCGTATGGAGTTCTTCCTTCCAAGGATCTTGTTGCGACTCTATTAATCAGGTAGGTAGCGTGTCGTATAGCTTCACCCCAGAGACAATTTGGCATACTCATGTGTTTTATAATACTTCTAGTCATCTCTAAGAGCGTTCGATTGCGTCGTTCTACTACTCCATTTTGCTGCGGAGAGTATGGTGCAGTCAGGTGTCGCATAACTCCGTGTTTCTCGCAGTAACTCTGAAACTCTCGCGAAGTAAACTCACCTCCTCTATCAGTTCTCAAGGTTTTGAGTTTTGTATGAGTTTCTTGTTCCACAAGACTCTTAAAGTTCTGAAACTTCTCAAAGGCTGCACTTTTTTCTCTCAATAGTGCAGTCCACATGTAACGTGAGTGATCGTCAATAAGCACGAAGATATATCTGTTCTGCGCTGGTGTTGTCGGTGTAATAGGACCACAAAGATCGGCATGTACTAGTTCAAGAAGCTCTGTTGCTCGATACTGTGTTGCAGGCGGGAAAGCTTTCCTGGTTTGCTTCCCATTCAAACACGACACACAAGCTTCTGTATCACGTTTGAGGTTAGGTATCCCTATGACAAATTCTTTATTGACCATCATAAGCATTGTCTCTTTGCTAACATGTCCTAAACGGGCATGCCATAATGCTCCTTCTCCAGATGCTTTGATTTGAAGACATTGCATGAGATCGGCTTGTAAGGTCACCTTGTACATCCGGTTCTTGGTTCTTGTGGTCTTGATCAACAAGTTTCCTTCACGATCAATCAAGCGAAGCGTATCTCCCTTCATATTAACTTCACATCCTGCCTCAGTAGCTTGTCCCAAGCTGATAATATTACTACGAAGTCCCGGTATATAGTAGACGTCTTTCAGTATCTTCTTCTCACCATCCTTTAGAATAAACCGTATTGAACCTCTTCCCATTATCGAGATTCTTGAGTCATCTCCGAATCGTACTAATCCAGTAATTGAGTCATCAAGTTCATAGAAAAACAATCGATTACCACTCATGTGGTTGCTGGCACCGTTATCAAGATACCACACCTCCATTGTATCAGATTCTGATTCAAACTGCTTAAGTTTCACTTTGTTTTCGTTGAGGTAAACTATTTCGTGCATCATGAGAGCATCTGCTTCTTGAGTCTCCTCGTCCTTGTTTTCCACGGTTTCTTGTAGCTTTAGGGTTTTATCAGGACAATCATTGGCATAATGCCCTTGTTTATCACACTTAAAACATGTAATATGGGAGGCATCTCCACCACGTCCTTGTCTATATGCTTCTCGTTGTTGCTGGAACGTTCCGCGGCCGCGGCCTCTTCCTCTCCAATTGGATCGACCACTGCGTCCTCGACCTCGGTTGTTGTAACCATACCCTTCCATATTCGAGTTGCTATTGGTGTACATCAACTTCTCAGAATTTTCCCGTGTCTCTTCTTCATCTTCTTCATCAGTGATCCTCTCTTCGTATGTTTTCAGTCTCCCCACAATATCCTCAAAACTTGTTGTATTGAGATCCAGAACTTGCTCGAGTAATGCAACAATGTGAATATATCTCTTTCTCGGCAAGCTTTTTAAGAATTTATTAACAAGTTTTGGCTCTTCTATTAGCTCTCCTAAGGAAGCAGATTTAGAAGAAATTTCGGATAATTTGCCAACAAAAGTATCGATTTTATCTCCATCCTTCATCTTGAGTCTATCAAATTCAGCCATCAATGTCTGTAACCTAGCTTCTTTTACACGTTCAGCTCCCACATGGCGTGCTTTTATTGCATCCCATACTCCTTTAGCTGTATCTATATCTCCAACTTGTAAGATTAAGGCTTCCGGTATAGATTGAAACAGAAAAGCGATAGCCATGTTATTTTTCTTCTCGTCTTTTGTTCCAGGGTCTATTACTTCCCATACCTCACTGACTTTAAGTGCTATCTTCATCCTCATGGACCAGACGGTGTAGTTAGAAGAAGTTAACATCGGAAACTTAACAGCGGCAGGGCCGGTGTCTTTGTGTAACACGACTGCATCCTTAATGTCACTCATTGCTGTGTAGTCGTCAAGCAAAGCTTGTGAGGCTCTGATACCAAATATAGAATCACAACCTTAATAAGAAATCCTTCTCTTATTCAATATCTCAAAAGCTCAAAGCTCAAATCACAAATCAATAATATATTATGCAACACAATATGCATCTCCATATTTATATAACTAGATAACTTCTAGTTTCAATAGTATTACCATAAATCATATTTCCTATTTCTTAAAGATAATCATAACTCACTAAAAAAAAAGAAACTTGTAACACAAGCTTCTTCAACAAAAACGATATTTGTTGTCTCCTTTTGCAAGTCGATCCATTACGGTGCTCACATACTCCATGGATATGATTCCAATGTCTGCTTTTATACCATGTTCAGCTTGTTACAAAAAAATAAAAATAAATAAATAAATAAAAATACCATGTTCAGCTGCAAAATCACCGCTTGCCGCCATCGAATAGATTGGATTCAAACTTCGCTATTGGCTTTAACATGTTAGTTTTTCATAAGCATTTGTGTTCTTTTTTTTTTTGGGTAACAAAACATTTGTCTTTTCTTATAATGTATTTTCTTCGAACATATTTAATAAAATAGAATATTATAATTATACTAAAAATATCATGATGGTGAGCGTTGTACTATTTTATCTATTACTAAAGAGTTACATGTATATATGTTGTCATTTTATTTTTTGGTTAAGAAACATTATATATAATAACTTGATGACAACAAAATGAAGAACAAAATTTTCGTTAACTTTGAAAGAATGTAATAGTCAAAATCTTTATTTCACTGGTTACAAAAATTATTGATTATTTATAACAAATCTTCTTATTAAAAAATAAACACTCACGTTTTTATTAAAAAGATAAAAAAAAATAAACTCTCACGTCACTCTTATCTATTATTAAGAGATTATTATACGGCTCCTGAAGGACCTTCCAATCGAAGATAATCATACATGACACCTGTAAAAATACTAGTGACCCGGTTTTGAGTGAGAAAAATCGTATTGTCACCAACCTTAAGCAAGTTTCTCTGAACGCCTATATTGAACAATCTGTATAACCCATGAATTCCATGTCTAGCAATCGCGTTATCCCGACCTACTAACCCAGTCCTAAACATAGGTTTGGAGCTAGGTTCGTTGACCCGAACTAATATATCGGCAGTGTTTGCTGCAGCCAAAGCCATTCGAAGAGTATAATTTCCAGTTTGGGACACTTGTTTTAAGTTAAAAACAATTTTCCATGTCGTTGCTTGAAGTTTCTTTTCTCCAGCTCTCCTGTTTCACAGAATATATTTTCGAATCAATATATTAAGTGAAAATAAAACATTTTTTAATTTAAATATATATTACCTGTTGAGATGTGCAAAGAACCAATCTTTTTTATAGTCACTCACTCCAACAGTAAAAGTAACATCTTCTCGAGGATACGATACTTTGTAACGATCCCATAGACCATATTGTCTAAATCTGTAACGTTATATAGATAAAACACCATTTAGTATATATTTGAAAACAATACTGCGAATCGTTTCTGACCGGGTGCTTAATTCATATTACCTGTCTTCAGGAGCATTTGGGTGATTAGCATATAGTTTGGTCACAAGGGCTGGGTCCGGATCTGGGATATTGAATTCTAAGGCGGTCCGATCCGGTACACCGATCTCCCACAGCGTCGGACCACTTCTTGGCGGCTCATACACTAAGGATCCTACGTTTATTGCCTTACCTACACGTAATGAACAAATGAATTATCTCTAGTCGGATCTATAGGGGTCTATACTTACACACATGTCACATGAAAGAAGTTACATTTGTACGCAAATAAATTAAACATACCTGGTGTAATTATAATTTCACGCTCGTATTTATAGTCACCAATATGTCCGGGAGCCCATGCGAAGAGGTTATATGTCCCAGGTCTCACATTCGCTATTGTGAACATCCCCATTTTGTCTGCTTTTGTCCAAAATTGATATCCCTTTGTCCAAAATTAATATTTATAACTATTAAAAACGCTGTGAATCCACAATGGTGGTGTTACACCAAAGCTCTGCATATTAAAAAAAAATGAAAAATAGAAAAAGGAGAGAGCATAAACTGTCTAGACTCGTAACAAATTATAGATCTTCATGTTTATTTGTCATGATGTGATTGGTATCAATTTTCTTTATATAATTTTTTTATCTATTCTATTAAAACATGAACATAACCTATTGATATAAGTGTGGTCCAACTATTTTAATACAATTATTAAAATCTCTTATTAATCATTAAGAGAAATATTATACAAAGAAAAAAATGAATATGATAAAAACACAAATATAAAAATTAAATTTTTAAAAAAATGTAAAACAAAAAATATATCCGCCCTTTTTAAGAGTGGATCAGAATCTAGTTTATACTACTAAAACATAATAATTCTAAAAATCTATTTAAACAAGGTCGTTGGATCTATTCATTAGCTAATTATTTTTTTATCTTAATTACCTAATATTTTCTTAACAATACAAAGTAACATGAGATACATATCAAATTTTGTGGTTTAATCAATCCCCTTATTACGACATCATTCGTTTATAATAATAACATATAACAGTATTTTATTATACTAGGTTTTATATTTGTGTAGTTTGATAGTTAATATACATATAAGTAAATGTGACAAGAATCTTTCTAATAACGATATATTTACCTCATTTCCTATTTTTATACTATTAAACCCACAAATTTTATCTTCAAATATATTTTGAAAAAATTCCAAAACGCAAATGCTATATCAAAACCATATAAATAAAAGTTTTTATGCAAATCAAGTATACTTTTATATATTAAAAATATATGTCTACTGAATCAAAAAATAATCTGAAGTGCGGATCAAAATCTAGAATTCTTGGATGAGTTCTACCGATAACAATACTATAATATCATATAGTCAAGTCCATGTATTAAATCGTTATACAACGAGTTATGTAGCAAGAAATTAGTAAAATATCTTTTAGTCATCGAAAATTTTCTTATCAAAACTTAGACTACTGCCTATAACATATAGTCGGCATGCCAATGCGTACTATAACTAAACATAAAAATGTAATACCTTGTTTTCGGTTTGCCATGAACCAACTTCGCCAGGTAATGCTAAACCCACAAAAGCAAACTCTCCGTTTAACTTCGACTTGCTTTTGAAGCTATAAAAACAGAATTTCATACATTTAGATTTAAATGAGTATTCAGAAGATATGTAAGACAATATTTAAAAGAAAAAAAATCATAGGAATATATTTGTTTACCTGTCCATGACAGATAGTTGACCCTTAACTGTTCCTCTTTGTTGGCGAAGAGGGTAATCTACTGACTTCACGAAGTCATAAGGCCAGCTTTTAACCTCGGCAGCCAACTAAACAATTGATTTAATGATTTAACAATGTAAATAAGAATAACCATGATGATTCAAACTAATTGATTTCACACGATAACAAGACCTGTCGTTTAGCATCGGTCCACATGAGATCATGAGAGGGGGCAGAGTTAAGATAAACAAAGACAGGACCAAACATCTTCTTCCACGGCACATCACTTGCGTAAGTTGTGTTGAGTTCTTTTCCCGCATAGTGTGTACTTGTAAACATCTAAAACCAAATATTCTTAGTTAAATACGAATAATTAAGAGAATACAATGAAATATATATATCCACTGAATCAACATTATTAAAAATCCTTTTTTTTGTTAAATTAGTTTTTTTTTATAAAAAAAATAGTTGATAATAACACTACCTTTTTTTTTTTTTTTGTTCAAATAATAACACTACCTTATAAACATAAATTCTGTCTTAACTGAGAAAGAATGGACTCACAGAAAGTAAGGTGGGTCCAACATGAGAAGTGAGTTCTTGTTTGACGGGCCCACAAGTACGGAACTCGTTGCTGGCAGTAGTAATCCAGAAGCCGACACGTTGTTCAGAAGCTATCCAACCATGTAGTCTGTTGTCCTTGCCTTCCATTGAGTAAAGATACTTATCGTCAACCTGCGTCACAACCAATCACTTATCTAATGTTTAATTTGATTTATTTAATTATTTTTTTGTATCAACGACTTATTTAATTGTTCAAAGCATATTTATGGTTCCTTATATGGCTATGTACAGTATATTTACACAAATGAAAATGATTTCAATGTAGTTTGGTATTAGCGGTATTATCTATAGTCGGCGTTCAAAAATGTTTTAAGATTTATATACAGTTTCGTATTAATTGTGTAGTCGAAACTTGATTTAATATGAATTAAACTATACAAATTTTGTGGATCGATTTTTATATACCTGCCCTTTAAATAATTTATTTCGTGGTTTTACCAACCGAACCGCTTCTTTGTATTCCAATGTAGCGGCACTACCATCGGTGAGATTTCGATCTGCTTCTAAAGGCATTAGATTCTGTCGATGATCTGCTACAGCCATATAATCGAACCTGAAAAATTTGTTTCGTAAGAGAGGAAAATAAATTTATCAACCAAAACGTTGATTAAATTTATAAGAAAACATAATACTTTTTTTTGAACAAGATACTTAATACTTTTTTTTTTTTTGATAATCGATACTTAATACTTACTTTGTGCTGTTAAGCTTGTAGACGATTCTGGTTTGGTCCATTGTTACTGCCGGCCAACCTTTTAACCTCTCTACCACACCGTACATATACACTCCAGATACACCGCGTCGAATAATATATCTGTTAAAGAAAATTATTTAAAATTAATCTATATCAAGAGCACGCAGCTGATGCTCTAGCTAAAAGAGCTTTGCTTGACAGTGTTCCTATTATGTGATGCCTTCTATTAATGAGTCGGTTGTTAGAAAGAAAAAAAGAGAATCTATATTTAACTTATCAGAAAATAGTGACTTTTTCTGTTGAAAATTGATGTACCTTTTATCCACGTTTAATGGGACTGTCGAGCCGCGTCGAGAGGTATCCCATGTTTTAGAAAATGAAATTTCGACTTGCTCACTTGTTTGACTTATTATTTTGAACTTTTCTCCTATTAAACTGTTAAAACATAATATTCATAGGAAATAAATACACATGTTTTCCAAAAAGGAAACTAAAATTTTAAATTTGTATACTAGGTATTATTTTCTTATATATGAACAAAAATATAAGAAGAGAGATTTTAACACTCACTAATCTGTCTGCGATACTTGTCCTGGTTCATACCATACTATATCCCAATACCTATATATATATAATAAAATAATAATTTATCAAACGAAACATTTTAATATTTTTCTCAAAAGCTATATAACATTTTAGCAAAAAAAGAAAACTTATCGTACACTCGATTCTGGATTCTTGCGTTCAACACATTGTCAAAGCCTTTATACTTGATTCCAGTAACTAAGCCCGCTGGATTCGAGAAGGTGGCTTGGATTATACCATTATCAACAACCACCTTAAAAAAGCAACAAAGTAAGCAACAAATCTCATGTATAACAATTTTTTTGGACCGACGTATTATGATATATCAAAATAATAAATTCTTTTATTAAAAAGGAATAAAACATTCTAGTAGTATATTTAAACGAGGTACTAGAAGATAGAATATTTTGACCCAAAGAAAAATGAAGAAGATAGAATATAAACTTCGATCGTACTTGTTTACCGCCAGATGTGTTAACCGTAACCGCGGCATTATTTGATTCGCTTCTGTAATAGGAAAAATAAACAATTAAAAATAAATAAAAACTGAGAAATTCAATTAAACATGTTCAAAATGCTTGCTTGAATGACTAATGTGTAAATTAAACTGAGGATTATATACGAAAGGGGAAATAATTTAATTACTTTAAACATCTGAATTTTGAGGATAAACACGGTTTTTTTTTATAAAAAGAGGATAAACACGAAATAAAACTAGATTGATACATAGAACCAATATAATTCCACAAACACAAAAAATCAGACAAAAAACACAATTATTATGTATATGCCTTCCATTTTTCCTAAAAAAAGTCACTAGCGTATGAAAATCGATAATCTAATAGATATAAGTTCGTATGTAGAACCCGACTAAGTGAAAGACATACAAGTTACAAGAACGTACCGTAACGTTCGGGAATGAACACCTTGAAGAAGGAATATCAGAACAAAAACCTGAGTCATGACCCGACCCATCTTCATTACCGGAGCTCCGTTTCTCATCTCCTTGGCTAATTCACTGAACCTCCGACAAAGAAAACACAATATCAGACGATATGCTTTCTTATCCCCAAATGATACTCTATGGTCTAAAACTATTTACACACTTAACATACTAGAAATGATTCATAAATACGTACGTTGTCTTATATGATTTCCCTATTTTTCTATTTATTGAGTTCCTTTTCAGCTGTAATTCTTATGACGAGCCTTCTCCACTGAAGAAATTTGTATCACTTGTACAATTTTTTTTTGTTTTTTGATTTACCAATTTTTTTTTGTTTTTACAGTCACTATGTTTTATAACTCTGATCCAAATTGGAGGTGTATTTATTATCAAGAAAAACTGGTTACAACTGCGAATTTTACTGTAAGTACGTGAAAATTTTGTGGTTATTTGATGAACATCTAAGCGCAACCACAAACTTTTTTTTAGTTTTGAGTTTCTGAATATCGTTCAAACATTATCCATTGTTTCCGTTCAATGATATCCATAAATAGCAAAAACTGAATTTGCGTCTATCTTAACTATACAATTAGCCATAATTTTAATGGTAACTATTATTCTATGTAGCCATAAAATGCATTATAATTAATATCCATGAAATTTGAAGCTATATTAGCTAATAAATAAATTGTGACTAAATTAATTCACTCATCTTTTATTAATTTATTAATTATACTTAATATGGACCTTCCAAACGAAGATAGTCGTACATAACACCAGTAAACAAACTAGTATTCCGATTTTGAGTAAGAAAAAATGTATTATCACCAACCCTAAGCAACTTTCTTTGAACATCGATATTGTACAATCTGTATAGACCATGAATTCCATGCCTAGCGATCGCGTTATCCCGACCTATTAACCCGCTCGTGAAAATAGGATTGGAATTAGCTTTGTTAACCCGAACAAATAAATCCGCATTCGTGGCTGCAGCCAAAGCCATTCGAAGTGTGTAATTTCCTGTTTTAATCATTGTTTTTAAATTAAACACTATTTTCCATGTCGTTGCTTGATATTTCTCTTTTCCAGAATATCTGTATTGTAGAAAAATATTTAAAAATCAAAAAAATTAAGTGAATATAAAAAATTTTGAACTTCAAATATATATTACCTGTTGACATGTGCATAGAACCAATCTTTTTTATAGTCACTTACTCCAGCAGTAAAAACAAGATCTTTTCGAGGATACAAAACACTGTAACGATTCCATAGACCATATTGTCTAAATCTGCATTGTTATATAGATGAAACACCATTTAGTATATATGAGAAGTACAATGTAAATCATATCCGACCGGGTGCTTAATTATATACGTACCTGTCTTGAGAAGGATTTGCATTACTAAGATAGAGTTTGGTCAAAAGGGTTGGATCCGGATCTGGAATATTGAATTCTGCTGCGGTCCGATCCGGTACCCCGATTTCCCACAGCGTCGGACCATTTCTTGGCGGGTCGTACACTATTGGTCCTACGTTTATCTCCTTGCCTACACCAAAACAAACACGCAATGAAACGAATAACTTGCCCTTGTTGTGTACCATATTTTTGGATATTAGCTAATAATTTATTAACTAACCGACATTAATGCTTCTTTTGTCGGATCTAAAGTGGACTTTACTTACACACATGTTACATTTTGTATGCAAGTAAATGAAATATACCTGGTGTGATGATAATGTCGCGCTCGTATTTATAATCTCCAATAAATCCGACAACCCATGCGTAGAGGCTATAACTTCCTGGTCTCACATTCGCTATTGCGAACCTCCCCCTTTTGTCTGCTCGTGTCCAAAATTGATATCCCTTTGTCCATAATTAAAATTTAAAATTATTAAAAGCCGTCACTAATCAGTCTTTACTCTTTACTGTGGTCTTGTTGTCAAGTCCAGATATTACGCCGTTATATAGCATAAAATAAATACTTCATCCGTTTTTTAATGATAGACTTTTTTGAAAAAAAAATTGTTTCACAGAAATGTATTTTTTGTGTTTTCTATGAAAAAATTGTAAATTTCAAAAAAAATTAATTGACTTTATTGAATTATTATTAGTTAAAAGTTATTGAAAATTACAGAAAACGATACATTTATTATGATAATTTAATTTGTTTTCTTAATGTGTGAAAATACTAAAAAGTATTTTTACGGAACGGAAAAGGGTATCTTTTAGTCATCGAAAATTCTCATACCAAAACTTAGATGGTTGTAGCATATAGCCGGCATGCCAAATATTATTAGTATAACAAAACAACAATATAATACCTTGTTTTCGGTTTGCCATGAACCAGCTTGACCAGGTAGTGCTAAACCCACAAAAGCAAACTCCCCGTATAACTTCGACTTGCTTTTGTAACTACAAAATTCAATGTTTTTTTCTTAAACCAGTGTTTCACACATTTGGAATTAAATGGTATTCTGAAGATATGTAATATTTGAAAGAAAAGGTCAGAGGAATGTATTTGTTAACCTGTCCGTGACAATTAGTTGACCCTCGACTGTTCCTCTTCGGTGGTGAAGAGGGTAATCAACTGACTTCACGAAGTCATAAGGCCAGCTTTGAACCTCGGCAGCCATCTAAATAATTGATTCAACATTGTAAATGTAAATAACAATAACTGTGACAATACAGACTAATTGAAAGCACACCATATCGAGACCTGTCGTTTAGCATCCGTCCAAAGGGGATCACTAGAGGAGGGAGAATTGAGATAAACAAAAACAGGACCGAACATTTTCTTCCACGGCTCACTGCTTGCATAAGCTGTATTCATTTCTTTTCCCACGTAATGTACACTTGTAAACATCTAAAAGCACAATATATTAATTACATCCAAATAATTAAGAGAACCAAATGAAATACACAGTTCACTGAATCAGCATATTGATTTTTTCTTTTAAAATGTCTACGTTCCAAATCGAGTCGGAGGTTTCAAGTTCACTGAATGACCATTATTTTTATTCATTCATTTAAACTAAAATTACATATATATATATATATATATAGTTTATTAAATTTTTAGCTAAAATCAAGAAAACTAAAAGTTTATGATTATTATAGGTTTTAACTTTTTGCATCTTATATAAAAAAGGGAATACATCATAAAAAGTTTATATAGAAAGGAAACCGAATTTCCTTAGGGTTCGAATGGTGATTATTATGGAAACAAGATGAACGAATATAAAATGAACGCAAAAAAATAAAATTACATGAATGAAAATGAATGGTTATTGCATCTCAAATTTAACAAAGAATAGTTTTGTTTTTTTATTTTTTTACAAAAAAAGAATGGTAAGGAATAAGAAGAAAAATCTATTCTTTGTAAATGATGATATTTTTTAGGGAATATATTATTCCAGGTTGTTCCCTGGTCACTATTCATATCTTAGTTTTAATTTAGGCCAGTCCAACTTTAAAATATGATTTTTAACATGTTTATCCAAAAGAAAAGAAAAAACTTTAAAATATGAATAATACATTTTGTTTTGTTAATAATAGATTCAGATTGTGTGTTTAATGAGAAAGGATGGACTCACAGAAAGTACGGTGGGTCCAACATGAGAAGTGAGATCTTGTTTGACGGGCCCACAAGCACGGAACTCATCGCTGGGAGTAATCATCCAGAAGCCGACACGTTGGTCAGAAGAGATCCAACCATGTACTTTGTTGTCCTTGCTTTCCATCGAGTACATATACTTATCGTCAACCTGCGTCACAACCATTCACTTTTTTTTCACAACCAATCATTTACCTTGTTACTATATTAGAGGAGTCTGGTTTAAATAGTTAAGGTTTATAGACATTTATTTATTTTAGTGGAGTCGAAATTTGATTCTGTATGCAACTATCTATAAAAATTTATGGATCGATTTTTTTATACCTGCCCTTTAAGCGTGTGATTTTGTGGATTCATCAACCGAACCGCTTCCTTGTAAGCCAATGGAGCGGCAGTGCCATTGTTGATATTTCGATCTGCATCAGAAGGCATAACTTTCTGCCGATTATCTGATATAGCCATAAAATCGAATCTGAAAAAAAATTTGCGTAAGAAGGAAAAAATAAAATTTATTAGCCACAATATTTTTGGAATCAAACATTAATTAAAATTTTAATAAACATAATTGTTTTTTTTTCATAATTGTTACTTTGTTGTGTCAAGCTTGAAGACAATTCTAGTTTGGTCCATCTCCACTTGCGGCCAGCCTTTTAACCTCTCTAACACAGCGTACATATACACTCCAGATACACCGCGTCGAATAATATATCTTTCCAAAGAAATTATTTTAAATGATCGATCTATATTTAACTTAATCGAAACGAAATCTTGGAACTTTTTTTCTGTTGCAAATTGATGTACCTTTTATCAACGTTTAATGGGGCTATCGAGCCACGTCGAGCCATTGTCCATGTTCTTGAAAATGAAATTTCGACATGCTCACTTGTTTGATTTATAATATCGATTTTTTCTCCTTTTAAACTGTTAAAACATAATATTATCAGGAACAAATATGTTTTGTGAAGTAAATTATATATGTGTAAAATAAATGATTATTTAGATTATATATGAACAAAAATATACAAAGAGAAATTTTAATACTCACAAATCTGTTTGCGGGTTTTTTTCTGGTTCATACCATACTACATCCCAATACCTATGTATAATAAATAAATATCAAGCGAAACATATTAATACTTTTATCAAAAACTATGTAAATTTATATCTTTTTTATATGAATTTATATCGTACCCGCGATCCTCGATTTTATCGTTCAACACATTGTTAAAACCATTATACTTGATTCCAGTTATTAAGCCTGATGGATTCGAGAAGGTGACTTGGATGATACCATTATCAACGACAACCTTAATAAAACATCAAAGTAAGCAACAAATCTCATGTACTCCACAAACTAAAACAACAAAGAAAGCAAAATAATACTTGGAGTATTATTTTTTTGGACCGAAGTATATTCTAAAAGAATAAAACATTTCATAAAAATAATAAAATATTATAGTAGCATATTTAAACCGAATATGAGAAGATGAAATAAGAACTTCGACCGTACTTGGTTAAGGCCAATTTTCTTAAGCGTAACCGGGGGAGATGCGAGGTTTTGTCCCGGTTTAGCGATATTCGATTTGTTTCTGTAACAGGAAGAATAAATAATTAAAAAATGAAGAATTTTAGTTAAACAACAGACAATTATCATCTGTCCCTTCATATTAAAAAAAAAAAGTCACTAGCGTATGACAATCGATAATCTACCGTAAGAACCCGACTCAGTGAAAGACAGAAGTTACGAGAACGAACCGTGACGTTCGGGAATGAACACCTTGAAGAAGAAATATCAGAACGAAAACCTGAGTCATGACTCGAGCCATCTTCATTACAATAGCTCCGTTTTTCATCTCCTTCTCTGACAAAGAAAATAGAAGATTTTGCCCCCAAAAAAAAAAGAAGATCAGACAATATACTATATATCCCAAAATGACACTCTATGGTCTAAAACTATTTTTTTAACATTAAATGGTCTAAAAATATTACACATTTAACATTTTTTTTAAAGAACTTTACACATTTAACATAACTACAAAGTATATCGTAAACACGTACGTTGACTTAGAAAAATTCACAATTTTTCTTTTTCTTGAGTTCCTTTGCAGCTTTGGTTCCTCGGAGAGGAAGAATTAGCCCTCTTCACTGAAGAAAGTTATATCTCTTGTACGATATTTATATTTCCCTATTTGATTTACCAGTGTAATAAGATCTATTACAATCTCTAATTAACAAAAGAAAAAAGAGAGATCACTATCCTTTATAACTCAGATCAACAGATTTGTTTCCTTTACATGTTTTGACATACATATAATCTGTTAAAATAAAGTCACTAAAAATCTACTGTATAAGAATCATGATTGGACAAATTCATTACTATATAACATATTTAAGAATATAAATAGCAAATAAATCTTATTAAGGTATTTATTAAATATCTCAGAATAGTAACTTTTAATCAATTAATTTAATTTAATTTAATTTAATATATTAATCTTTTGTTTGTTAAATATTTTTTTTTCTGTTTTCTTGCAAAATTAATGTGAAATATTTTTTTAGGTATTGAATTAATTTATATACAAGAAATTATACAATAATTTTGGTTACAAATTAAATTACATATAAATTACTTTTTTTTGGTAACCACACTAAACTATATTATACAATTTTTATTGAATGCTACATACAATCATATAGCAAATGGTTGTTCATATTTAAGATATCAATTTTAAAGTTAGATACTCTGTTATATAATATACTTGCTATGTAAATAACAAAAACTAAATTCTAGATTTTCCATCTAAAATCCAAGATACCATAAATATTCTCTAAATAGATATAAAATTGTTTGTTATGAATATTTTCAATTCTAAACAAATTAACTCTGATTGTTTGTTACAAATTTTCTTATAAACATTAATAATGTTAATTTAATAATTTACCTTCAATATATTTTTGAACCAATAATTTGACATAATTTTTATACATCTAATGTCCATGCTTGATTAAATAATACCATTAAATTTTTTCGAAGCTTTATACAAAATGTTCAAACTTTAGTTTCAGTCAAGATCATTAAACTTTACAGAAAACTCTTACATAATATCCATTACAAAATAAAAAAGTATTCACGCGAGTGCATGGATTAAATTTGTGGTAAGTCACAACACAAAGTTAATCCATATTTAATTAAAAACAAAAAAAAATATATATATATATATATATATATATATAAGTTATATAAATCTGTCTGAAATAGTCACAATGACTAAATAATATATATACCGATATATAACATGTGTATACCTTAATATTGGTTTATGGCTAAATAATTTAAGTTTAATATAAATTAGTAAGATTTCTTTGGTTGTTTTCCTTTTTAATAATACCTTTTCCAAATTACAGAAAAAAACAAATATCTTCAAAATATATACAAATATCTAATTATAATAGTGATATTTTATTTTTCCCTTTGAAGTATTTATATTGAATATATATATCTCAGATTTTAAATATATTCTTGTTTTATAAATAATGTCTGATTAATTATAATCCATATGTCTCTATTATATATTATAATATCTAATCAATATTAGTCAAAGAGTAAAATAACTTTAGCAATTAAATTTTGAAAATAGTATCTAAGTCTGTCAATTAATTGGTCTAAAAATATTAAGTTTGATTGTTTGAATATTTAAGCTCTATTAATATATAATGACAGTATGATACTTTTTGAGCTATATTCAATATTATTGGTATTTTTAATCATAATTCTTTTTAAAAAGAGTATTTAGACTCCATATACATATAAAAACCAATATTAGCTAACTACCCTAACACTATTTTAGACATTATTGACATTTTCATTATACAATATTACCCCAAACTACCACCTTCTTTTTTTTTCTCTTCTGTGTCTTCATAAATTTCTCTGTCCAAACAATTTTCTCTTTCTATCATCTTCTTTCTTCTTTGTATATCTCTTTTGTATCCCTTCAAAATCTCTAAATATAGTTTATACTTTTTTAATGCTAAATAAATTCTTCTTGTTTTTTTTTTTAAACTTCCATCAGTGTAAATGAGTTTACAGTTATATATGTTTCATTCAACACAGAGCATGGATCTAACGATAACTATTACCTCATGAGTTAGTCTACCACACCTTCTTCGTCATTTCACTCGATCTCAACCGCCATTGCGCGTATTAGAGTGTTCATGTTCTAGTAAGGCACACGACATAGTTGAAAACGACATGAATTTAACATTTCAGCTGAGAGTATTTGTAGCTGTTATTAAAAAACTTAACTAATAAATGTTTGATTATATGATATATATTAAGTATTGTGAGCAGATAAATGTTTGTTTAGCTGTTGCAAAACATAAATAAATAGTTGACGTTGGCTGATACACAGTCTCTTAGATGGTACAAAATTGGTTACCGGTCTAACTGGTCATATAACATAGTACATCCAAAATTAACGGTTATATTTTTATATAATATATTGTCATTAGCTGGTACATGTTCGGTTAGCTGTTACAAAACATGTTATCAAGTTTTAAATTGATTGGTAAGATGTTAAAAATAGCTATTATTAACTACTATGTATTTTGTTAGATGATGCATATTAGATTATCAGGTTAACTTAATCATTATCTATTCAACTGATATATTCTTAACGGTTAACAATTAATATATTATATATAAATAAATAAATAATATCTAATATTATGGTATATAAGGTAAATAACATATTAAATTTGATTTTCATTGTTTTTGTTACTTGATAAGTATGTTTTCTATTAAACAAGTTATCTACTAACATTATCTCTAATATTTTATGTAACATCTTAGCGTTAAATGTTCATTGTTATCGTATTATGTTTACTATCTCCTCTAAAATAGTTTCAGAATATTGAATCGGTAAAATCATGTAACCAATTGTAATCTATTTAGAAGGTTTGGTTTTCTTTGAGTCCATGGTTCAATGACATATATGGCGCATCCAACATCGCATAAGTGATTTGATGATGATGAAAACGAGTTGTGGAGTAAAGTTAATATAGATTTGGTGATAGAAATGGAGTATGCAACGATGAAAAGCGATGATGGGAATGATTACAAATTTAAAGAATATATTTTTTATTTTAATGAAAGTTGAGAATGAGAAGAAAATGAAACAGATGAAAGAGATGATAAGAACGAGAGAGAGGAGTGGAAAAAGATTGGGACAGGGGCAGTGACTGGGGCTGGACAGGGGGACAATGATCATTTTGTGTGTACTTCGCTACAGGGATTTTTATTTTACATACCCAAGTGGTAATTTGCTAATATTGGTCATTGTTAGGTATATACAGCAAATTAAATTTTTTTTGAAAATTAACATCTACAATTAAATTTTAATAATTTTTTACTAATAATGTTTAGATTTATTAAACACAAAATCTACATATTTTATTTAGACTTTATAATCTGCAAAATAAAAAAATCATCAATAATATCAAAAAATTTATATAATTGCATGTAGAATTTATTAATATTTAGATATTAAGTTTTACTATAATTATAACATTTTATAGATATAATTTAATTACGTTTATTTAATTTTAAATAACATAATGTTATTTACATAGTACATTGAATAATATAAAATATTTTAACTGATAAAGATAATTACTGTATATATACATCACATTCTCACATGTTTTATGTTTTTTTAAATATACAACAAAAAAATTCAACAACTACAACCAACATAAAAAAGCAAAAATCTATGCAAAACAAATCTGCAATAATAAACTTATAGTTACAGCCAACTCACATACAACACAAATTTTACAACGGAATTTTTACAGTCATAGTCTTAATATCATCCACACTATCATTTAAAATCATGCTCTCAATTTTTTTGGATTACTTTAAAAACAATGTAAGGAATCATTATTTTGTTTCTTTATCACCACGAAATCAGTATTGAACCATGAAATTTAATAACCCTTTCTCAAGAGAACAACAACAACAACAAGTTTAATATACTGGTGAGTTGTGATGACATTTTTAACTAGTGTTGCCGTTAGTCTCGACTGCTTTATTTATCATTACGCACAATATTTAGTTATGGTATACTCTTAACTTTCAACTTTCAATACCAATTGATTTACATGAGTTCAGTCTTTTTTTTTTGGTTTTACGTTCTTCTAATGTTTACTGTGAATCACGTTTATTATCTCAAAGACGACTATTAGAATTAAATAAAGATTGATGACTTATATGTTTTAATCTATAAAGAATACTAGATTTTGACCCGCGTTTCAAAAGCGCGGGTTTTTTACAATAAAAATTTGAATAATGTTAATGATTGTTGTATGTTATTATGTTGCAATATTGAATTATATCAAAGCATAGAATTTTATAAAATTATATGATTTATGAATTAATTTATTTAAAATTTTGTATGTATATTGTTATGTAACTCTCTTCTAGGTCCAAACATTTTTTCTAGTTTGAATAAAAACCGATCCGAATATACATGTTTGGTTCAGATCCAAGTCTACGGTAAAGTATCTATTGGGTATATTTCAGATCCGCAGTGTCGGTTTAGGTTTGGATTCTACAGAGATCTGAACCGGTACCCTGAGTATCTAAAATGTTTTGTGTATATTAAATATATTTTTCTGTTTCAAAATATGTCTTCGGTATCAAGATTATTCTTTTGTGTTTCAGGTTCGGTTTTCGGTTAAGTTTCAGATTTCAAATAAAATGTTAGATTTTTAGAAACAAATTTCGTGTATACGCATAAAATTTTGAATATAATTAAAAAACTTTAAAGTATTGTCATGTTTCTATACATTATGTTTTACATAAAAGTTTTACATTATGTGTATAAAAAAATTGGTTCATATAATATGTTAATAAATGTTGTAAATCAGCTTTTATGTGGGTCGGATAAATGATCATCATAACTGACAGTAAAAATTATATCTAAACACTATTTTTCTGGTATTTGAAAATAAATGCTACTATAATTATTTTATGTTAATAATCACAAAATCTGGTCACATAATCTTTTAGTTTGGCACAAATAATAAACATATTATGTGGAATTGATTAATTAATGTGATATAAAATATAGCATTCTAATAAAATGGTCCAACAACTTTTCATAAGTAGATTTTTAAAGACTGATTCCCTTTTAATAGTATAGATGTATTAAAATATAAACTTTCACAACAAATAAATAATATATGTCTTTGTACCAATCTACTAATTACCAATTGATTTTAATTTGAGATTCCATAAATTTAATAATTCTAACAAAAATAGTTCGCTCCCATCCAGATATTCTTTTTACAAACTACAAAGGTTTAAGTTCTTCAAAATACCCTGTTTTCTTCTTAATTAAGAATATCATTTTCCTCCTATTTCTTTTCTTGTCACGAACCATCCGTCGTGTCATTATCTTCACTCTCCACCATGTTAAATCTTTATTGTCCTTCTATTTTTTTTTAAAACCATAAACCACCGTAACTTATACTCCATCCACCACCGTGCTTAATTTCTTTATTACTCTTCTCTCGTCTCTTCCACCACTAAAAACCACCGTCCATTTTTTTTTTAATGAAATGCTAAATTTTATTCATCAAAAAACGTTTGTACAACAAGTGTGTCTTGTTTTGATAAGAATAGGGCCTATTTCTACCTCAAGCTACCCTAAAATTCCTACTCCTCACTAGTTTTCAAAAATTAGTTACAATCTCGTGGCAAACCAATACTACAAAATACCTCGAAACCCTTTACTCCTTTAGACTGCATAATGGCCAGCTTGTTTCTGATGGCTTTATCAGTAAGTTTGATCAGAATTTGCAGGGGTAGAGCTTGCTCACCATGCCTGTGGTTACTACGCTCTCTCCACACCGCGTAAAGGACAGCTTGGAACGCATATCTGAGACAGAAGAGTTGTTGCTTCCCCATAGTCGATGTTGTTAATAGTCTGACTAAGCCATCCCAATCATCAGGAAAGCGCTTCTCAGAATCCCTTCGGTGAGTTGCTTCCAAATAGAGGAGGAAAGGAACACTAAAAAAACAGGCGGTTTCAAGTTTTCTGTCCATTTCTGCATAATATGCAGGCAGTGTTGACACTCTGATCCCAACGAGAGGTGCGGTCCAAGGTGGAGAGTCTGTTCTGAATAGAAAGCCAAGTCGTAAAAGAAAATATATATCTATCTATCTATCTATCTATGCTATGCTATTATTTGAGAAGTGAATTTGCTGATTTGTCATCTTTTCTATATTTTAGTTTACTTTGTTTATTTATCATTTTATTAGGTTTTAGCTAAATTATCGAGCTGAATCATTAATTTGAATTTAAATACTATAATTATTTCAATTTTTTAATTAGACATATAATTATTTTTCTTGATTTTGTAACTTTGACAAGTTATGAACAATTCTTATTATTCTGTTGTTATTAGATATTTTTAAATCATATTTTTTACTGGACTGGATATGAAACATAATAAAACTTCTATTATTGTTTGTCATCCTTTCTATAATTTTAGTTTAATTTACTTAGTTGTCATATTTTTATTAAATTTGAAATAAATTATTGATTTATAATAAACTATTTCAAACTTTGTAACTAGACATATAATTATTTTTCTCAATTTTGTAAATTTGACGATCATTTCTTATTATTATGTTTTAAAATCATATTTGTTACTGGATATCTTAAAATCATATTTGTTACTGGATTGGATATGAAACATAATTAATCTTTTATTATAGTTTATAATTTAATAATAGTATATCTAAGTGATATTTATCGTAGTTTTTGTCATATTATAAATATAATAGTATATAAGTGCTGAACAAAGAACTATGATATCCACTTTATCTCAGTATCCATCTTAATATTATATTATAGTATTATAATTTTCTGACTCGAGGATATAAATATATTCTCATCATATATTTGATTGGCAATACCTACAAAACATCATCTTCAATAATATGAACACTTTCAAACAATGTTCTTTTGAAAAATGTTTTTTTTTTTGAAAATAAAGCATGTTTCTCTTGTTCCTTTGTTTTAACGTATGATATTTTATTCTAATGTTTTTTGTTTCAGACATTACTGGTGTGTTTTAGATTGCTGGTGAATTTGTGAATATTGGAACTTTAAAAGATCTCATTTCAAAAAAAAATTCAACTCAGTTAGAATTAACTATTTGTGACACATCGTATATTTTATTTGGCATTTAATTTAATTTTATATCATTTATTTTTATGTCATGATGCTAATTTGACTTTTTAATATTTAATGACACGAATAACATGCACACTATAATCTAGGTATGCAAAACATAGTTCTATTCTACACTAGGGTCGGTCCGCCCTACGGGCGGGATATTAGTTAATTTGATATTCATTAAATGCTCGAGTTGAAATTTGTTTTAAGATTCAAGAATTTGGTTATCTGTTATGTCTTACTTATTAGTATGCGGTGGTATAGTTGTTTTTCGATTATTCTTGCTTTGGTATTGTATCAAATTAACTAATTGTCCAACTCATAATTATAGATGTACAAATGTGGATTTGTGATAAAGTTTGATGACAATACTGTTTTTTTTTTAATTATTATTCATAGTGGAGTGTGCATGTGTCAGAAAGAGGCCTATAACAATTTTATGTTTTTTGTGTATGGATTTTAAATATATATTATTTTGTATAATGCATACTTGCTCTACAACATTTGCTTGTAGACTAAAAAAATTGTTTTCTATATTTTTAAAAGAGAAAATATTTAGTCTAAAATATAACATGGACATATGTATTGACTATATATAGAAGTTGAGTGTTATTTTAAAATGACATATGTATAGAGATTTTTCAACCATTACTTCACTGACACAAAACATTTATAACTGTAAATACCTTCTTTTAAAAGCAAAACTAATAAAAGCGTGTACAACAAATGTATTTTGATATATATTATATGCATCGAGTTATAAAGGTTGGAAACATTGCAAAACTGTTTGGAGCAAAGTTTTTAATTTCACGATCTTCATCTTGACGTCAGTTCAGTGTCGGCCCTGGCCACAAGCAGAAAAAGCTTGGGCTTCCAGCTGACACGATAATAAGTATTTTCGCGGCCACATATTTATAAAAATTGACTTTAGCCTAGTGGTTTTAAGAGAAATTACCAGTGCTAGAGGTGCTGGATTCAATTACCCTTAACTGCATTCATTTATTTTGGCCCTAAATATAAAATGAGACACGTGTCACTCCCAGAACGCACAAATTGATGACGTGGCTTCACGGGAGAGAGGCGAACATTTCTTTATATATATAGATCTCTAATATTACCGGTGTATGCACTATCGAGCCAAAATGTTAAAATTTAGACATATATTACTCCTCTTTAAAATGGAAACATGTTTACCATTCTCATGGTACCACTTTTCATTTTTACCACCACTAAGGAGACATTTTCAAAAATATCTTCTTCATTAAGTGGCAAAAAACTCTTATGCCCTTGTTATTCATATATATAATAAATCATTATTTAAATTAAAATAAAAAAAATAAAATAAAAAATAAAAAAATAAAAAAAACAATTCGAATTTTTCTTTTTTGAAAATTTTTTTTTGAATTTTTTTTTTCAAATTTCTTTTTGAAAAACGAAAATTGTGTTTGAAATTATTTTTTAAATTTTTTTAAATATTTTTTAAGTATTTATTTATATATTTATTAAAATCCTAAATTTCACATTCCAAAAACTCTACCCCACCCCTCAACTCTAAACCCCAAGTCTAGATTAGTTAACCCTAAGAGTATAGTTGTCTTTTACCCTTCATTAAAAGTGAGGATAAAAATAGTTAGTGTAAACATGAAAAGTGATACTATGAATATGCTATTTGTGGTAATTTTTCCTTTAAAATTGAAAAAACTGTTATATTTAGATTCATTCAAACAAATAATTTCAATTTTAGATATAAAAAATCATGTATAAACAATAAGAAAAAAGTTTACACAATAAGTAATTGTGATTTGGTTAACAAAACCGAAAAACTCACAAAATGTAATATTTATATTTATATTTATATTTAATTAAATAACTAAGAATAAATATAAAAACTTAATATTGAAATAAAATTATTACAAGGTGCAGACCCACACCCAATAACATGATATTTAATTATATGTTTATCTTATTTAGGCCTGGGACGGATCCAGATATCCGGGAAATTTAGGATACCCAGATCCGGATCCGTGGATTTAATATCCGGATCTGGATTCATAGTTTTCGGATATACGTATTTTAAATATTCGTCTCTATATTCTATTACCCACAGATATTCGGATTCGAATCCGTAAAATAATTTTTAAAAAAAAAATTGTTAAAAAATATATTAAATTTTTTAAAATAAAACATTAAAATTTTAAATATAATATTATAAAATTAATTTATGTATAAATAGTAATATATAAATATTAATATTAATGTATTTAAAATTTTAATGTTTTTAAAAATACGGATCCGAACATCTAGACCTAAAAATTAAGATATCTGGATCCATATTTGGTTTGGACGGATCCAAAATTTTTTTATTCGGATTCAGATTCAAACATCCCAGACATCTTATTTTCAGAACGGATTCGGAGTGGATTTAGAATTGAAGTGGATAATAACTCCGAGACCTAGTCTTATTATTAAACTTTTTCTTTTATTATTATTAAACTTTTGTACCATTGGTTATAACGAACCACTTGTAACATGATATTTGAAAGTATAACTCAGAGTTAAAGTTCCGAGGCCATTTCTTTTCAGCTTGGCCTATGCAATTACTCTCCACAGTAGTCAGAGCATCTGCATCGATGGTTCAATGCCCAGGTTTACTCCATTCCCAAAAAAAATATTATAATATTTTCATTTTTATGAACTCATCCTTGCAGGTTCGCTGGAATAAACTCGGTTCATCACTGTAACGCTGATCCCATGCCACGTGGCGGTCCGTGATTGGTCCGTTTATTATTATTATTTTTTCAAATCAAACGAAAAAATAATAATAATAATAATAAATTAAAATTATGATCCTCCTCTCAAGGTTCATTGATGCAGATGCTCTTATGGACGGAAAAATCATGTGGGATATCTTTAAAATATCAAAATGGACAATAACTTATCTCCTTTTTCTTGGTCTGATCAGTAGCCTAAGAACATTTCCAAAAGACACTCTAAATTTTAAATATGAAATTTTTGCTTTCTAAAAAAAACTTCAAAACTTCAAATTTGAAGTTTTGAGAAGTAAAACTCTATATATAAAATTTCACTACTAAAAATTTCAAATTGAAGTTTCATATTTTCGTTTGCATTTTGATATCTATAATTACACATCACATTTATTATTTTTAGATATTTTCTCGTTTATCGTTTTAATCTTTATAAAAATTATATCTCATAAATATTTCAATTTTTTATAAATTTATAATTTCCACATAAAATTAAATAAACTTTAAAATAAAATTTAAAATATTTTAAAATTAGATTTAGACAACAACAATATACAAAAGAAACTTAACAAAAAAATATTTTAAAAAATTACATGAAGCCATATTACGACAACACAGATAGTCATATAAATTTGATCCGGAACATTCAAAATATTGTCCAAATTTTTTTTGTGTAATCGAAGATGGTTGTTTTTGTACGATTATTTCTTATTCAGATCAAATGTCTTCATGAATATTAATATCACCAAGTTAAGTTTTTAGCAATATTTTATTTTCTCTTTTAATTTTTTGTACAGATCTTATGTATTTACAAGTATTAATATCACCAAATTTTAACTATTTGTATATATAAATAATTTCATGGAATAATATGGTATTTTGGTTGAATTTTAATATTAAGTATTATTTCTATTTAAAATTTTATATTTTAATCTAACATTTAAATAATTATTATTATTGTAATATTTTTATATATTGCTACTTATTATAAATTTTTTATGAATTTAAATTAATTATGATAAATATAAGGATCATAGTATAAAATACAAATAGTTTGGAAGCTAAGTTTGAAGTTTTTCTTTTGGAGAATAATACTTTTAAATTTCAAATATAAAGTTTTAGAAACTTCAAAATATATTATCATTCACACTTTCAGTCTGAGTATCATCGCACGTGCGTAGTTGATATAAACGGTAAAGTTACAAGAATCACCTGAAAAAAAAATTATTTTCTATAAACCAATAGGTGTTTATAGCATATATATAGTGCATGTTTAATGAACATGGATCTGCTGTGGACAACTGTTAGTCAGTATGGGTGTGCTATTAAACACTAAAAAACTTTAGTAAGCAATTTATTTTGGTCAAAATTTGGGTCATATGTAGAACCTATTATTGCATACTGATTGGCAACTAATTTCTGGATTATAGCTCTATAAATGTTTTAGATATATTTCGTTTAAACATACCTTATAGTTAGCACACAAAAAAAACACATACCTTAACATTTGCTTTTAAGAATGGTTCTTAGTTTCTTACAGTAAAGCAAGAAACTCGCATAGTATAGATATAAGGGACGAACCAAAATAAACAAAGAATGATATCTGTTATAATTTCTTTTTGGGACTTCAAGTATCTGGGAAGCTGAGCTTGAAACTTAAAGAGTTAAAACTCGTCGAACTAAAGATAATACTCCCTCCGTTTTTTAATATAAGTCAGTTTAGAATTGTGCACATAGATTAAAAAATCATTAATTTTTTATATTTTCTAAACAAAAAACATCATTAATTATTTACCTAACCACAAATCAACTAATAATAAAATAGAAAGTATATTATCATTGGTCATATAACATTAAGTGTTAATAAATTTTACATAGAAAACCGAAAACGTCATGTAATTTGGAACATAAAAAATTCTCTAAAACGACTTATATAAAAAAACGGAGGGAGTAACGTTTACTATTGGTAAAATCGAAATGATACGCTGACGATTGACACCGGGCGTACAGTGAAACTTTTATAAATTAATAATGTTAAGACTATACGAAAATTATAATTTTTTTATTAATTTATAGAGATATTAATTTATCGATATACTAATTTAACAAAAAACTTAATTTGAAACTATAAAATTATATTATTTGTAGAAATTTTTAGTGTATATTAGTTTAAAGAAGTTATACTAAACTTTTTTTTAACTTACGACGACGATAATTGGGGTTCGACACTTGAAGGATTTTAAGATTCCTTGCTAATAAAAAAATAGCAAAATCTGAAGTTGAGTTTGAGATTCGAGATGTGATTGGTTCGAAACAGTCGAGCCCACGTGGTCCTTATGGATCTTTATTACCATGTTGTCTATTTAGGCCTTACCTGGATGTGTAAATTTGAATTTGATTAGGGTTTAGATTTGGTTTAGTTCGGTGTAAAATGTTTTTATTTAAATCAATCCAATTAATTTGTGATTTGGTTTTGATTCGGAATTATCAGAAGTTCGAATCCGATTTCATTTTCTAAAGATTTTGTTTTACATATTATTGTGATTTTGAAATATCATGCATGGAAGAGTCAAAGTGATGTCTCATAAACCGGAAAGTGAAATTACTTGTAAATAAAACACAAAAATACTTTTAAAAGGATCAGGTGTACGGATTCAGCGGTGGAGCGTGCGAAGGCATCCATCAATTGTTGTTCGCATGAGCGGTTCCTGCTCTCCCACGTGTGCCTGTCACAGATTCATATTGCATTATCAATTCAAATTGATGTGGAGAGCTTGATTCATATTGCATTATGACTATATAAATATAGACATTATGCATATATTATAATTTGAATCTTGCCTTCTAAAACTCAAAAATTTTACTTGAGACATGAAGTTGTGGTTTTTCCTCATCTTGTCCATATACCAACATTATTCTATAAACAAAAGCAAACTATTGGAGATAACTTATACAGAATGTGGATTACTTTGATAGTCGTTCAAAAAAAAAGGATTATACTTTGATAAAAAAAAAGAAGCAAGTCATATATATATATTCTTTATGGACGGGGTTGGACTTGCATTAATTACAATTTACAAATTGGTAAGCATTAAGGCGTAGAAACTAACAAATGTTAACTATGTGATATCAAATATTTAATATTTTGCCATATTTGGAAACTTACGACAAAACAAATAATATAGTGAATCACCGCAACTCCAAGTTCCTGTCTGACACTTGTACTTGATAAATTCTATTATATATTTCATTAACATAAAAATAATATATTCATTTGTATTTTGCAGAAAGCCATATGGACTATTTGTACTATTATGTATTTTGTTCAATCCATTCTTTTACTTTTTTGGGCAAATATCTTTCGTACAAATCCATTTATATATATAGTTGTTTCATATGACCATAATAATTAAGGCCCCTAAAGTTTTTTTTTTCACTTATAAAGTAATTAAATTAAGAAAAGAAAATTTTGTCAGAGAGGCAGAGTCCTGTGATGCCCATTCACTATTTTCACATGACATCTGATAGAATAGAATACTAAAAATAATTATAAATATGTACGGACATGTCAAAAAGAAAATATTATTGATGATGGAAATTTACCTAAATCACAATCGGTTAATATAATTTTGTTGGGTCTAAATCGGTTAATATAATTTCATTTTTTATCCAAACAATTCCATTAACTTTCCACTATCTCCGATTATAAACTAGAAAAGAATTAAGCAGTGATTAAGTAATATATATATGTATTTATATTAATATACATATATTTAAGCTATATTTATATATTCTCTTAACCTAGAAACATTATACAAACTTCTTTCTATTTCGTTGGTTGCTTTTATTTTTTCTCCCTATTTATTAAAAGTAAACGCTAATACTATTTTGGACTAGAACTTACTATATATCAAATCTATCAAAAATGTCTCAATTTAAGATGTAAGTTTGTGTGTATATATGTGTGTGCACATGCATATATATCTTTAGTTTATTCCTCGAATAGATTGTTGACTCTTGGCTCAACCTTCCTTTCTTTCTCTTTCTCCTTATTTGTTTCTCTTCTTCTTCGTTTCCCTTTTGTTTTTGTAAGATCTACAAAAAAAACCCTAGAAAGAGAGGAACGTAGGGGAGAATCAATTAGACGATAAAATTGATGGGAAGAGGGAAGATTGTGATCCAAAGGATCGATGATTCTACCAGTAGACAAGTCACTTTCTCCAAACGAAGAAAGGGTCTTATCAAGAAAGCCAAAGAGCTAGCCATTCTCTGTGACGCCGAGGTCGGTCTCATCATCTTCTCCAGCACCGGAAAGCTCTATGACTTTGCCAGCTCCAGGTTCCACTTTTACAGTTATTCAATCTGAAATCTTATAATCTTCTTGTTTGTGTGGATATATCTATGGGAGTGAGTCTGTAAGTGTGCGCTATATTCATTGAGATTTAGTTGTATGATCGACTCATTAGTAGTTGATTTTTTGTTTGCATATTGCGGCTAGAACATGTTACATTTTACTATATGTACAATAAGATGTGTATATAAGCCGACACATTTTTATTTTGGTTAACAAAGAAAGATTGGAAATGAGAAGAAGTTAATTTAAAGAAGAATGATATCTTCGAATATGAAAAGGTTAATTCGATTTTTATCTTGGCTTAAGGACTTTCTAAACATGGGTTTAGTTATAGCAAATGCTCATTTTTGCCTCTTCCGAAATCCGAATTTTAGAAAGGTTTGGAAAGTAGATGAAACAACAAGTGAATTCTCAAACATCAGTTTTAGAGAGAATTGTGAGGAGGCCACTAGATTGAATGATTGGTATGGAGAGGATCTTAATTGCTCAAAACCAATAAACTAGGAGATGCTTTACTCTAATCTAATATAACAAATAATTTATTTGTAGTAGAAATATAAACACCTTCTATATATTTTTGTTCATAGACTATTTATTATGAAAGAAAGGTCAGATATTTGTATATCTGACACTATATATGCAGGATAGTGACCTTCATCTTTCATCTGAATTAGTTTTTATACTGTGGCTAGCAAAATAAATTTGGAAACAAGTTATATTAATGGGGTTATTTGTGAAATAACAAAAAAAAAACGAAAATTAGTTTTTAAGAGAGTTCTATATTCATTGATATATGTTCCATCGTAAGAGTATAGATTATATATATATTACCAGCTAATCTTTGTAAAAAAAATATTTTTTTTGTTGATAAACTCATATTTAACACGATTGCATATTTATCAGGTCAAGCAATTAAAAAGAGTCCCAAAAGCGAAATGGAACTTTGATAATATCCTTGATTATTTAGCACATAAAACCTTATTATATACTTTATTTACAAAAAAAAGTCATTTTAACATTTTTCACACAGATTAAAAAATGATTGTAATGCATTTAATTTTTGTATTAATTACACGTATTTAACCAATAATATTTAAGATAAATAAAATTATTTATAAAATCAATGAATTTGTAATTAATATTATCTGAAAGTTGAGTTAGACTTCTAAAATAACTTTTTTGTGTAACAAAAAAAGTTAAAATGAAACTTTTTCAGAAACGAATGAGTATATGTGTAGAAGTGTCGATATCATTTTCTCAGGTATCATAGAGTTAACGAACCATGAACCATCGTATATGTGAAACTTAGCATAGTTGAGTTTACAATAATTTAAGCTAACTGACAAGTGACAACATGATAAAACTCTGACACATGCTATTGTTTGTGGGAGCTATAAAAAGTGTGCCATAGTAATGCATTCTATTTATGATCCAGCCTTGGTGTTAAATTCTTCTTTTCCCCCTCATTATAATTGTTTCAAAGTACTTGCTTATTCAGACCCGAGAGAGAGAAAAACACCGAAGCAATTTTTGTTGTTTATTGAAAAAGAAAATGACTATTTAGTTTATTTAGTTTACATAATTGTGTGTGTGTGTTATCTATATAGATTACAGCCTATTACAAAACCTAAGAACTCTATTGTCTGTATAGCACATACGAAGGATACTAAACAAAAAATTCAAAGTTATGAGTTGTAAGATTTCTCAATCAACTTCATGGACACTTTCTTATATATTCTTTACTGTGATAACTTGAAATGATATGAGTGAAATATACACCACGATCAAGTTACCAATAACAAATTTTTTGAGCAGCATGAAGTCAGTTATTGATAGATACAACAAGAGCAAGATCGAACAACAACAACTACTGAACCCCGCATCAGAAGTCAAGGTACATATCTAGACAAACATGTGAATATGTGATTAAACTGATTCAGTTTTTAGAATCGTGTATTGAAATGAAAAATTGATTTACTAACTCCAAAGTTTGATGAGTTATGTTCGCTCTGTTTGCGACGCCCTACTATCAAGACATCACACGAAACGATTCCCTGAGCTTATGCCACTACGTTTTTGTTTTTCCTCTTGTTTTTTGTTTTTTTTTTGTTTTTTGCAAGGAAGAGATAGCTGGTTAAGCTTAGTTTGTATTTAAATACAAATCTCTTCATTTTCAACAATATCTAACTTCATGGAAAGGTGTGATGACTTATTTGTATTGTGTTATAGTTTTGGCAGAGAGAAGCTGCGGTTCTAAGGCAAGAATTGCATGCTTTGCAAGAGAATCATAGGTGTTGCCTTGAACTACCATCACTTTCTAACATATATCATATTAAGAAAAGAATAAACTTATACATTGAGATACATGTTTTCTACGAAGCAGACAAATTATGGGGGAACAACTAAATGGTTTGAGCGTCAACGAGCTAAACAATCTTGAGAATCAACTTGAGATAAGTTTGCGTGGTATTCGTATGAAAAAGGTATATACTACGTATACTCTCTACCTTGTGTTTTGTACTTTAGAAGTGTACGTGTTTCTCAAGTAATGACTTTAAAGCTCAAAGATTTGATTGCTGATCCGGATTCCACAGGAACAAATGATGAATCATGAGATCCAAGAACTAAGCCAAAAGGTCACTATGAGATATGCAATTACACACAATATATTTCTCACGCATATCAATCTAAACTCTCCAAAAATAATATGTTACAATTTTCACTTTGTGATTTTTCTGATGGTGGTGCAGAGGAACCTCATTCATCAGGAGAACCTCGAGTTATCTCGAAAAGTACAACGGATTCATCAAGAAAATGTGGAGCTCTACAAGAAGGTAAAAACATATACACAAACTTCATTTGCTTGGATCGTAAACTAGCTAGAGCTTCGAAGTGATGGCTTCCACTTTCTATGGTTCTTGCAGGCTTATACATCAAGCACAAACGGGTTTATACAACGTGAACTAGCTGTCGCGGATGATGAATCTAACACTCAGATCAGGCTGCAACTAAGCCAACCGGATCATTCCGATTATGAGACCCCACCAAGAGCAAGCCAATAACACCATGTGGTAGACTTTCTATGTTGATCTCATGAAGTAAAAATACTTTAGACAGTCTCATATATTAATGTAACTCGTTTAAATTTCACAGATTGATGTGTGGAGATACCATGGTGTTAAAAGAATAAACCAAAGGTGTTTGAATACAGATCTTGAATTGGAAACAAACAAGAAACTTCAAGAAGCCAAGCCATAATAAGCAGCATGTCTCTTCTAAATTTTCATCAAATCATACTTTTCCTTTCTCTTGTCCGTTTCAATTGTATAACTGAAGCATATATAATACAGAAGAAATACAATTAAAATTGTGTTTATTATACTCATCCTGAGTATATACTGACATATGGTCCGGTCCTTTTATAACCACACATTCGCTAATTAACTGAAGAAAAAAGAACATCCACTTGATTTTATCGGAATTCTCTATAAATGTTCTACACTTAAGAAAATATATATATCTCAACACTTAAGATTTTAATTTTCAGTAACAATGCACTTAAGATGTTCGACAATGGTTGTTGCTCTCCTTCTTTTCCTCCTGCCCCATTTGTTCTTTACCTATTTCAGAGTTGTTTGTTGGGTCTGATCTGACTTGGTAAGATACTACTTTGTAAGCTTTGTTTATGGTTTCCGGGGGACATGTAAGTCATCCGATAGCTTTAGACTCTAGGAAGTGGTCTGTATTCTATCATGTAATGGCTTGATTTGTAACATCCCAATTTTTGATATATTTGGAAGGACTCATTAAAATTGATTTAGCTATATATGTTACCAAAATGTGTTTATCTTTTCGGGCACATATCCGTTTAGAACTCTAGATTTAAGCGTGATTAAATTGAAATAATAGAAAGATGAGTGATCTATCGAAGTGATTTACGATATCGTATGAGTGAGGCCAAAACATGAAAAAATGTCATATGGTGATTGCATGTTCAGTAAACAAGACTAATAAGCTTCCGAAAAATTAACACACTGTCCATTCACGGGATAGAGCCTACGGGCCGAATGAGCGGGCATAGATGGCCCATCAGCCGTAGGAGGATTACATGATTATTATCAATCAAATCTTTATGGGAAAAAGAATAAAATTTTAATCTATAAAAAAGTATTCACTTTAACTGATTAAATCTGTTACCACAAAAAATAAAATAAAAATGAATTTTCCTTTTTAGAAGAAAATATAAAAAGAAAAGAGGGAAAAAATTCGAAAGTTTTCTGCAACCACTGAAAGCTGAGCCAAAAGCAGAGGCCACAATTCTCTCGTTATCTCTCCACAGGATAAACCCACTAGTCTTGTTTTTTTCTCTCGTTCATGATTCAAATCTATCTCTAGGGTTTCCAAAGAGAGAAGGAGCTAGGCAGAGAGAGGTTCAGCGAAAATGGCGATGGCCATGGCTCTTCGAAGACTTTCTTCTTCAGTTGACAAACCCATTCGTCCTCTTATAAGATCAACTACATGCTACATGGTAACGTCCTCAACATCCCTCCTTTCTATCAGATTTCATCATCGGGTCCAAGTTTTCAAGATTTGAGTTTCTGATTCTTGGTTCTTGTTTTGTACAGTCATCTCTGCCCAGTGAAGCTGTTGATGAGAAGGAGAGATCTCGTGTCACTGTACGCTTTACTTAACTTAACTTTCATTTCTCCTTTGAGTCTTTGACCCCTCTGTAATAATATCTTGTTGTATATAGTTTCCTTGCGGCTGAAGCAATGACTTTTGTTCTGAAAATATAATGAAACCTATGTGTGTGTGATATGGCTCGTTACAGTGGCCAAAACAGCTTAACGCATCTTTGGAGGAGGTTGATCCTGAGATTGCTGACATCATTGAGCATGAGAAAGCTAGACAATGGAAGGTTAATTAGTTTAAGTCTTGTTACTTTTTAGTGAAGATTGTAAGTTGTTGCTGATATTTTGTAATGATTATGTTATCAAAGGGACTTGAACTCATTCCATCTGAGAATTTCACATCTGTCTCGGTGATGCAAGCTGTTGGGTCTGTCATGACTAACAAGTACAGTGAAGGGTACCCTGGTGCTAGATACTATGGAGGAAATGAGTATGTTCACTTTTCACTATCTGAGACATGATTGCTAGATTAATCTCAGTGACAAGAATGGTAACCTTTTTCTTTGAAGGTACATAGACATGGCAGAGACTTTATGCCAAAAGCGCGCTCTTGAGGCTTTCAGATTAGATCCTGAAAAGTGGGGAGGTAAACTACTCATTCCATGTATCCTGACTTGTTATGATCCTTAGATGATACTTATATTTTGAGTCCTGTGGTTATACAGTGAATGTGCAACCCTTGTCTGGATCTCCTGCCAACTTCCATGTCTACACTGCATTGCTAAAGCCTCATGAGAGAATTATGGCACTTGATCTTCCTCATGGTGGTCATCTTTCTCATGGTTATCAGGTTACCATCAACTTCACTTTGTTAATTTTCTTGCACCTTTAATTGTGTCTTAACCATAAACTTAAACCTAAACGTCCATTATCTTTTTATGAGTATATAACAGTTTGTTTTCTCTTAATTATCATCAGACTGACACCAAGAAGATATCTGCTGTGTCTATCTTCTTTGAGACAATGCCTTATCGCTTGGACGAGAGCACTGGCTACATTGACTATGATCAGGTTCTCTATTATTTAATCAAGCATCATGGTAGTATATGCTTAATCTTACAATACTACTACATGTGTCTTTAATCTTGCTATGTAGATGGAGAAAAGTGCTACTCTTTTCAGGCCAAAACTGATTGTTGCTGGTGCGAGTGCTTATGCTCGATTGTATGACTATGCCCGCATCCGAAAGGTATATTCAATCTCGTATTCAAATAATCTCATAACAGACTATTGTAAATAAAGAGTGAGTTATGATCCAAAACTCTTTTGGCAGGTGTGTAACAAGCAAAAAGCTGTGATGCTAGCAGATATGGCACACATCAGTGGTTTGGTTGCTGCTGGTGTAATCCCTTCACCGTTCGACTACGCAGATGTTGTGACAACTACAACTCACAAGTCACTTCGTGGACCTCGTGGAGCCATGATTTTCTACAGAAAGGGTGTTAAGGAAATTAACAAACAAGGGAAAGAGGTAGAACAAAACAAAACAAAAAATGTTTTACAGATTTTATCTACACTCTCATTCATTTTGTTGTTTTTTTTTTTTTTGACAGGTTTTGTATGATTTTGAAGACAAGATAAATCAAGCTGTCTTCCCTGGTCTTCAAGGTGGTCCACATAACCACACTATTACAGGACTAGCTGTTGCTTTAAAACAGGTATAGAGAATTGAACTAAACGTTGCTTATTGGATTATTAACAGTTTCTTTAATATTTTGTTCAAAATTGCAGGCAACTACTTCAGAGTACAAAGCATACCAAGAGCAAGTCCTGAGTAACTCTGCAAAGTTTGCTCAGGTGAAGAAAGAAGAAACCATACGCATATTTTTTATTATTTGATTATATATCTAAAGTGTTTTATTGTTGTTTGGTGTAGACTCTGATGGAGAAAGGGTATGAACTTGTTTCTGGTGGAACTGACAACCATCTGGTTCTAGTGAACCTGAAGCCCAAGGTTACTTGATCTTTACTTGTTATATAATCTTCTTACTTGAAACTCCTTTTTTATTTATTTATCTGATTTTTTTGGTTGGCAGGGAATTGATGGATCTAGAGTTGAGAAAGTGTTGGAAGCTGTTCACATTGCATCAAACAAAAACACTGTTCCTGGAGATGTTTCTGCCATGGTTCCTGGTGGAATCCGAATGGGTAGGAATCGCAGTTAGCTAGACTTTTTTTTTCTACTGAAATGGAAATTTCTCAAACCATTGTTATTTTTCAGGTACACCTGCTCTTACTTCCAGAGGCTTTGTTGAGGAAGACTTTGCTAAAGTAGCTGAATACTTTGACAAAGCTGTAACGTTGGCTCTCAAAGTCAAATCTGAAGCTCAAGGTTCCTCATTTTCTCTTTATCTCTGATTCAATGTTTTTACTTTCTTTGTAAACAATGCTTGAACTTATTTAACTTGTTGTGTTCTGAAAACTAGGGACCAAGCTGAAAGACTTTGTGTCAGCAATGGAAGCTTCTTCAACCATTCAATCAGAGATTGCTAAGCTGCGCCATGAAGTTGAGGAATTTGCTAAACAGTTTCCAACAATTGGGTTTGAGAAAGAAACCATGAAGTACAAGAACTAAATGTTTTATCCTACAAGTCTTTTTATTATGCTTTGAACTTCCATGGAATGTATAGATGATAATAATCCACGTACACTCTAAACTCTGTCTTATGCTATGAGAAAAAAATAATGAGCGTTCTATGCAAATCATTTTCTTAGATCATTCTCTGTTATATAAAAATCTAAAGACAGAAAAATAGTTAACAAAACATGTAACATATTAAAAATATTTTTTACCTCTCAAGTACTCTCAAGTGGCTTAAGATCAACCACAAAACCCCAAAAAAAAACAAAAAAGAATGAGCAAAATGAAAATTGTGAGAAGCTCATCCATAAGCTGTGGCCATTTCTCAACCTCATCAAATCTCTTTACAGAACATGGTTCTGTAACCAGATAACATCTCACAACATAAACTCTCTTCTTCTTTTTCACATTTTTCAGACAAGAAAAAAATGGCTGCAGCATTCTCTTACACTGCATGTCCTAAGTTTTCTCTATTACAACCTCCCATGGCTGCTCAAATCCGACCAATTAGAACATCACAAAAGGCTTTCGTGGTGACAAACCCTGAGCAAGACAACACACTCCAGGAACAAGGAATAGATACAATCAAAGAAGAGCAACCAGCAGAGCAGCAGATGAAGAAGCAGCCAACGCCATTGAGACCAGTGGAGAAACAGACTAATGTGAAGAGCACAGGCTTGCCAAGAGAGTTCGGTGGTGAGTGGCTAAGCAGTGTGACACGCCACGTCAGAATATACGCTGCTTATATCGATCCAGAGACTTGTGAGTTTGACCAGACGCAGATGGATAAACTCACTTTGATTCTAGATCCAACTGAAGAGTTTGTGTGGGAAGATGAAAGCTGTAACAAGGTTTACTCTTATTTTCAAGAACTAGTCGATCACTATGAGGTAACAATATTAAAACTATATCATTTTACTTGATATTATTAAATTTTGGAAGAGAGATTGATATTGAATATGGTTTTTGATTTTATAAAGAGAGAGTTAGAAGAGCTAGACTTTTTCTTATTTATTTTTATTTTTTTGGACAGGGAGCACCATTGACAGAGTATACACTAAGGTTGATAGGATCAGACGTAGAGCATTACATAAGGAAGATGTTGTTTGATGGAGAGATACAATACAACATGGATGCAAGAGTTCTTAATTTCAGTATGGGCAAGCCTCGTGTTCAATTCAACACCAGCAACATTGAAGGTGGTGGAGACGACCAGCCTCAAGAAGATGCATAGTGAAAACAACTCTATACCAAAACTATGGAGAAAGAAGAGAGATATCAAAACAAGATGATCTTTTGTATATGGGTTTATGAAATGCTTTTTCATTTTCTCATGCTACAAGTAACATATGTATATACATATATGGTCATATGCTATGTTTGAAACTCTTAATTATCAATCCGCATAAGTCATAACTAAGGTAATTATTCTAGAATCGTAACAAATCATAATCACTAAATATGAGGTACGTATATTTAGAGTTGGGCTATGATGTCAAAAAGCCCATACAAGGCCCAGAAAATGACTTGTAGCCCACGGGGCTTTTCCTATAAATGGTTAAACCCTACACGTTGTGCGTGTCCCATCTCCGAGCTTAAACCCTTCTTTCTCCACCGACTCTCTCTCCAACCAAAAATGGCCTCCGTCGCGCTTCTACGTGCTCTCCGCCGCCGCGAACTCCACACAGCTTCCGTCTCCGCGTTTAAATCCGTATGTACTTTCCCCTCGATCTTCATTTCTAGCTTGAGAAATCACGTTTTAGTTTTCCAGATCTGTAAATCGGATTAGGGTTTAAAAAATATCGAATGGGTTGAATCGATTTCGTATAAAGTTTCGTACTTTGTTGTTCCAGCTTCGATCTAATATTAGTTGAAAGCTTACACTTTTAGTATTGAATCTGTAGGTTTCTACAAAGACCTCTTTGGTGGGTCACTTCGCAAGGCCTTTCTGGTATAACTTCAAGCTCTCTTGAAACATGACTCTCCTTTGTAATGTTTTGTTTTTTACTTATTTGTTCTGTTGATCCAGCTCGAGGCCTGTGGGGAATGATGTTATCGGTATTGACTTGGGTACCACCAACTCTTGTGTAGCTGTCATGGAAGGAAAGGTATTGACTTTGATCTTGATATGATTGTTTGAATAAAACTTTGATCTCTTTTTCTTTAACAGACTCCTAGAGTCATTGAGAACGCAGAAGGAACAAGAACCACACCATCAGTGGTTGCTATCAACCAGAAGGGCGAGCTTCTCGTTGGAACACCAGCTAAACGTCAGGCTGTAACCAACCCAACCAACACCATCTTCGGGAGCAAGCGTTTGATAGGGAGACGTTTTGAAGACTCCCAGACGCAGAAGGAGATGAAAATGGTTCCTTACAAGATCGTCAAGGCGCCGAACGGTGACGCTTGGGTTGAAGCGAATGGTCAGAAGTTTTCTCCAAGTCAGATTGGAGCTAATGTTCTGACCAAAATGAAGGAGACAGCTGAAGCTTACCTCGGGAAGAGCATTACCAAAGCTGTTGTGACTGTTCCAGCTTACTTCAACGATGCGCAGAGACAGGCTACTAAGGATGCTGGGAAGATCGCTGGTCTTGATGTCCAGAGAATCATCAACGAGCCGACGGCTGCTGCGTTGTCGTATGGGATGAACAACAAGGAGGGTGTTATAGCTGTGTTTGATCTTGGTGGTGGAACGTTTGATGTCTCTATTCTGGAGATCTCGAGTGGTGTTTTTGAGGTTAAAGCAACGAATGGAGATACCTTCTTGGGAGGAGAAGACTTCGACAACACTCTGTTGGAGTATTTGGTCTCTGAGTTCAAGAGATCAGACAACATTGATCTGACTAAAGACAAGCTTGCTCTCCAGAGGCTGAGGGAAGCTGCAGAGAAGGCCAAGATCGAGCTTTCCTCCACATCTCAGACCGAGATCAACCTTCCTTTCATCACCGCAGACGCTTCCGGAGCTAAGCACTTGAACATAACCTTGACCAGGTCCAAGTTCGAAGCTTTGGTCGGGAAGCTGATTGAGAGGACGAGGTGTCCGTGCCAAAACTGTTTGAAGGATGCTGGAGTCACGGTTAAGGAAGTGGATGAGGTTCTCCTCGTCGGTGGGATGACACGTGTTCCCAAAGTGCAGGAGATTGTCGCTGAGATCTTTGGGAAGAGCCCCTGCAAAGGTGTGAACCCTGATGAAGCGGTTGCTATGGGAGCTGCTATTCAAGGTGGTATCCTCCGTGGTGATGTCAAGGAGCTGCTTCTTTTGGATGTGACTCCTCTCTCGCTTGGGATCGAGACGCTTGGAGGGATCTTCACTAGGTTGATCAACCGTAACACCACCATCCCCACAAAGAAGTCTCAGGTAGATTCATAACTGTTTTGGATGTATGTTGAATCTCTACTGATTGCTAATTATGGTTTTGCTTCTTAGGTTTTCTCCACAGCTGCGGATAATCAGATGCAAGTGGGAATCAAAGTTCTTCAGGGAGAGCGTGAGATGGCTGCAGACAACAAGAGCCTAGGAGAGTTTGATCTCGTTGGGATCCCACCTGCGCCTAGAGGAATGCCGCAGATCGAAGTCACCTTCGACATTGACGCAAACGGTATCGTGACGGTCTCAGCCAAAGACAAAGCAACGGGCAAAGAGCAACAGATCACAATCAGATCCTCAGGTGGTCTCTCAGACGATGAGATCAACAGAATGGTGAAAGAAGCTGAGCTCAACTCACACAAGGATCAAGAGAAGAAGCAGCTTATTGACTTGAGGAACACGGCTGATACCACAATCTACAGCGTTGAGAAGAGCTTGAGCGAGTACAGGGAGAAGATTCCCGCTGAGATTGCCTCTGAGATTGAGACTGCAGTGTCTGATCTCAGGACAGCAATGGCTGGTGAAGAGATTGAGGATATCAAGGCTAAGCTTGAAGCAGCGAACAAGGCGGTGTCTAAGATTGGAGAGCACATGTCTAAGGGATCAGGGTCGTCTGGGAGCTCTGGCGGTGAAGGTTCAAGCGGGACTGACCAGCAGACCCCTGAAGCTGAATTTGAAGAGGCCAGCGGTTCAAAGAAGTGAAGTCGCTAAACCGGTTGAACTCGGTTTTGTTTCCAAATAAGTTGACATGCATTATTATCCTCATTCACAAATTTGATTAAAGTTTTTTGTATGTTAAAACGTCCTTTGTGGAGGTAATTCTTCAGATCTTTGATACTCGGATGTAGTTTTTTGGTTTACTTTTTGCTTGAAATCTATGGTTATCATCTTGACCGGTTAACCGGATTGGATAAGGTTACCATTAGTCTTCTCCTATAATAATTGCAGGATTATATGTTACTGGATGTTTGAAGGTAGATTATATAATTGAATTGTTTTTTTATTAACATCTAAATTTCTGTGGCATAATTTCTAAGAAAATATGTGGATTTCAGAATATGTCCAATGAAATTAAAAGTCTTTATTATTGTTTTCTTGTAAAGAGAAGTTCAAAGTAAAAAGAAGACTTGGTCATGTTGTAGGCGTTGAACGTTTATTAAGGCTCAAATTCAATTACTTATGGAACTCGTAAACTAGATTGTCAGCAAAATCATGGACATGCTTTTTGTTCCTCCAAGGCCGATTAATTTATGTGATCTTCTCATGTAATTTCCACCTTCGAGTATTTTCCTTATTTTGAATTGAATAGGTAAATGTAAAACAGATAAAGTCAACCAAATTTATGTGTAGAATAAATCATATCCTAAAGCCAATAACTTTTTGTTGCTAAACAAAAGTCAAAAACACATTCAAATGTTGACAAGAAAATATAAACTTAACATATAACAAACAGAGTAACTAATTTAGTGACAAATAATCACAGAAGAAAACTTATAGTTGACATTCGTAGGACTATTAGTAATTTACAAAGAGATAAATGACGTCTCTTTGTGATTTCGTATAGAAGAAGGTAAGAAACCGCGTGTGTATATATAGCGGGCCTTTGAAGACTTCTCTGTCAAACTCAAGTTCATACTTTTCTTTCAAAACCGTGTTCTTGCACGATAACACAAGATTAACAAAAATATCAAAAACTTAGACTTTGAGTTGTTACAGTAAGAGATGGACCAGGAAATGGATCAAACACTAGAATGGCTCGAAGCTCAGAAGATAGAGATAAGCGTTGACCTCTTTGCTGCAGCCAAACAACAGCTTCAGTTCCTCGCAGCTGTTGACCGGAACCGTTGTCTCTACGATGGCCCTGTCCTCGAACAAGCCATCTACAGGTGCATCTTCTTTGCATCATATTCAAAACCTAGGGCTAATTTCACAGGGTGTAGAGACTTGGTGTCCAAGTTAGGGTTCTTGTTTCAAATTTGATGATTTGTTGTTGTTGTTCAGATACAATGCGTGCTGGATTCCTTTACTTGCTAAATACACCGAGTCGTCTTCCATTTGTGAAGGACCATTAGTCCCTCCTCTTGACTGTGAATGGATTTGGCACTGCCACAGACTCAACCCGGTAAATCTTGAAATCTCTATCTCGGAAGGTCGTCTAATACCATGAGCAACTGGAACGGTCGAATAGATCCGAATCTACAAATAAAAATATGATTTTCTTAAAATTATATACGGTCCTTAACTTTAAATTTTAGATGTATTATTAAATTTGGAGCTTATTATTTCAAAAAAAAAGGTCAATACATATATAAATAGAGCTATAAACTTTTAAAACCATTTAATTTTATCATTAAATATACAGTTAAATAATTTTTAGGACCCATAAACAATTTGAGACTGCACTGTATATCTCACTTCTTGATTCAATACCTATAGGTTATAACCTCTGTTTGTTAATCAACCAGGTGAGGTACAAGACTGACTGTGAGGAACTCTACGGAAGAGTCCTCGACAACTCTAACGTCTCATCTTCCGTAAATGGAACCTCCAAGTCACAAACTGAAACTCTATGGAGGAGACTCTACCCTACAGAGCCTTATGACCTTGACTTGATCAACAAGGCAACCTCAGAAACAGAGAGAAAACACACCACCACTACCTATGATCTTGTCTCAGCTGTCAAGAGACAATCTCCGTTTTACTACCAAGTCTCAAGACCTCACGTAGACAACGACGTCTTCCTCCAAGAAGCTGTGGCTAGATACAAAGCCTTCCTCTACTTGATCAAGAGAAACCGAGAAAGATCGGTTAAGCTTTTCTGCGTTCCAACTTACGATATTGACCTAATCTGGCACACGCACCAGCTTCACGCTCACGCTTACTGCAACGACATGACGAAGATGATCGGTAAGGTCTTGGAGCATGATGACACGGACTCCGACCGTAGCAAAGGTAAGAAGCTCGACACTGGCTTCTCTGGAACTACTGCTATGTGGGAAGAAACGTTTGGGACAAGGTATTGGAAAGCTGGTGCTATGAACCGAGGTAACACCCCAAAAGCGGTTACAGCTTCTCCTTGTGGTTTCTTGGGGAAGAAGTTAATAAGTGCTGAAGAGGATGTAATGGTGATACAATCTCCAGAGGTGGATGTTATTGAGGTTGTGTTGGAGATTGTTGGTGTTAAGAACTTGCCAGATGCTTATAAAGGGAAAGTGTTTGTTGTGTTTAGTAAAACACAACCTGATTCTCTTTTTAACGCTGAGCGTAAGCTTAGTATTTTATCCGAATCTTGTGGGGAGAAGCAAGTCGCTATGTTTAAGTGTGAGCCTAGAGGAGAGCTTAGGTTTCAGCTAATGTCTTCTAAGTCTAAAGCCTTAGGGTTTGTGTCTTTGTCTTTGTCTGAGTTTCTGTTTCCGGTTAGTAGACTCTCTGTTGAGAAGTGGCTTGAGTTAACAACGCCGGCTAAAAGAGGAAAGGACCCCATCTCTTTGAGAGTTGCTGTCTCGTTTACTCCACCAACTCCAAGTCCGACTGTCCTACACATGGTTCAGACAAGACCTTCGCTGAAAGACTCTTGTTTCTTCCCTCTTGTCGGAAAGGCACGTCTTGCTAAGGTGTTTACACGCGTTGTTGATGAAAACGAGACAGAGGTGATGAGTCTTCAGATGAGAAACTCAATCGGTGATGCAAGACAAGTGATTGGTGAGAAAGGGAGTGGTGAAAGTTTGGTGATGGCAGAGTATGATGAGAGTTATTGGTCTTTGCTTGATTGTAAATGGTCACTTAAGCAGATAAGGAGTGGTGAGAGAGATGGTCCTTTGTTTGAGATTATGGGTGATCGAATGGTGAAGGTTTACTCTGGAAGGAAGCTGGAGTATGAGCCAAAACATTGTGTGAAGCTGAGGAGTGAGCAAGATTTTTTCATGACTGCTGTTGAGTTCTCAAAGGAACATCCTTATGGTAAAGCTGTAGGGCTGCTAGACTTGAAAACTGGTTGTATTGAGGTAAAGTTACACTCAAAACGCACCGTTTTGGTTACTTGTGAGTTTAAGATTTTTATATATTTTGATATGCATGCAGGCAAATGAGAGATGGTTTGTTTTGCTTGGAGTAGTATCTGCTTTCATACTCAGTGATCTTCTCAAGAAGGAAGGCTCTTTAGACAAAGTGAAAGCTAATGGAATAAAAGAGGAGACTGAAGTTTTGACTGATCAAGTGAAGGTAGGAGAAGAAACAATGATGAATGTGGACGTGACTAATCCAGTTTTGGAAGCAGCTGAGAAGGTAAATGGTGGTGCTAAGTGCTATTCTAAGGAGCTTAACGCTAGCGGTGGCTGCGGTGTTGGTTGTGGTGTAAAAAGTGGGAACATTACTGAAGAAGAAGGTGGTCATTGTGGTGGTTGTGGTGGATGTGGAGGTGGTAGTGGTTGCAGTGGAGGTGGTGGACGATGTGGTGGGGTGACTAAGGTCAGTGGCTGCGGTGGCGGCTCCTGCGGTGGCGGTTCCTGCGGTAACTGCAGTGGAGGATGTGGTAATATGATCAAGAGTAATGCTAATGAAGATGTTCCATTAGCAGCACCAGAAGCTCTAAACGACGCCGTTACAGCTTGATTACTCAAATAAAGAACTAAATTAATTGAAGTTACATCTATGTAATATTAATAGAGTGGAATAAGACTATAACATAAACCTAAAATGAGAGATGTTTTTATTAACATTATAAATATAATACTACTAATTACAGAAATTCCCATAGATAGCTTTTTTTAGTTTATTTTTACAAAAATAGACTTCAAAAAATAAAATAACCAAAATAAATTTTATTAAAAAATAAATATGCATTTATAACCAAGGGTTAACTAATCTATACTTAGGGTTTAGAGTTGGAGTTTTATGGATAGGATTTCAAATTTAAATAAAAAATAAAAAATAAATATTAAAATTTTCAAAATTTAAAAAATTGTTTTGATCATTTTATTTTTTGAGTGCTATTTCTATGACAAAAACTAAAAAAAAAAACTATTTGAGAGAATTGCCTTTACAGAAATGTAAAGAATTTATATATATAGAAAGTTGAACAAACCAAACACGTAGCAAAACACAAACCCATTTCAAAAATGCAACTGCCTACACCTCGAGATGTCAACATCGGTGGGACAATAAGGACACTTGAAAGAAGACTTCGCACCATTCTTCGACATCTTGTTGATCGTCTGCTTACACAGCACGTGACCACAAGACATCATCATCGGAGGATTCTCATCGCTCGCCTGCTCCTTAGAGACAGGACACACAAACACCGAGTGAAACTGAAACTCCTCGGACAGCTCCACGGCCACAGGAAGCTGCTCCACACTCTGCCAATCAACCTTCTTGCTGCTCGCCGTCACGTTCATGTACTTCAACAGCACAGGCAAAGCTTCCGTCCCCGCCGTTACCGTAATGCTCAACGCGCTTTCAGATGGTTCGCCGAGTAGGAGGTTGCAGTACTGTCTCGTTAGCTCTCTTGCTGCGTGGTCCCATCGAGAGGGAGAGATGAGCTCAGAGTATGGAGAATGTTCGATGTTTTTACTCCATAAGAGAGAACAAAAGAGCTTCTGGATCTCGTAAAGGGAGCTGCTATCCGCGTAACCAGCGATGTGTTTCCTCGCGTAGTTGATAGCTTCTTGCGAGTTTTGGGACTCTTTAGCTATCTCCAAGAAGCGTAAACTGTGAAGCTTCATCTCTAAATCGGACCGCGCTTGCTTCAGCTTCTCTGAGTTTGAGGCTGCCCAGTTAAGAGCTGGCTTAAGATCTCTCTTCTCCATAGCGTCCACTATCTGATGCATTCCGACGAAAGAATGTCTTGTGGAGCATTCAGATTCATCACCAGTCTCGGCGAGGAAGGAGTCGCCGATGTCGAACATTCCTTGACGGTACAAGAAGTTGGCTATTATCTGGTTCACGACATGTGTATCGAACTCGACGTTGTGTCTGTAAGCCTTTGATATGTCGGAGTTGAGTTGCTTCTCGAGGACTTTGGGGTATTTGGTGAGAGCCACGTTGAGTTCTTTCTCGGTGACTTCAAGTTGATTCTCTACGAACGTTTTCTTCACATCGGCGAGGATAGATCTGTGATCGAACTGTGGTGGTGGTGCTTCCTGTAATATGCTCAAGGCCTTGTCGAGTTCTTGAGAGAGCATCTGAATAATCTCGTGTGTTTTGGTGTATGAGAGTTTCTGCTTGTTTACAACGCGATCAAACGCGTCCTTAATGCTCTTTAACTCCATTACAAGATAAGTGAAATAGTGCCTGAGGCATAAAGATTCAATAAGTATCTATATGATTCAAATCCAAATCTAACCATCCTTGTGAAGAACCAGACAGTCAGACACAATCATATGATCATTCAATCATACAAAAACGGTTCCGTAATAGTAATACACATAAATCAAAGATCTCCGTCGGTTTCTGACTAACGATTTCACGAATCTTTAACATAACAGTTACAGAAGGACGAAAACGTACCTGATGACGAGAGGTTTGAAGATGAACCGCCTTCGCTTGTCGCCCGGAGGAACCCGATTTCGTTTATTTTTCTTTGTCGGAAGATGCTCTTTTTATTTTTCTCATCACTCCCTTGCACTATTTTGTCGTGTACGAGAAACGACGGCGTGCGGTGCAATTGGTAATGAATGAATCTCATCCGTTGGATTTGATCAAATGTTTTATTTGAGTGTGGAGCAGGTCATAGATGATTATGATGTTTGGGTTCTGAACTAAGCCCATTACACATTTGTAAAGAGGGAAAAGAAGCCCAAAGTGATTGAGACTGTTTAGCTTGAGAATATAAGTGTTTTTTTTTTCGTTACTAATGTTGGTTGTCTGGACTCTGGATGTTCGGATAGATACAATTCGGATTCAATTCAGACTTTTTGTTTATCTGAGAAAATTGTGCCCAAAATCACTTAAAAGTTTTTGATCAAAAAAAAAATCACTTAAAAGTTAAAGTTGGTAAAAACAAATAATAGACAGCATATAAATATAAAGAAATACTAAAAAATAAAATTAAGACAACAATTTTGGTATTTTATGTTTCGGTGCTGTTTCTTTGCCTAGCTTTCGCATTGCTATGAAGTTCTTCAACACACCTGACAAAAAAAAAGTTCTTCAACACTTTCGACTGTTCTGTAAGTTTTTTTGTTTTTAACTAAGTGATTAGAAAATAAAAAGAATACCACGTTTGCACAAGACACATAAGAGACCCATGCAAGTCATGTCCACATGTGTCTCTCCTGAAAACTGTTTAGCTACCATATATACAAACAATGACATTCCAATATTTTATACCTAGAGTTCCAAACAATACTCAGATGATGAAGATAAATCCAATGTTTTGAGAATTGGTTTTTGAAAATTATGCATTTGTGATGAGACATATTTAATTTATTTGCACATAAGCAATGATGTTTCATCCAATTTTATCGAGCTTGGACTCAGACTCCAACAAGCTTCTTGATATGTGCTTTGGTTGGTCACTTGAGTTTGGACTCAAATAACAGAACCAATATGCATACACAAGCCCATACTTAGGATCTTGTTGCAAGTGGTTATCTTTGGATTGCTACTGTTTTGAATCGTAATTTCTATCCACATAAGACGTGACCACACGAATAAAAGCCTGTTCTGCTGATAATTGTATTTGCATGTTCAAGTCACAGTTTCGTGTTCTGCGTTCATCTATATTACAGCTCTTAAGTGTGTTAAAAAAAAGTGATATACTTATCTTTCGTCTTTCTTTTTCCTATGGATCGAATTAATGTAATACTGTATATTATAAGGCACCATTACGGTTGATTTAAGTCTGAAAATGTGTTCTGAAGACTCTTTTGGTTCGTCAACAAGTTTGTTAGGTGAAAAGAAAAAGTGAGGATTAGGATGAAACAATGCTAAAGAATTTAATTCAAAAAAACAATGCTATCGAATCCATAGCAAATCCATCAATTATAGGGCCAAGTTGCTCTAAATTCATCAACCAACACTAGGCAGAGAAAAATAATAATTAAAAAGATTATATAATAAAGGGTTCTCTGTTTAACTATTGCCATATGTACCCCTTTGTCGGGAAAAGTACCAATTTCGACCCCAACTATTTTAGTCGTGCCAAATACGACCCGAACAATTGACAGTGCCAAATACGACCTCAACTCAATTATAATTCGAAAAACTACCCGAACTTCTTAAAACGTGCTTAAATCTACATTGACTCTAACAGAAGTTAATCGTTAACAAGATAAAACGACGTCGTTTTGATATACGAGGAAAAGTGCCAATTTCGACCCCAGCACTCTCAGTCTTGCCAAATAGGACCCGAAAAAATGGGCATTGCCAAAACCGGCCTCAACTTAAGTATAATTTAAGAAAAACTACCTGAACTTCTTAAAAGGTGCATAAATCTACATTGACTCTAACAGAAGTTAGTCAACCGTTAACAAGATAAGAAGACGTCGTTTATATATACATATATATATATATATATCTATTTTTTTAAAAAAATATGTTCATTCCGGAACTCAAACCATGTTGTGATACCCTTTTAAATGGACACACTAACAACTAGATAAAAGTAACTTTTTAAAATACTATTACAAATTTGAAATTATATAAACTACTATTATTCTTCATCTTATCCAATTTAAAATTTTGGTGACAATTTTTTCTGATTTATATAAATACATTAACATGTTTTTCTTATTTATCATATCTTTAATAAAATTATATCTTACTAAAATATAAATAATAAAATATTTATTATTATACGATCTTAAATATGCTTAAAACTTTGAATTTATTTATACAATTTTCTTATATAAATTATTTTTAATTTTTAAAATTAATTGGGAATTTTTTTAGTTTTCAAAGTTGATATTATATATTTTGATATTTTGTTCAAAAATGTTAAGAGGCCTTTTACCTTTCTTTCACTAAGATATGTTGTACAAAATATTAGACAAATTAAACAATAACTAAAATATATAAAGCAATCACCAAAGTTTTAAATTGAATAAGATGAAGAAAAATAGTAGTTTATATAATGGAGAATTTCAATTTGTAATAATATTTCAAAAAATTATTTTAGTCTAGTTGTTAGTGTGCCCCTTTAAAAAGATATCCCAGCACAAATTTGAGTCCCGAAATGAACATATTTTAAAAAAAAATACATATATCAAAACAACGTCGTCTTATCTTTGTTAAAGGTTGATTAACTTCTGTTAGAGTTAATGTAGATTTAGACACGTTTTAAAAAAAATTGGGTAATTTTTCTTAAATTATAATTGAGTTGAGGTCGTTTTTGGCACTGACCATTTGTTCGGGTCTTATTTGGCACGACTGAGAGTGTTGGGGTCGAAATTGGCACTTTTCCTCGTATATCAAAACGACGTTGTTTTATCTTGTTAACGGTTGACTAACTTCTGTTAGAGTCAATGTAGATTTAGGCACGTTTTAAGAAGTTCGGGTAGTTTTTTTGAATTATAATTGAGTTGAGGTCGTATTTGGCACTGATCAATTGTTCGGGTCGTATTTGGCACGACTGAAATAGTTGGGGTCGAAATTGGCACTTTCCCCCCTCCATTTGTCTATATCCTTTTGTTCGCTTTCGTTTCCATTTTAGGGTTTGACTTCAAAAATAATTATGCGCCCACGTTAACCAATAATACCTTCTGTTTTTGTTAAAGGTTAACCAATAATACCAATCCAGATAATTATCTGAATATCAAAAATAGTTTATCATGTATAAATCTCGAGAAGAAATGAGATTTTAGAGCATACATAGAAAAGTGTAAAATATTTTTTATAGAGGCAAATCATTCCTACTTATAAAAACAAGACCAGAATATGAATTTATATAAAGCAAACTTAAAGTTTGGTTACACTTTATATTTGGAAATTTTATGGACAGGTGCCAGTCTTTTAGTTCACTTAGATCTAATTTTAGTCAATTTTCTCTTTAAAAAAAATAGAATTATTTTGTATATAAAATAATTCTATTTTTATTATAAAGTTAGAATAAAATAGGATTAAAATATATTTTACTCTAAAAAGAAAAAATACAGTATAATTCTAAAAACATAATATACCCTAATCATGGACATGTACTCGGAGCTTTTTGAAAAGGAATATTATGTAAATAGCAATTGCACCATATTTTATTTTATTTTGCAGGAGCCGAGATGCCTTCTACCATGGAGCTGAGTAATGGAAGAGTCAAAGAGCGAGAGAGATTAGCCTATAGCATTTATTTATAATATTAAATTAATACTTAATTAATAGCCCACGTGCCTTTTTGTTTGCCTAGCTTACCATTTCTAGAAGTTCAACACTTTCGATGTATATCTAATTTTGTTTTTTTTTGTTTGGTTATTTCGTAAATAACCCCTATCTATATTTTGTATGTTTTTCTTTTGCAACTGCAATATATATATATATATATATATTGTATAGAAATAATATAATCTGATGACCTTACCAAAGTGATGTATATATGCAATTTTTTTTGTTTCAGTTTTTTTACTATATTCATCAGAATAGCACGTTTGCTCTAGACACAAGAAAGAGCTCATGAATCTGTGCACATGCTCTGTCTCTCTTGATAACTAATATTTACAAACAATTGCATTTAAATGAACCAAAAACAGAAGCATTTCAATAGTTTATATTCGTAGATATCTTTTTTGAGTAAAAGTTTATATTCATAGATATTTAGATCAAACTAAAATCAAGTGATAATTTAAATCAAATAAATATTTAAGAAAGTATTGCGAGTTAATTTGAGCACTAACGTTTTTTGGGAAATTTTTTATCAAAAATTTAGTTTGTAAAAAAATATTGTTGTGATTTTATCTTATTGCAATTAATAAAAGTTAAAAATATTTATTTTATTTGGCTATGGCATGAAAACTTCTAGGCACGGCTATGTGTATATATATATCTTAATTGTTAACATGTTATGAAACCCAAGAAAATGGGAGAAAACGGAATACTATTAGTATTGGGACTAAATTTTATATATGCAAATTAATCCATACCTGTATATATATATATATATGTAATTGAGTATATACAACTTCGCACACAAGCCCCCAATACCTCTATCTCTCCGCTTCCAAGAAGGTGACTGAGTTTTAGTTCAACATCCTCCAAACTTCTTATTTTGAGATAACCTTCTCCACCAACTAATTTCGTTTCTTTAGAATTCAAGGAACCGAAATCACACCACTTATAAATATTTCTTGATCTCGGTTTTTAAATCATATCATGTAATATGAAATAGCCAAGAACTATTAGTGTACATACATTTTTTGGTTGATACAAGTTCTTGTTTATAACTTATATACTAACTATGTTCATATTTCTTAATTGGAACATTTTCAGATTTTGATTTCCGGGTAAGAAGATGAATATGTTATCCACAAGATTGTTTTCTGACCAGGTATACATAAACACAAAACGTGCATGATATATCTATATATGTCTCCATCTATCAAATCATCATATTATTTTTTGTTGTTGTGTTGATATAGGAATTAGAAGAAAATGGCATCATACAACAATATGGCATGAACACAATAATGGGAGAGATCCATGAAGCTCACCACACGCTTCCACACTCTTTTCCAACTCGTATGCTAACCACAAATGATCCTTCTTATGATGATTTGATCGATATGAAACCATCAAAGATCCTCGAGACAACTTACATATCACCAAAATTGCAACCACCACCCTCTTTTCCTCTTCCTCCTTATTCAAAGCCCCATTTTCATCATCAGCCTTCCTCTAGAATTCTATCTTTCGAGAATGCTACTCAAAATGTGATGGATAATGAGCTTTCTCCCACCTATCAAAACTCAATCTTCAGCCCCAAAGTTGAGGCTGAAGTGCCACCAAACTGGATGAATGGGAAAGGGACCAAGAGAGCTCAACCTTCGTATAAAAGCCAATCAAATGCTCAAGATCACATAATCGCAGAAAGAAAACGTAGAGAGAAACTTACTCAAAGATTTGTAGCTCTTTCTGCTCTAGTTCCTGGTCTGAAAAAGGTAAATACCACATCAAATCTCCCTTCTTGGTTTATCCCCGGAAAAAAACGTTATGTTTAATTATTTGAACTTATGTTGTATAGATGGACAAGGCTTCTGTGTTAGGAGATGCACAAAAGCATATAAAGTATCTCCAAGAAAAAGTGGGAGAGTTTGAAGAACAAAAGAGAGAAAGAAGATTAGAATCAATGGTTCTTGTGAAGAAGTCTAAGCTGATTTTGGACGATAATAATCAGTCAACTTCCTCTTCATGTTGTGAAGATGACTCCTCAACCTTAGATCTTCCCGAGATAGAAGTAAAATTCTCAGATAAAGATGTTCTTATCAAAATCCTTTGCGAGAAGCAAAAGGGTCATGTTGCCAAAATAATGGCCGAGGTTGAGAAGTTCCATTTCTCAATAACTAACTCAAGTGTTTTACCCTTTGGACCAACACTTGATATCACCATTATAGCTAAGGTATGCATATTTATATATATGAAGAATTTGTTTTTAATTTTAGAGTATAACAGCCTAATTAATGTATATGTCTCTTTACAGAAGGAGAGTGATTTCGACATGACACTCATGGATGTTGTAAAGAGCTTGAGGTCTGCTTTATCGAAGTTCATGTGATTGTTTCAAATTTTATGCTAAACGTCGATTTCTTTGGGAGATTTACTTGTATAAAATTGATGAATCACATAATTGGTTTTTGCCAAGAATCGCACCTCTCACACGCATCTATATAAAATAGGATCCTTTCCAATATTGATCGCTGAATTTATAAAGATGTAAAGCATTTTCATTTGTCTAAATGAGGTTGAATTTTATGTTAATTTTACTTGTATCTTTCATACTATATCATTTTTATTTTTTCGACATCTATATTTCATGTTGTATATTGTTTCCTCTTTTGTATCATTGTTTTTAAGTGTATAACAAATAGCTCAAGTTTGCGTGGCAGTAATTTTGTAATGTATCAGCGATCTCAAAATATACACACATGCATAATCTGTAGTTTTTTTTAAAATAAATTTTACGGGAGATGGTCTTCTTCCTTTTTGACTCCAGGAAGCTATTTTAGAGAGAAAAGAATAACGCGGCAAGCTAATTAGATATGTTTGTTCATCTTTTATTCAAGTGTCGAATTTGGAAATATTCTTTATCCGCTTTCCTTTTATTGAAACTAGGTTCTTGTACGCGCGGCGCGGATAGTATTTTGATTTTTTTTTTCATATTTTTGTACTATTATATCAATTGTTTAGTTTTATAAAATGTTATGTTTTTTACTGTAAATTTGGAATTAAAAATCTAATTTTTCCTTACTGTAAAATAAGTTAATTTTTTTGAATCTTACCACAATACATTATACACGAAGAGAATATAGTTGGTCTTTATATTCTTATTTGTTGTAATATTGAAAATTTTGATGGTTTGTTTAAATAATTTTTTTAAATTATATATTTTAGGATTGATTTTCGTGACTATATTCTATAATTGTCTAAAAAAATTGTTTGTCCCATATAGACATCCACATAAATATGGACTTCTGATAAATTTGTTCATTGGGATATTTAGTTTCACTTTCAACTTTATTCTCTTTTTTAGCACCCTCATGTTAGCTTCTGGGGCTAGCCAACTTTGTGCAAAAGGGTTTACAAAAGCTGATCGAGATGCGCGTGATCGGACACCTTTTGCTAGGCTATTCGTACAGAATTTTAAAGATCTAGGAATATAAGCAATAGAAAGTTCAGAAAATTCTTTGGATACAGCATGTATTTCGTCGAGCTCCGAGTCCAATGCAGGCTAATCTTCCTCCTTTTGAATGAGTATAACCAGTTGTTCGCAGTCGATTGAAAGACCATCTCTCTGTGTCCAAACTTCAATATCACTTGCATTGCCCATAGTAAACCTTCAGCTTCCGCTTGCAGTGGTGATTTGGTGCGTGTATATCGGCCCTCGCTCCAAACATCATTGGAAAGTCACCATCCATTAACACAAAGCCAAGTCCAGATATGTCTCTTTCATTTATCCAGGATGTCTAGCAGGAGCTTTCTTTACGGAGGAACAGTTGTGTCCGTTACCTCAACTCCCATATCAATCTCCATAATCTCGTCTATACGTTGAGCTATCCTCCAACACTCTGCTTCAATTTTATTCGCTATGGGAAAGACATAATTCCTACGACACTATTAATGATTGTTTTTTTTGTAACACCGATACGACAAACTTATATTTTATTTAACAAAACTCTTATTTTAATTATGTATTAAAGAATCAATCATATTTTATATTATCCATAATTTTAGTAAATTTACTTATTTGTCATGTTTTTATTAGGTTTTAGCTAAATTATTGATTTATTATTTATTTTTAGCTAAGTCACTAATTTATTAATTTAAAAAATACCCTTAATTAATATTATATATATATATTAAAAATGAATTTTATTTTAATAATATTAAATTTCTATTTTATATTAAAATTTAGTTAGTTTTTCTTATTTGTCATATTTTATTAGGTTTTAGACTTTTAGATAGGTTATTGATTTATTATTAATTCTAACTGATTCGCTAATGTGTTAATTAAAACAATACCCTTAATGAATTTTATATATAATTAAAAACGAATTTTATTTTAATCATATAAAATTTATATGTTATATTAATATTAAATATTTGATTCTAAAATAATATAAGAAAATTATAAAAAAATTTAAAAATAAGATAATTCTTATATATATTTTGTTGCTATCTGAAAACAATATTTTTATTATAAAAATTAAAAAGATACAAAAAATTATAATTAAATATTATTCAAGAAAAAAACATTTATATAAATATATTTTCTAAACTATTTCTAAGATATGAGTGTTTTAAAAAATTTAACACGGGATGTTTAGAACACGAGATTATGCTTATGAGAGAGTGGCTCGGGAGTGGGCTAGGAGATGGATCTAATGGGCTGCGAATTGTTGAATTTTTTTTTTAATTGCAAGCTCACTTCGTGATGACCTGGCATATTGGTTGGTCCTGAATATTTGTGCACATGTGGATAGGCTTAGGAAGCAATAATTTAGCTCCTTTTATATAGTAGGATAGATAAAATAGAAAAGTTAAATAAAAAAAAGATAGATGCATTAATCAGGTATTGAAAATGATGCTGGAATCCAAAACCCACCCCCTCCCCCCCCCCCCCCCCCAGAAAAAAAAAAAAAGAAATCAGACGAAGTGATTCACACAACAACACAAACGAAAACCATGCACAAATCTTGGAACAAACACAAGGTCGAAATCAGACATACCAAAGAGCAAAAAAAAAGGGTTGAAATGTAAGTTAAAGGATCAAAGTTATTGTGTTAAAATACTTGCTTATCCTATATAAATTATTAACACATTATGTTTGTAATATTGTAATATTATTTATAGTATGTTTTTAAAAAAGGATTATTAAGAGTGCAAAGTGATTTTGTGTTTCAGATTTAAATCACTTTCAGTTAGGCCTGTCACGGATCCGGATATCCGGGAAATTCAGAGTATCCGGATCCGGATCCGTCGGATCCGTAAATTTAATATCCGGATCCGGATTCATGGTTTCCGGATATCCGGATTTTGGATATTCGTTCCAATATTCTATGTGGATATCCGGATCCGTAAAAATAATTAAAAATATTAATTTTATAATATAATACATAAATCAAATATTTTAAAATATATTTATATATGTCTATAATATTGTAAAAACTAAAATATAATATTATAATATTAATTCATGTATAAATATTAATATATCAAATATTAATATTAATAAAATTTAAAAATTTAATGTATTTTAAAAATACGGATCCGGATCCGGATATTCGGACCTAAAAATTAAGATATCCGGATTCGGATTCGGTTTGGACAGATCCAAAATTTTACTATCTGTATTCGGATATCCGGGCACCCCGGATATCCTATTTTCAGAGCGGATCTTGGATCGAATCCGGATCTCGGATAATAAGTCTCAGGCCTACTTTCAGTATAGTTATTTTAAAATCATAATATCTAAAAACTGCTCAATAAATAAAAGACATGATCTATAATATATTTTGCTTCACAAATAATGTTATTTTGATGTTTTTTCTTTACACAAAAATGTCATTTTAGAATTCAATACAATTTATAATTATTTTAAACTTGAGTACTAATTACAAAATATATTGATCATACAAATAATTTTATTTATTTCAAATATTAAGTAAATGTATTTAATTAATAAAAATATAAATGTATGTTAGTTATTTTATTATTTTTTGTAAAAGTGTCAAAATAATATTTTTTACGAAAATTTAGTATGAATAAAGTTTTATTCTAAATTCTAAATTTTAAACTACAACCAAAATAGAAGCAAGAACTTCGTTGATGGGAAACTATGTTTTTGACTCTATCCTTCACGTGTTTCATGGAATCTGGGTCGCTGTCAAAACCCAAACGTGACAGTCACCTAGGAGTATTTTTTTCTTCCGTCATTTGTGACAACTCTCTCACTGCCCTTTGATATTAAAACATATCACAAACTCTCTCATTTGTGATAACTCTTTCTCTATAAGGGGCACATTCCTTAAGAGCCGGGTTACCAAATACATATTCAAAGTTGGACCTAAAACGGGAGATATTACTATTTTAGTATAGTTCTGTTTACGGGCTCAATGATAATGTCGGATAAATGTGAAACCATATAATATCTCTGCCTAGTTCGGATATGCTTTTGTACGGTCCAAATAACCCAACGGTAATACGTAGTCAGTTTTGTTTATTCTGCAAAAGTTATATTTTGGATATGTTAACACACAAAAAAGGTCTTAGGAACCTCAATGACGAAGTACTCTTACCAAAACTTAATTAAGAAGTAAATTTTATAATTATCTCTTGGCAAATATATTTTATATGATAATAAAATAGAATTAAGCAAGAACATGACGCAACGTCGATATTTGTTATGATTGTTGTATGTTTGGATGGCATATCCTGTCCAGATCGCAGTACCAAACCGTAACCATTACATCACTTTATAAATACGGACACGTATATATATATATATACAGATAGATTATGATTTAGTGATTATTCGTCTCGATCTAAGCGTAGCTAGAGAAAAAATGGTTGTTGTAGAAGTGGTTTTCAAATACGCATGCAATTAGTATTTATTAAAGGTTTAAGCGATTATCTCTATTATGTGACATAACGGATTATTAATTACGTATGTCTATGGATTTCCGGTTCGGTCGATAATTTCTTGCAAATTTTTGGATACCAAATAATTCATGTGTAATGGATTTAATATGTCACTGTTTATTACACACTGACACTGGTTATATATATATAGATTGCGACATGTTCAGTGCCATAAACCAAGAAAAGACTGTAGTTAGTATAAATTAATAAACTGTAAAAAAAGTAGTGGTAAAAAAGAATCACGTGTTTCATGGCACTGTAGTTGCTTTCAAATGCAGAACATTTTTTAGTTAGGACTTAATCACCAATAATAAAGTACTATATAATCATCTCTGGATATATTTAACATCCACATGGTATGACAACTCGCTCTATAGTATATCGATCGCGTACTAAAGTAGCTAACCACAGTACATTATTATTAAATATAACAAAACTTGTTAGCAAAGGATTTTGGTTATTGTGACAGTGTGAGAGGCCTCTGGCCTCTGGTTCGAATGATTGATGAAACGAAATTGATATTACATGCGGTTTTGGGTTTAGATTAAAAAAATTTGGATAAAAAAATAAAAATGTGAAAATGTAAAAAAATCATCCAAAACTTCTTACAGGAATATTTTTACATTTTCACATAATCAAATCAGTCATCTCTGTATACTAAACCAATTAACCGGTTTATATAAAACCAAAAAAAAAAGTTGAAAAGAATGTTGAATGATTCAAACTTGATACGGAAAACATGCTAACAAGAGAACGTATCTTATCTTTGTGAGATCGTAACTATGTTGATCGGAGAACGGGGTAAAAAGCTGCAGAGAGAACATGGCCAGGAAAGAGGTGGTGGTGGCGGTCACTGCTGCGACGGTTTCTGCGGTTGCAGCGGCTGTGATAATTGGTCAATGGGTGCGGAGGAAGGAGCAGCGGCGGAAACAAACACAGATGATTTTAAGAAAATTCGCTAGAGAATGCGCCACGCCGGTTTTGAAGCTATGGGCGGTGGCGGACGCCTTGGTAGCCGACATGGCCGCCTTTCTCTCTGCCACCACAGCCGCCGGGAGTTGCGGCTCCCTCAACATGCTCGTTTCATTCGCCGGTGCTCTCCCTTCAGGGTAAAAAACCTAAAACTCTAATCCTCTGGCTCAAACAGAGTATTAGGTGACGATAAATTAAGGGTGTTTTAACTTGTAGGGATGAGAAGGGACTACATTATGGAGTTAACTTGCGAGGCAAGGAACTTCTACTGTTACGTGGAGCTTTAGGAGGTAACGAAGAACCTATTTCCGATGTACATAAACAGGAGATTTCAATCCCTGCGGATGTTTCAAACGGTTCTTTTAAGGTATATATATTGAGAGACACGATTTCTTGTGGTACACGTTAGGTTACTAAAGTTTATTTTGTGTTTAGGAGCTGTGCGATTACATATCCTTGGAGCTAGTTAAATTCATTGGGATGAATCCTGGGGAAGAAACAGATGAAGTCAAGAATCTAGGGTTCACGTTGACACGCTATGTCGAGGAGATTGGGCCTAGTTCAATCTCGGCGATACAGAGGAAGGGCTTAGCAAATGATGACGATGACACGGTTTTGAAGGAGTTTGTGAATGATATGAATGAATCACTGGAGAGTCACGGACTGAAGATTCGGATGAACATGGCGCTGGTAAGTGGGAATGAAGAATAATCTTGACTTTCTTTTGATGATGTGATGATAATCTTGTTTATTGAGATCAGGTGGATGACACAATTGGAGTGTTGGCTGGAGGAAGGTACTATCATAAGGACACTGTGGCTGCAGTCACTTTAGGTATGGGAACGAACGCTGCTTACATCGAACAAGCTCAAGAGGTCCTGAGATGGAAACCCACGATACCAAACGAGCCACAAGAGATTGTATGTTAAGATAGTTTCACCACATTGATCAAAAACGGTAAGAGTTTCAAAGTTACCATGAGTTGATTGTACATGATGATACGATTGTATAGGTTATTAGCACGGAGTGGGGAGATTTCAGATCATGTCATCTTCCTGTAACTGAATATGATGCTGCTCTTGACGCAGAAAGCTTGAATCCTAGAAGCTGCGTAAGAGCATCTTCAATCTTATTTCATTTTCACTCAAAATCCCATTTTGCAAGAAAATTTATTCTAATCATACTATATTTCTAACTCAAAAATGAAAGAAAATGGATGTACTCCAACACTGGAGCGATTACACTGGAGTGATTACACTATTTTTTATTTATCACTCTATTTTTAAAAGAAAATAAAGTAAGAGTAAAATATAACTAATTTACAATTATTCTATTTCGAAGTAAATACGGAATCACAGTAGAGATGCTCTAAGCACATGTATTGATTAGTTCTCTTAGGCTTCATGTTTTGTGTGTTTTGAGAATCTTGGTTACTATGTTTCAAGGTATTTGAGAAGATGGTGGCTGGAGGATACTTAGGGGAGATAGTGAGAAGAGTGTTGCTAAAAATGTCACAAGAAACTGCTTTATTTGGAGATATACTACCTCCAAAACTGACAACCCCTTACACTTTAAGGTACATGTAACTAAATTTCTGAGACTAATAAGAAACTATAAATTATTACAATGCAAGGACATTAATACATGAACTTTTCCTACATGTTCAGTTCGCCAGATATGGCCGCGATGCATCAAGATATATCAGAAGATCGAGATATTGTAAACAAAAAGCTCAAGGACGTTTTCGGGGTAAGTATTTGTATTTTCAACTTCAAATTTATGATATTCTTTTTCATTTTTTGTTTGCATTTACATTTAAATTTGAATGCATCATATTAGCTTTATGTTTAATCGAAAGCTTTATGTTTAATCAAATAATTGAAGTTTGTTTGTGTGAAGTCGCATATCTATGTATAATATGCAGGTCATGTATTCAACTCTTGCGGCTAGAGAAGTGGTGATTGAAGTGTGCGATTTAGTGGCCGAAAGAGCTGCGCGTGTGGCAGGAGCAGGAATAGTTGGGATGGTAAAGAAGCTGGGAAGGTTAGAGAAAAAGATGAGCATTGTGATAGTTGAAGGAGGGTTGTATGATCATTACAGGGTCTTTAGAAACTATCTTCATAGCAGTGTTTGGGAAATGCTCGGCGATGAGTTATCGGACCATGTCGTCATTGAGCATTCTCACGGTGGATCTGGTGCCGGAGCCCTTTTCTTTGCTGCTTGCGGCAACGTTAAAACCTAAGAGCTGAAACAAGAAGATAACCAGAGCGAATATAATTTTTGTTTTTGTTTCGTTTCCCAAAACTATTATTCTACTTTGACGTTGTCTTGTAAAATACTTTTTCCAACATCTGTTACATTTACTTGTTAGAGAAACTAAATAAAAAATAGTCCTCGTGTAAGAGAGACTCTTGTTACGGAGCGTGGTAAGTGTTATACACTACAAGCAGCTGAAACCATTAAAAAAAAAGACTCTACTACCGATGTACCACTAAAAACAAGATATGAAAGCTCATTATTGACAGAGGATCACGCACTAGTGTTGGTAGCATTTATATGGTTATAAACATATGGTCTAGAAGAGACTAATAAGCATCTGCATCCATATAAACTAAAATGATTAGATGTATTTATATTGGTCAAGGTAAGACGTATGAATCCTAGGGTTTCTGATAAAATAGTTCATAAATGTTGTATCTAACGTCCACAAGTTAAAGTGAACAATTTAAGCAGATATGGGTTTTAAGTTTTATGGACTTGTAATATATATACAATTTATCAACTGCTATGGATTTTGTTGAAATGATTAATTACCATTACAATATATTGAAAATTATTCTTCCACTCAAGACAAAAACCAGTTCGATCGAGACTCAGTGCAGACGGACTGAACTCGGCGGTGGATTAGTTCAAATGCATTTATTATTGATTGGAAAAGGAGTTGGTTACTTGGTTTATAAAGTGATAACAAATGGAAAAGTTAACCGGTGATCGTCCAAGCTAGCTGGGAAAATACAAGTCCGAAATAAATACGACGAATACGACTTTAATTTTTAGCTGTCAAGTGTGAGTGTAAAAATATGGATCCCTTTTCATGTTAGTCTTGTCCTCTTTATATAAATAAACCTCTTTCTTTTGTTCGGTCCAGCTGTTCGTCTCTCGGACTGAGCAGCTGAGCCGGATAATCGGGCTTTCCAGCCGAACTATCATAAAAAGTTCGGGGAGCTGAAGAAAAAACAGTCTTTAGTCGAACGTGAACATTGAGTCGGAACCTATCAAGCTAAGCTGATCCAAACCGACTTGATGGGCCGAAACTTTCATTTAATAGACCTTGCGGAGAAATGTAATCCTATCTTCTACACAACAGACGGAAATAAATATTTCTCTGCTGACGGCAAGACATGTGAGTATACGGCCGGTGATGCACTTCCGTCGTCTTAATATGCAAATGCAAACAGTGAAGGCATGAAGCAGCCCACTTAAGATAAAGCCCATTGGGCTTTTGAAGAATGTATCATTTCAGTGAGTCCACTATTTATTTCGCAACACTTCGAGAGAAAGAGAGAGAGAGAATAGGAAAGAAGATAAATCAGAGAATGGCGACGGCGATTGTACGTTCAGCACTTTCCCGAGCAGCGATCGGCGCAGCTCCGAAGACATCCCTTGCCCCCAAGCGAAGATTTTCATCTTCCGCCGGCCATGACGATGCTTGTAAACTTTCTCCTCTCTCTCTCTCTCTCTCTCTTTCTAATACCATTTCAATACGATCTAGATCCGTATCGATTTTGTAGATTTCCCCAGTTCTGAATTGATATTAAGATTCAATATTAATCATCTTCTTTTCCAATGATTGGATCGAACGATTGGTCAACTCGATTTGAATCATTTGATCGGATCTAAAATCTTCAATGTTTCAATAGTTAGTTCATACCGTATTGAAAAGGGTCGATCTGTTTTTGTATATTATAGCCATTTGCTATTCAAAGTCTTAAACTTTTTGTTTTTAATTTAACAGATGAAGCTGCAAAGTGGGAGAAGATTACTTACCTGGGCATTGCTAGTTGCACTGCTTTAGCCGCCTATGTTTTATCTAAGGGTCATCATCACGGCGAGGATCCTCCTGTAAGCCTATTTCTCTTTCACACCACAACACTTGTTATTAGATTAGTCTTTATTACATTGCCTCGAGCTTTTGTTAACCCCTTTGTAACAGGCGTATCCGTATATGCACATCCGCAACAAGGAGTTTCCTTGGGGTATGTTAATAATACTCTTTCCTGTTTTCAATCTTACCCATTACTGGTTAGATGTAACAAAGACTGACACTTTTATCATGGGTTCTTTTGAAAATCTTTATAGGCTGAATCATAGATAATCTCGGTAGCTTTCTGAAATTGTACTATGTTCTATATTTTGCTGTCTCTCAGGTCCAGACGGTCTCTTTGAGGTGAAGCACAACGAAGGGCACTGAAAGCTGCTCACTGCTGAATCTTTCTGAATGAGAGAGTTCATGAGCTTTACAGCCTCTTTACAATAATTTCTTTTTTGTTCATTTGGAAGGCGGAATGCTTATCAAACTTTGTTTTAACGTTGTCAGTCATTTGATACACCATGCTTTGTTGGGAAATAAGAATAGTACTTTTGTTTTGTTATTATCAAAATGCTTGTGATTCAATTTCAGTAATGTGGAGATTCTTCATCATAATAAGATATTGAGACAGAACTGGAGATGAGGTTTTATTTTATAACTCAGTACTACTAATTGGGATTTAGTTCCCATTACATGAAAAAGTGTTTAGAGTATGTGTACAGTACATGATAGACAACTTTGGTTAAGGGACTCATTCAGCAGCGACTTTGTCGCTTGTGAATCCATTGTTAGACTCGGGCTGAGTTTTCAGATCAGTTCGAGCATCCTTGGTATGTTCTTGATCGCTCTGGGACTCCTCTGTTACACCAGTTTTGTTGCTTTTCTCCTTATCCGACTCTGTTTTTGATGTGTCATTCTCTGTTTCCTTTACATCGTCAGAAGCTGACTTGCTTTGCTCGTTGCCAGAATGACTCTTGCTTCCATCAGTTTCTTGTTCGTCTCTCTTTTCCTGTGTGTCTGAAGGATCAGTAGACTTCACCTGTTTAATCTTCTTCTCACTGTTAGCGTTTACCGTATGCTGAGATTCTGAGGACTCTTCTTTCTCCCTCTTCTCGGTTTCTTTGCTTTCATTCTCCTCTTGTGAAGAAGCCTCAACTTTCTCCTTGTTCTCGGTTTCTTTGCTCTCATTCTCCTCTTGGGACAAAGACTCTACTTTCTCAATGTTCTCAGTTTCTTTGTTTTCATTCTCCTCTTGTGAAGAAGCCTCTCCTTTCTCCTTTTCCTCTTGGGCTGAAGGCTCTTTTTTCTCCTTGTTATGTGGCTCTTCCTCTTTACTCTCCTCTTGGGATGAAGAGTCCTCTTTCTTCTTTTCCTGGGGTTCTTCCTCTTTGCTTTTACTTTCCACTTCAGATGAGAGCTGAGAAGACTGTGTCTTCTCCTGCTCTTCTACTTCGTTTTTGGTTTCCTGATAACCAGTGGTCTTTTCAGTTGCATTGGAAGTAGTTGACTGGTTACTCTCAGGCAATTCGCCATTAGAATCAGAGAACCCCTTCTCCAACACGACACTCTTAGTTATTGTTTCATCAGACTCGTTGTTACCTCCTGATAAACTAGCGTTCTCCTCCGACTCATTCTTGGTCTCTTGTTGCTTATCATCATCACCACCAGTCTCCTCGGTTGTGTTGGAAGAAACATTATTATTAATAAGAGAATCTTTAACTAGCTGTTCAGTCTTTGGACCAGACTCGTCTTCATGGAAACTGACAGTCTCAGTAGTGTTGTTACCCTTACTCTCTTCCTCCACTCCCACTTTTACACCCTTCTCCTCCATCTCACTGGAAGCATCATCACCCTTGTAATTCTTCTCTCTAGCTTCTTCATCACTCTCATCATCACTCGCACTCTCGCTTTCTTCATTCCCTGTTCCTTGAGTTTCCTTATCATTACCCCCTTCTACCACATTCTCCTCGCCTCTCTCCTCCTCCCTCTCTAAAATCTCTTCACTCTTGATCACTTCATCATTCTTCTTAGTCCCCTCAACTCGAGGGTTAAACTTAAGATCTTTCCTTCCCATCTTCACCACTTCAGTCTTTGCAGCACTCTCATCAAACACAGCCTTCTTGTCATCATCATGAGAATGCTTGAGCTGATAAAGCAGCCATATGCCAACGGCGAGCAAGAGAGTGAACTGAAGACAGTGTTTGACCTTGAATCCCTTTGATCTCTGCCCTCTACTTGGCGATGATCTCCCCATTCTTCTTCTATCTGCTTCCAAACCTAACCTTAATTCAATTAAACATTTAAGATCAAGAAGCTCAATTTGTACTCTAACGAATCCAAACATACGAGAATAAAAACAAAACAGCATAATCATCGAAGATCACATGTATATGGAAACAAAACGGCGGAAAAATCAAGAAAAAAATAAATAAATATTAAAAACCTGAAAAAGTTTGATCAGCAGAAGTAAAACTTCTAAATCCGGCGGCGAAGATGAAAGATCAAAGAAGTGTGAGAGTTTCTTGGATCTATAGAGTTTAGAGAGAGTAACGTCAAAACTCGTGCTTCCCTTTAAATTTATTATTAACCACTCTTCTCTTCTCTTCTCTTCTCTAACTGACTTCAACGCGACGTCGTCGGTCGACTTTCTTTTTCCGCTTACTTCAAATTAACGTCGTTTCCTACTTTTCCCAGATATATTAGGCCCATTAGGCCCGTTTGTACCAAATGGATTGATGATCTTAGGCCCGTAGTATCAAACAGGTAACTAACTATCAACGTTGTATCAGAAAGTAACAACTGTTAAAAAATCAAATCCAAAGCTGGCCTTCTTGACCGACCATCAATAGCCCAACTAAATGTTACGCTGAAACAACATTTCTCATATGTTATACAGATTTGTTTGAAATGGATTAGTGGCACAAAATACAAAATAAACCAATTGCTTCAGCCAAACCAAATTTTACGTATACTCATATTTTATTATAGTCTTGATGATTTTTCATCTTAATAGTGATAGTACTTTAGGTATGCAGGTTTTCTTTGCTCCATATATTATGAGCTTTCAGCGAAATTAATAACCCTTCCATTATTTTTTTTTCAGAATTCCCAACCCATGCAAGCTTTAAACCAAGTACTTACTCATCGGGTACCTCGTACTTTTCATGCATATAACAGTAGATAGACCCATCTATAATTATGATATTGTTGGACATTTTTCATGAGTTAAGCTATGATGTGATGATGGTATAGTGGTACAAATGTCATGGTGGAGGTTATACCATAAATTATAATATGACTACTGGTGTACCTACTAATAATGTAAACTTGGGAATTAATTCAACTATTGGTACATTACACAGACATAACTAAATCAAATTATTAACCAGCAATATATGTCCTTTAACAAAGAAAATTATAACAAACAATGTATATTAGGATATTGATTGCGGTCCAAAAAAGTATATTGATTAAGAACATTTATTTGTTAATTTGCATAATAAATAATATGCATATAAATAATTGAGGTGTTGCAGCGAGAAAACATTTGAGACGTGTTTGCTATTGCGTGTACAGATTCATACCCAAATTATGGACCAAAATATATATTGGACCATTGGAATCTCTACTTTTTTCCTGTATTTTTCCGTCTTCAACTCTTTGAGAATAATTATTCTCTGCATTCATGAATTATTTTTTGTCTATATTACAAATATAAATATGTTGTTTAAATCTATTTAAATTATACTCATTCCGTTTCATAATATATGATGTTTTGAGTTAGTACATAAAGATTAAGAAATTTATTTTTCTCTAAAAGTATTTTTAAATATATATTTTAAAATCATTCAACCAATTATAAAAAATACTGTAAAATCTAATTGGTTGAACAGTTTTATTGGAAAATGTTCAACCAATTAGATTGGAAACTGTTCAACCAATTAGTTTTTACAGTATTTTTAATTTTATTGGAAACTGTAAAATTTTATTGGAAACTGTAAAAATATTTATTGGATTCCAATAAACTGTAAAATATTTATTGGATTCCAATAAAATTTTATTGGAAACTGTAAAAATATACTGTAAAATCTAATTAATTGAACAGTTTCCAATAAAAATACTGTGATTCTTTAATCTTTTGCACATAAAATTAAAAATATTTATTATTAATTACACATCACATTTGTGATTCTTAAGCTTTAAAACTTTATTGTTTATGGATTTAATCTATTGCACATAAAATTAATGAGAAATCTCTTTCAAAAAAAATATTTATTAATTTTCTTTTGTAATATTTTTGTTGTCTACTTCAAGTTTTGAAATATTATAAATCTTATTTAAAATTTTATTTATTTTATGTGTAAAATTTTAATTTATAAATTTGAAATATTTAAGATATACAAAAGTATTAAAGATTAAAACGATAAATGAAAAAATATTTAAGAATTATAAATGTGTGTGTAATTAATTAAAGGATCAAGATGCAAATAAAAAATTGAAATTTCAAATTTAGAGTTTTGAATAGTGAAATTTCACTTCTTAAAACTCTAAATTTGAAGTTTCAAAAAAAAAATTGGAAAATTAAAAATTCTATAAACTTTCGGACATGCTCTAAAATCGAGAGTTTTTTCGGAGATGATCTAGAAACAAGAAATAATGCTATCTCACGTGGAAAGTATTAACCATCTCATATATTATGATGAGCAAAGGCATGTGTTGTAGAAGAACAATGAATAATGTATGGAGCAATGGACGTCGAAATAGATCATAGAGAATGATTATGGATATGTCCAAAAAGCCTCCACGTGAATGTACCTTGTCAGCTCTGTGCTTTAATGAATTTATCTCCAATGGTTAGCATCTCCAGGGGAACTCTATTTTTTCCTTTATAATATACATTAAAATAGAATAACTCTATTATAGAGTTGAATTTGCTCCAATAGTTCAGTCTATAATAGAGTTACTCTATAATAGAGTGAAATATTGAGTAATCTTATTTTTTTATTCCAAATATAGAGTGAAAAAACAAGAATACTCTATATTTCACTTTATTATAGAGTAACTCTATTATAGAGTGAACCATTTATGCAAATCCAACTCTATAATAGAGTTACTTTATTTTAGAGTAAAATATAGAGAAAATAATAGAGTAGCATTAGAGATGGTCTAAGGTCATCTCCAACTCAATTCCAAAACACTATTTTAGTGTGATTTTGACACTAAAACCTTCTCCAACCCAACTGCAAAAATCACACTATTTTAGTGTCACACTATAATTTTACACCAAATTTGGTGTGACACTATTCACCACACTATAACACTATTCACTCCATTAAAACACTATTCATTTATTTTATTAATAAATTGTACAATTAAATAAATGATAAATAAAAAATTAAATACATATAATATTATAAAATAATTTTTAGTGTGAAGTTTAGTGTTGTGGTTGGAAAAGAACATTTTTTAGTGTTGAAATTACACTAAAATAGTGTAGTTTTGACACTAAAATAGTGTTATAGATTGAAGATGCTCTAAAGCTTTTTTCTTACATTGGTATTCCATCCATAGTTCCAGGGAAGTGATGCAACAGAGAGAAGATAGCCAAAACAGTTAACTAAGAAACATAACAAAAAGAGATCGGAATGGGCAAAGTATTTTATGTTCTGAAACTCATTTTTCTTCCTCCTCTATGTCTCTTATTTTGTGTCTTTTCGTTTTGTCACGTATTTTTTATTGGCTTCATTGATAGTGCGATATGTGAAATCAATCGTCTAAAAACAAAACAAAAAATGTAATTTTCTCAAATTTAATAAGCATTTATGGAGGTCGCATTTTGAAATCTATCGGCGGTACACCGTACACAGATATTGATATTAGAGAGCAAAAACATTTTTGCGACATGAAACACTAATCACATGAACCAAAGTATCCCTTTATTAAGAAAGGCTGAGTGAGGAATTAACGAAAGTTAAATTCTTCGTTCACCACAGAAACTCATTAATTGAACTATGGTTTTGCGATCATAGAAAATTGCAAATTAACTGAGCAATTGAAACAAAATCATTAGGGTTTATTTCTCCGTTGTAACATGATCAGTTCGCAACATAATCTATTTAACAGTGCCATATAATTCAATAACAGTCATAAATAGTATAATAGATGTTCACAAAAATTATATACGTATTAATGAATAATTTATAAGTTACCATATAAAATGTTTGGAGCGGCGTTGTCGTTCAGAAGATTAGTTAAATCAGTAGCACTGTGGCAGACCTGTACTGACTTTTTTTTTTTTTTTTTTTGGTCAAACCTTTCATTTCTTACTTAATTAAACATTCGATACAAAGGTTCTCATCCTAGAAGGAGAGTTTGAAAACAAAAACAGAGCATCTTTCGCAAGACGATCTGCATCAGAGTTACAGTCACGAGAGATAAACTGGTAGGAGATAGAGTTTAGGGAACTAGACAACACACTTATATCGTGGATGATCCCTTTGAGTGCAACCACCGAAGAGGTTCCTGTGAGTAGGCCAACTAGACTTTTGGAGTCTGTGAAACAGACTACGTCCTTGAAACCTGATGATATAGCCAAAGATAGGCTTGATTTTAGTGCCATCGCCTCTGCCATCAAGGCTGAAGCTACAAACTGGCGAGTATCTGATCCCTGAAAACGGACAGTACCATCTGGATCTTTTGCAACCCAACCTAAACCGCTGTCACCGGAGGAGCTGATCCAAGCAGCATCCGAGAAACAGATTAGAGAATTGGTTGGTACCTGTGGAATATGATGTTGATGAGATTCATTCATTGAGTTTGGACAGTCTTTAGGCGAAACAGCATTCTTCCTGTGGCTAGGTTGAGCAGCTTGCCACTCCTTTGCCAGCTTGATAGCTTTTAGGATCATATCTGTTTCAGAAAAAGACTTATCCTCAAACATAAGTTGATTACGACTCGTCCACAACACCCACATAATCCAAGGATATAGGGGAGATGACAATCCAACAGGAGGGAGGTTTGTCATTCGAGTGCATTTATTGAGTACATCGCTCAGAGAGTTGCAGTTGGTTGTGTTTGGAACGAGATGAGCAGGAGCGATACTCCATACTTTCCTAGCAATGGTACAAGAGAACATCACATGGAAGGTAGTTTCTAGTTCCCCACACCTCTTGCATTTACCCTCCGTTATTATGCCTCTTTTCAGTAGTGTTTCACCAACAGCCAGTGCATTTGTCTTTAATTTCCAGAGAAAGTGGCGAATCTTTGGTGAGCATTTCACATTCCATATGCATTGCTTCCAGTTGAAGGTCTCAGTCGTGTTACTGATGTTGAGTTTTGCAAGCACATACCCCGACTTTGTAGAGTAGTTTCCACTTTTTTCGTGGAGCCAGACTCGTTCATCACTAAGTAAAGGGCTCGGGACCAGCTTCCTGATTTGGGTCTCATAGTGAGGGAGGTAAGCTCTTATCTGTGTCAGGTTCCAATCTGAGCCGTCGGGTCTCATCAGGTCTTTTACTCTGAGATCTTTTGCTTCAGCGGTAGGTGGGCCGATCGGACTGCTTTGATGTTCCGTGGAGAGCCAGTTTTCACCCCAGACTTGGATTTGTTCTCCATTACCAACAGACCATCCTAGTCCTTTCTTTATGATCTCTCTGCCCGCTAAGATCCCTCTCCAACCATGTGATATTGAGCAGGGTACAGAGACGGTAAGGATATTGAGCAGGGTACAGACCTGTACTGACTCTGATTGACACTTGGGGTGGAGGTCTCCACCGATTTCCAACTATATTCGTATTATTCAACTATTGAGTGATAAATGAAAACAAAGAAAATATGGAGCAAGTAAAGTCATTCAAAGGAAAACAGTAGATAGAAACAAGACTGCTTGTTTTGCTTGATTTGTGAAATTACTAAACCCCACGGACACAAACACACATCTTCTCTCTTTCGTTTTGTCACTTCCCTTCGTCTTTCTATATGATCAATCCCATCACCTCACACACTCATCAATTTTCTTTATGAATAATAGGCTTTGTCCAAACTTCATTCTAATTTCTACATGTTTTATGCAGATATTCCAAATGCTAAATTGGACTGAAACGAAAGACATGCTATAACTTGTAGCATATAAATAGAAAATGATCATTGACTTAACATAGATATAATAACTATATGATGCTGATTTTACGTTTTATCAAAGTTGGTGATGATAGCCAAATAAAATATTAGTTTCGGATTCTCAAAATTTTAAGCGTTAATACATATAGCCATTGATCTACCAATTTTTCAAACAAATTATTCAATTTTTATCAAATTATTTATAGTCTCTAAAATTTTAAACTGTTTCTGCAGTTTATATATGTTTCAATTTATACACTATTATATATATATTATATCATTGTTGTACATTTATTAAATTTTTAAATTAGGTTTTCCGATACTGCTAAACAAGCCAAAAATATACTCATCTGTTTTACCAAAAATGCTATATTGATACTTTGTTATACAAACAGTGTTGTTTTAGAATTCTAATGCAATTTATACTTAATTTAAATTTACTGTTAATTATTCATTAAATTTTATAAATAATTCTATTTATCTTAAATAATATTAGTTAATAAGTATAATTAGTAAGGATACAAATACATTTTAATCATTTTCATCTCTCTAAAATATAAAAAGTGACATTCTTTTCAAAACAAATATTATATTATATAGATTTTGTTCTGTTTTTCTTGATTCTTTGATTTTTTCGTTTTGAAAAATATAAAGATGTTATTGTAGTGGAACCGAGGAATTTAATGTTTATTAAATAAAAAGTTAATTTTCTTTTTAGAAAATATAAAGATGTTATTGAAGTTGATTGGTTAGTGCTTTGGTTGCTGTGGACAGCAAAAAATATTTCTACAGCCACAATATTTAACAATCAAGCTTTGCTTTAATTTTTGAAACCTACAGCTGCTTTTCTTTTTTTCCTTTTCTTTTGGCTGTAGACACTAATATTTCCACAGCAAAATAACAGTGCTTTAGAAACTTATTAATAAATCTGTGAGTTTTATAACATACAAAATCACAACAAAAATTTTACAGCTACAGCAAAAAAATACACAGCATAAATTCTACAGCAAAAAACTAAAATCACAGCTGCAACCAATCAGACCCATTGTATTGAAACCGAAGAATTTAATGTTTTATTATATAAAAGGCATGGTAGTTAGGATATCTTCATTGTAGTTTCAAGATATCTCTAAAAATAGTAATAAAATTATGAAAAGAGAAAATATGAAAACATGTTTCCACAAGAGATGTCAAAAATAAAAATTAAGCTATCTAAATAGTCCAAATATTAAAATATAAATATATTATTAGTTATTCTTAAATATGCATATAAGAATTTTTAAAATTCGATTCAAGAACTCGCTCTTACAAATAAATATAAGGAAACTCTGTATGCAAAAAAAAAAAAAAATATATATATATATATATATATATATATAAGTAAACTCTGAACTCTACACAAACAAGTACCAGGGACACAGAAAATTACCAGTATTCACTAAATTCAACCCGAAAATCAATGTGATGGCATAATCGTTATTGACGACAGCAGAGCGGCTGATTATTTGTTCATCATCTTATTCATTTTTCGCATCATATATCCGATGTATGTAGTATGTACCCAAACGTATTTATGACTGTTTATTAAACCAACAATCTTTTGCTTTTTTATTAAATAAGCCAACAATATTTCCAAATATAAATCTCATATGCATAATGTATTTTATATAATGCATACGTACGTGTGATGTAGCTTTCATCTATAAAATTGGTATTTGTCAGAATCATCATGAAAATAGATTTCCGTGCGTTCTGTTCACAATGCGTGTTCTTCTAATACAATACTACTATATCTTTTTTTTTTGTTAAATAATACAATACAATACTATATCACTTGTCGATATTTAAAGGTTACTTTCACTTTTTTTTTTTTTGTAAAATCAGAAGCCATAATAGTTGTATAAATAAAAGCAAATCATTTTTGGATAACGCAGAATTTTATTCATCTCTGTGTTTTTGTTAACCACTATATGTAAACATCATTATAATCAAAATAACGCAGAATTATCAGAAACTAAAACATATATATGTACACAGAGCTTTTTGAGTTTGTCCCAACAAAGAAAGAAAAAGAAAAATTGTACATAAAAGTAAATAAATTTCTTCAAGGGTTATAGATAGAGTTACCACATTTGCATTTCCAGCTCATGGGTTTATAATTAGTAGTGTCTTCTCCTCTGATGTAATCAAGATTAGTAATCTCAGAGGACGAAAAAGAAGAAGGAGAGTGAAGCTTTGTTTGATGATTAGTAGGAACTTGAATTGCTTCACAGTGACCACACAAATGACATCTCACTCTCTCACATCTTGGTGGACTTGATCCTATTAAACCTCTCATCACCATCTTCTGATCATGATCTCCTCTCTGTCCAAACAAAATTAGTGGCATTTTAAAAATCAACATAATTGGAAGGAAAAAGAAACAGGAGGTTTAAGAAGTGTACCTTAATGAATTCACGCGAGTTTGGCTCTGGTCTACCTGAAAATGTCATTAGAAGTAATAGAATAATTAAGATTTTGGAAATTTTGTTTTAAAATATGGAAATGTGACATTGACTCGTTTACCATTAGCCATTAGACTGAAATGGGTCGAATTAAGAATCAGCAACATCAGTAGACAGCTTGACATTTTGCTGCACAACGCCATTTTCAGACACAAGATCGACAACGCCATTCTCTCTCTTTCTATCTCTTTGCTTATTGATGTGTAGAGGAAGATCTTTGTAAGTAGAAAAGAAATAGGAAAGTGACGACTACCCTTTAAAGGGAAAATAAAATTTCTTAAACTATACTACACGCACGGATATATATGCACGTAAGAGTTTTATATGACTTGACATGAGATATATAATCTTTTATATGGTTATTATTTTATACTTTTTTTGTATCATCACATCATCATCAAAGATATGTATAGAAAGACAGGATTTGAAGAAGAAAAATACAAAATATACCGGGACCTCCATATTTTATATCGTTTTAAATAATATCCTGATGTATAATTTAACGAGAGTCAGATTATGATGTGTATGTATAGTTTGATAGGTATGTCTACATGTGTCCAATAAAACAAGAATCAGGTGAAAAAGAAATTACGTAGGTACAAAAGAGCAGGATCAAAATTAATTTTGACGTTAAAAAACAGCTAAAATATTAAATACTTAAGCAAAAATATCATTAAAACATAGGAGAGCCAAAATTAAAATTAAAGTTTTTTATGTTAACAAAGAAAAAGTTAAGTTTTTTATAACAAAATAAAAGTTTTTAATAAGACGACAATTTTTCTTTTTATAATAATTGAAAAAAATTGAGTTGCTTTTTAATTTCTGGTCCTTCGGTTTCTTGTGGGTAATAGACTGACTGGAGCAGTATAAAGGACCCCATCTCACCTGACCGACCAATGCCGTGCTTCCTCGCCTTTTCGCATTCTTCTAATTTCTAACCAAAAGTAACATATTCACAATATTTATATATATATTGTACATATTAACATATATATATATATAGAATGTTAAATATATTGAAATGGTATTCATGTAAACCTGTCAACAGATTTCACTCTGCCCAATTTCTTATTCCAATGATCAAAAGTTTAAAACAATTATATACTCAATTGATACGTTCAGTTAACCGCTGTTAAACATTTTCCTTTTTTATCAACATCAAACATGTCGGTTGTGTCGTATGTATTACAAAGTAAATTATTAAAAATGTGTTAATTTCCGATAATTAGTAACTATAGACTAATATAGCAGGTCGAATATACAATGGTTAAGGAAATATATTACCACATTTATTGAAATGTCATGTTTTTGTGACAAATTGAAATCTCATTTTACCAAAATATTTAAGTGTCATGTCATAACAAGTTTCAACCCCATTCTATGTGTTTGGCACACAGAGCTGACCATGACTGTCTAAACACGATATGGGCCTAAAATGGGTTAATTACCAATTTCTAAAGACCCAATGGATTGGTATTTCCAACAGTAAACACAAACTGGGCTAAACCCACAAGCCCATAACATTTTTTATTTCTTGGTTGAATGTGATTATAAATTTATAGCCGTATGTTTTCAAACTAAAAGAAATAATTTTATTTCTGGAGCCTTGATTATTGTTTATGCTATGTTAGATTGTCAATCTTTACAGTCCGCCGGCAACTGTATCCTACCGGCGTATTCTACCTTGTAATCTTTCAAGTTAAGCTTTAATATTATGAGAAAAAAATAATGTTATAGAATGTCAATCAAAAGACTAGTGCCTTCTAGTTTTATTGACAATAGTAAATAGAAAAATAAAGTTTTTTCGGTGAAAGGTGAATTTAAGTTTAGAAGAAAAGTTAATAAACTCAATAAATTAATCTATAATAAATATATATTTCAGTATTATAAACTGATAATTATTAGACCGCTTGAATGTAGAGAAAAATGACTAATGTGAACTGAAGTCAAAAGCGTTAGAATTTTTTCATTTTCTATCTCTATTTAAAGTGCATTTTTCGTTATTAACAAGGAATTGTTTCAAATTTATGGAAAAGTTTAAGTTATTTATTTTTAAATTCAGTTTGCGTATATATTTTTAAGCTGGATATGCAAATAGACCAAAAAACAAAGATTAATACTAGTATGAGTATCTATAAGTAATGCGATTTAATTTCGCACAACACATAAATCAAACTTAAAATATATTGGCGTTCCAAATCCATCTTTACTTCTTAACCACAATGTTCTAGACGTTTTAAAGTCATATTTTATTAAAATTAAACTAAAACAGCATTTTATTTTTAATTACACGAACAAACAAATTAATCAGATAGACGATAACTACACTCATGCTGAGGATAAATATATGTTCCTTACATTAAAAAAATTATAATCCATGTAAAAACAACATGTTTCTGTTTCATGTGAAAATCACTAAACCATTAATTCTTCCTTTTTTAATACTTGACAATTTAGAGATTCTTTTTTTAATTTTAAAATAGATAATGTTCTTAATTTTTATAAACTTTATTAACAATTAGTGTAATATGACCAATGAGATTATACATTCTATTTTATTATTTTTTAAATTGTGGTTAGATAAATAATTAATTATTATTTTATCTAAAAAAACTAATAATTAAATATTTTCTAAATTAATACGTATAATCATAATATGTCATCTATTAAAAACGGAGAAAGCATTATTTAATTAAAACATAAGACATATAAGGGATCAATTGAAAAAATAAATATAAACTGTATAAGGCTGTCAGAAAGAAAGTACTATTAGATTGTAATCAAATTAAATAATTGATGAAATTGACTTAATAAAAACAAAAAATATCTATACTATTATTTGCGAAGTAAATTTTTGCAATGAAGCTCTCACGTTGAAAGTTAAAGTGGTTAATATCGTTTATACCCTTAATGAATAAAATGTATAAATAAATTAAAAAATAAAAACGAAATTTTAATTGATTTTGATTAGATAATTGATTATTATGAAGAATAGTAAGAATTATCCAAAATCTGAAAATATAATTTAAAAAAGAGATAACTTATGTATATATTGTATTGTTATCTGAAAAAGTCTTTAAGTAAAAAGTTAAAAACATAATTCTATAACTAAATATTAATTAAATAAAATTATTAATTATATAATTAAAAACAGAAATGTTAAATTATCCAAAATCTAAAAAGAAAATTTAAAAAGATAATTTCTATATATATTGTATTGTTATCTGAAAAAGTATTTTAGTAAAACGTTAAAAACATAAATTATATAATTAAATATCAATCAAACAATTTTTTTAATTACATAATTTAAAACTATTATTTGCGAAGTAAATTTTCGCAATGGAGTTCTCACGTTGAAAGTTAGAGTGGTTAATATCGTTTAACCCTTAATGAATAAAATGTATAAATAAATTAAAAAATAAGAACAAAATTTAATTGATTTTGATTAGATAATTGATTAATAGTAAGAATAGTAAGAATTATCCAAAATCTGAAAATATAATTTAAAAAAAAACGATAACTTATGTATATATTGTATTGTTATCTGAAAAAGTCTTTAAGTAAAAAGTTAAAAACATAAATTCTATAACTAAATATTAATTAAATAAAATTATTAATTATATAATTAAAAATAGAATATTGAATTATCCAAAATCTAAAAATTATAATTAAAAAAAATAATTTAATTGTATTATTATATGAAAAAAGTATTTTAGTAAAACTTTAAAAACATAAATTATATAATTAAATATTAATCAAATAATTTTTTTTAATTATATAATTAAAAATATAATATTGAGTTATTTTAAGATCTATTTTAGTAATGAATCTATATATATATAAATATGTTTGCCTCTCTCCTAAGTTATCCACGTGAAAAGTCACTCTCTTACAGATCGACGTTATATTATCATCAAAGCAATATTTACCATATGTACCTCATCGTGTGATAATTTATAAAATAACAACGAATCTATAAGTTCAGCAAATTTGCAATTACCTACTTCAGAATTTTAATTATATAAACAGTCAACATTAGTGTGTTGAATATTATATTTATATGATTTAAGAGCCTTTAAATTTTCTTATTTTTAAACATACACCAAAAACTTTATGAAAGTAAATATGTATTGGGGTTCTCAACAACTACAAATACCACAAACGCCAAAAAAAATTTAATTAAGTGCACGAAAACTATAATATATTTAAAACTACAGTAAATACATTAGTTAATAAAAAAACATTTTTAAAAAATATTATGGATGCATACATAAATATTAAGAGAATATAAAAGGAAATAAAAGTAACAATAACTTAAAGAACAAAATATATAAAACTCAGAATATTTATAATTTGTGGTCTAAGATATATTCAACTTATTGTCACAAAAAACTTAATAAAAAAATACATACTTTATTTTAAGAACATTAAAAATCACTTTAAAAATCACTTTAAAATTTTTAACATTTTAAGAAAAATTATGAATCAATAATATTAATATAAATTTTATCGGAAAAACTCAGCACTAAATACATAAACAAAAAAACAAACAAACCCTAAACCCTATAATCCTAAGCATTATTCTAAACCAAACCTTAAACCCAACCTAAACCAAACGCTAAACCTTTTCTACTATCTAGACCTTAAATCCTACCTAAACCTAGACCTTAACCAATCTAACCCTAAACTCTACATAAACCTAACCCTAATCCCTAAATCCTTCATACTACCTAAACCCTAAACCTATCTAACCGTAAACCAACCTAACCCGAAACGTAAACCCTACCTAACCCTAAACCTTATTTAACCCTAAACCCTACCTAACCCTAAACCCTACTTAAAACCTAACCCTTAACCCTACCTAAAACCTAACCCTAAACCCTACCTAACCCTAAACCCTACCTACCCTAAACCCTACCTAACCCTAAACCCTACTAACCCTAAATCCTATCTAACCCTAACCCTACCTAACCCGAAACCCTACTAACCCTAAACCCTACTAACCTTAAACCCTACTAACCCTAAACCCTTTCTAACCCTAAACCCTACCTAACCCTAAACACTACCTACCCCTAAATCCTACCTAATTAGAAACCCTACCTAACCCTAAACCCTACCTAACCCTAAACCCTATCTAACCCTAAACCCTTTTTAACCCTAAACCCTACCTAACCCTAAACCCCTTCTAACCCTAAACCTTACCTAACCCTAAACCCTACCTAACCCTAAACCCTTTCTAGCCCTAAATCCACTTAACCCTAAACCCTACTAACCCTAAACCCTTCTAACCCTAAACCACGCTAACCCTAAACCCTACCTAATTCTAAACCCTACCTAACCCTAACCCTACATAAACCTAAACCCTACCTAACCTAAACCCTACCTAGCCGTAAAACCATTCTAACCCTAAACCCTACATAACCCTAAACCCAACCTAACCCTAAACCCTATTAACCCTAAACCCTACCCAATTCTAAGCCCTACCTAACCCTAAACCCTACGTAACCCTAAACCCTATGTAACCCTAAATCCTACCTAACCCTAAACCCTACCTAGCCCTAAACCCTACCTAACCCTAAGCCCCACCAACCCTAAGCCCTACCTAACCCTAAACCTTACCTAAACCCTAAGCCCTACCAACCCTAAACCCTACCTAACCCTAAACATTACCTAAAACCTAACCCTAAACCCTACCTAACCCTAAACCCTACCAAATTCGAAACCCTTCCTAACCCTAAACCCTACCTAACCCTAAACCCTAAAACCTACCTAACCCTAAACTCCTTCTAACCCTAAACCTTACATAACCCTAAACCCTACCTAACTCTAAACCCCTTCTAACCCGAAACCTTACTTAACCCTAAACCCTACCTAACCCTAAATTAAACCCTACTAACCCTAAACCCTTCTAACCCTAAACCATGCTAACCCTAAACCCTACCTAATTCTAAACCCTACCTAACCCTAACCCTACATAACCCTAAACCCTACCTAACCGTAAAACCATTATAACCCTAAACCCTACATAACCCTAAACCCTACCTAACCCTAAACCTTACTAACCCTAAACTCTATCCCAATTCTAAGCCCTACCTAACCCTAAACCCTACGTAACCCTAAACCCTATGTAACCCTAAACCCTACCTAACCCTAAACCCTACCTAACCCTAAGCCCTACCAACCCTAAACCCTACCTAACCCTAAACCCTACCTAAACCGCCCTACCAACCCTAAACCCTACCTAACCGTAAACCCTAAACTCTACCTAACCCTAAGCCCTACCAAGCCTAAACCCTACCTAACCCTAAACCATACCTAACCCTAAACCCTACCTAACTTAAAACCCTACCTAACCCTAAACCCTACCTAACCCAAAACCCTTTTTAACCCTAAACCCTACCTAACCCTAAACCCTTTCTAACCCTAAACCCTTCCTAACCCTAAACCCTGCCTAACCCAAAAAATCCTACCTAACCCTAAACCCTTTCTAATCCTAAACCTTACCTAACCCTAAACCATGCTAACCCTAAACCCTGCCTAAACCTAACCCTAAAACCCTACCTAAACCTAACCATAAATCCCATCTAACGCTAAAACTGTAGCGTTAAAACTGTAACCTAACCATAAATCCCATCTAACGCTAAAACAACCCTAAACACTAAAAAATAATCTCAAAACTTAAAGCTAAAAAGCCCTAAACTCTACCGCTATGTAAGTTGTTGTTGTGATATTCAAATAACAAATTACATAGCGGATTTTAAATCTTGCATCCATTATTTTAATTGCCAAAATATTTTAAAAGTTGTATCTTATGAATAAAAAAGGTAAATTATATTTTAATAACGTTAAATTTTGTTAAAATAGAATGAAAAACTATTATCATAAATAAATAAAGAATTTTGATGAAATTTGAAAATCTTCGAATCAATAACAATTAGTTAGTAATATTTTAAAAACCCTTAAACTATTATAGTAGTAGGATCTCAAAAAAAAAAAATTAAAGTTCTCAAACATTTATTTGCCAATAACCATCCTTTAATCTTTGCTCATTCACAAAAAATAATATTCTTTACATAAATTGGAAACAAGTTTTGTTTTTTGACTAGAGACCCAAGTTTAAATTATAACACTAAAATATTTTAATATTTAATTGTTCAGAAATAACAAGTTAATGTTCTTAAAATAATAACCATCCTTAAATCTTTGCTCATTCAAAAAAATAATATTCTTTACATAAATTGGAAACAAGTTTTGTTTTTTGACTAGAGACCCAAGTTTAAATTATACCACTAAAATATTTTAATATTTAATTGTTCAGAAATATATATATATATATTCGAGAGTAGACAATGCATAGATGATACTAAATTGATCGCAAGAATTCTTTTTGGAAAACACAATATAACTAGTATAATATACAAATAACTTTTCAAAAATTTATAAAAATGTTTAAGCCCGCTTCGCGGACAAAACACCTAGTATACTATTATATTGATATTGGTAAGATAACGCGTATAAAGCTCAGCAATGACACGAGAGTTGTTATGCTAACTTATGTTTGTTTTCTTTAATATCAAATTTAGGAGACGAATAACATGCGAGGAATTAAAAATACTAGTATGTTTTGGAGTTTTCTACCAAAATTTTCTTTTGGGAAAGAAGTCTTCAGTCTTCTAACACCAGATTCATACTTAAAAAATATTAATACATTTTAAAAAGAAAAGTCAGGAGCAAGAATTCGACAAGCCGACAAGTTAATCAGCAATTGACACATGTCCATTGGTGTTCTTAATACACTAATTACGTCCATGCACACGTAAACCAAATCTATCAATCATTAAAAGAAACAAAATTAGTCACCTGGATAAATATACTTATTAATAGAGTAACATATAATACGAATCTTAATTATACTTAATTATCGGTTCCGAACTTCCGACCTATATATTTGATACGTTTCATCAGAATCTGACCGTCTTATATTAAATCGTTCGTCTTATCTTGATTGAGCATTTTACTTTTTGCTACAACGGCCACGTATATTGCACAAGTTATGTATTAATCATTTAATCTTTTTAACTGATAAAAGATGGTGTTCTTTTAATCATTTAATCTTAGAAGTCTTCAAATGCCTATAATAAAATATTATTTTTTGCTGATCCAATTATGAACCTTCACTTGCCAATATGTATATTGTAGACAAACACATACACATACACGCACACGTTTAAACGTATAATTAAGTTGGTGGATTAGATGCACTCGACAACAAAACTGAGTGAAAAAATAAAAAATTAAACAAGCAAGAAAATTTGTTCATTTTCTCGGTTACTATTTACATATCCTAAGTCCAAAGTCGTATCTGAGATTATAAGACCATAAATATTTATTAAAAACTTTGATATACAAATAAAATTTTAAGGATTTGGACATCAAAACCAATGTTATCCGACCATGAGCATCTCTAATGTATATCTCTATATTTTCCTCTAAAATAGAGATCTCTATTATAGAGGTGGATTTGCTCTAATGTATGTCTCTATAATAGAGTTCCTCTATTTTAGAGGAAAATATAGAGGAATCATATTTTTTACCTCTAAATTTAGAGATGAAAATAGCAAATCTCTATATTTTCCCCTATAAATAGAGGAAATCTATTATAGAGGCATACATTGGAGCAAATTCACTTCTATAATAGAGTTCCTCTATTTTAGAGGAAAATATAGAGATAAAAATAGAGGTGGGTTGGAGATGGTCTAAGTCTCATTGAAATCTGGAGGATAAAACCAGAATTGGATTAGTTTTTTCTTAATAGTACATATAATATATTAAACTTAATTATTTACCATGGTGCTTAAAACAATATTGAAAAAATAAAAGAACTTTTCAAAAAAAAAAAAAGATAAAAGAAGAAAAGAGGACAGTGGATGAGAGTGAAAATAGATTTGAGGGGGGAGGGGGGTATAGAGGGTTTTAATCAACTACGCTACAAAATCTTAGATAATTTCTATATAATTTAATTTTATTATAAATTTTATTGGAGGAAACTACCTCTGCTGTATAGGATAGATCCCCCATCTGTATTATATTATTTTATATAGAAAATTTTGATTTTTTTTTCCTTTTTAGTTTATGGGGTATCTAAACCATAGTACTAACAATTAGTCTGGTTTTGAATTTTTAATGAAACCTAAAGTATTGCTCAATCTTTGTCTTATCAAGTAAATGACAATTTAACAGGATCCGAATCCAAATTGATGAATTTACATCTTATTTCAAATTCTCTTCCTTTTATCAGACTACATCGTTTAAAAAAAAAAAGTTAAGACTCTGTTAATACTATTACTTGAACACAAGCAATAGATTAATCTTGAACTCTTGTTTTCCACATTACATTAGGGTAACTTTATCGGTGTGGTTTCTTAAAAAATGTTTTCTAACAATTAATATTACTATCTTAGAAATTTTTTTGTTTTATTAAATTTTATTTTTATTGAATATGTCAATGAATTAACAAAATGACACGTAGGCATTAAAGGATGTAAGAATTTCTAAGCACTTCTCTTTTAGAACTTTTTCTCTTTTTCATACAGTTAATTACTTTTATTAATTAGATACTCAATGCAAATTGCTATTGGACTTGTTCTTATATGTTATATAGGTGTATGTTTTAAAACTTACACAAAGACAATCCACATTAGTAAATATCTGAGGAGAATAAATTGGGGGTGTAGCTCCATTGTAGAGCGCTCGCTTGCATTCGAGAGGGGTTCGAGAGGGGTTCGGTTGCCGCATCTCCATTTTTGTAAAGAAAATATCTTAGCAAAATCTTTTATTCATTATATTAATATTATATTAATTCAGAAAAAAATGAGAAACTTATGTGAATGTTTCTCAAATAACAGCTTCTAACATAAATTTTTTAACTTTTTAAAAATATATATATAACTAAATATTAATATGTTTAAGTGTTTACTTTCGGTGAAAACATACATCCATACTACTTTTGGAGATCGACCGCATATCTTTTACGACGTGGATGTCCTTTTATTAGTTTACCTCGAGCTCATGGTTTGAAAGACTGATTTTGCATTGAAACGTTAGAAAGACTCCATCCATGGGGCTAAGATAAACTGCATCCACACTAGTATTGTACATGTACGTTTGAAATTAGAATATTCATGAATATGTCATGCGTGTTCATGAATCAAATAATTACTTTATGATTATTTCTCTCTCTCTCTCTCTCTCTCTGTCATTTTCACAGATATATTAACAAATACGTCTCGTTTTCATGTATTTAGCTAAAAAAATGAATATACGTGTATAATAAATATAGGTATACTAGTATGAAGTATGAAAAATCGTAAAATTAATCCCATATATATCTATCTTAAAAAATGAAGAGAAATCATGTGAAGCATGTCCCACCTTGCCCCTTAAAGACAGATCATCTCACTACTTCAAATCTTCAAGAACATTTTTATATTTATTTTAAATTATTTATCTTCACTTTTTTTCATAAAACAGAATTCTTTTCTTTGCTATCAAGTTTTATAATTCGACTCTATTTTTTTTATTGGATAATATTTGAACACATATCTGAACACGTTTAGGTTTAGCTTTCTTTTATAAATGATTTATTATTGTTGTTATTGGCTGAATAAATTTTAAAGGTCGAAGTTTAAGGAGATGTATCAATACACGTGAGCTAACCTCCTAGCCCCACACCCTTTATCTCCCTCGCTTAAAATTATTCACACACATGAAATGATTTTTCAGTTTCTGTCACCGTTGGACAATCTAATAACAAAACCATTATCTCTGGAGCCAAAATTAATAATTATGTAATTTAAAATTATTTCATTTTTTTTCTGACATAGAAACAATAGTGTATTTACTATGTTGATTGGTTTGGCTTACCGGATTAAATAACTTTCTTCGATTTTTCTTTTCACTACCTTGACCTTCTCCAAGTTTTCAGATTTTTCATCTATTTAGTTATAAGTGTTTTATTTCTTGGCAGGAAATTTATTCCAACAATTACATTTCCATTTTTGGTTATACGGTTGAAAAACAAAACCAGTTGGCACCAGTGTCTCATTTAGATGGACGGCTAGTAGAGATAGACCTTTACCGAATTTGTAACTACAAAATATAAATGAATTCTACGTATACAAATATATATACTGTCTTATTGTTAACATAATCAATATAAGAGGCAAGAACGCTTACAAGACCTTTCAATTCAAGGAAGGAGCGAAGCCATCTGTTTAGTAGTTTGTCATTGCAAGTGTGAACCAAAATTAGGACCCATATCTAGTTCTAAGCTTATGATAAAAATTATGATAACAAATATTATATCCGCGTGAACAAACAATAATTTGTTAAGGAAGACGTAATCAATCATTGCAGTTGTACAAGTTTTATTAGATATAACACCAATATATTCTTAATGATATATTTGAATTTGATCCAACAAATGGGTTGAAAAAGGAATAAATAAGATGGATTAGCAAGTACTGGTACTATATATATCTTTTTTCTCTAAAAATTGAAAACTATAATTACAACTATTTTTTTCTTCATCAACCAACAATGGACAATCCCACCGAAAAATTAAGTGGGATCGTTGAAGAGTCTTATCTAATTATACCCCAATTCCTAATTAAATACAAAAAACAAAAACAAATTAATTATTAAGTAATTAACAAGCTGCAGAAGGATTAATAAAAGGGATGGAGAAAGCTCCCTTCGCCGTTCCTCCATCCACCGCCACCGTACTTCCACGGCCTCCTCCAGCAACACCACCGCCGAGTCTCTCACAAGAAGGACACACCATCAGCGTCGCCGGCGGCATATGCATGTAAAAAGGTTGAGACATCTTTAAAGCCTTGAGATCTTGAAGCTCTTTTTGAAGCCTTCTGTTCTCATCCGTTAAAGTCTCGCAACATTTCTTCAAAAACTCACAATCCACTTCTGTTTGCTTTAGTTTTGTCCTGTCCAATTTTTTTAATTTAAAAAATATATATATAAGAAAAAGGGTAATATATGTGACTAAAGTTTTCTTAAAATTTAATCAATTGTCATTCACCTGGCTCTCCTGTTTTGGAACCACACTTCAACTTGCCTGGGCCTTAGACTCAGCTGTCTCGCAAGAGCTTGTTTTTGCTTCTGTGAATTTTTAGAAAAGAAATCAAGATAAGAATAATGTAAATAAGATAAACCTGATTAGATTAATTAGAGGAAATAATTAACTATATCATACGGGATTAAGAGTGCTATGCATTTTGAAGTTTTCTTCAAGAAGAACGGATTGTTGTTTAGTGAGTCTAAGCTTTTTACGAGCACTAAAACCTTCTTCGTCTTCATGATCATCTCTTACACTCGAACACACCACTCTTTTCTCCGTTTCCTCCGCCTCTTCTTCGCCGTCGCCACAAACTTCTCTTTCTCTCTTGATCCTTCCGCTCGAGAACGATGAGATTCCGCTGTGAGACGACGTCTGCCGATAAATCTGATCTCCGGCGCCGGAGACCGTCTTTTCGACCTTGTAACTCTCACCGGAGAGGCTTAGTGTCAACGACGGATTGACATGGTGGTCAACGGTGGCGGAGGACTTCTTGATGGCATAATTGTAACTATTATGCGTCGGTGAGAGGCCTAACCCAAGAACAAGACCCGTGTTGCATGAATCATCAAGACCCATCTCAAGAAAAGCAAATGATCTTTGTAATAAAGCTTCAAGATCTGAAGAGTAATATATACTAAGAATTTTTTTGTTTACTAACAAGGTTTTTGGTGAAGTTTGGAAGATAATTGGGACTAAATGAAACCAAGAGGCTTCTTCTTAAGAAGGAGAGGAGAGTTTTTTTTTTGTTGATTTATTTGTTTTATGGGTGGGTGGGTGGCTAATAATTAGAATTAATCAAAGAAATGATTTAATCTTTGCTTATGATTTTTTTTGGTATTTTTGATAAAACAATATGGGAAATTAGGATGGCCCATTTCTCGCCTTTTTATTTTCTCATTCACTAAGGTTGACCAAATGCAACTATTCTTCCCACTTCATAAATTCCTATATTAAGTTTGACCGTATGATATTCTTTTTTTTTTTTGCTAAAATACCGTATGATATTCTTTTGAATATCTTTTTGCAATATTTGATTATTTTCTAAGAAACGTCGTTTGAATAAATATTGTTTTTAATAGGAAAACTCCGATCAAAACAAAGAGTAATCTTCAAAACGTATATGTTACGTGAATGATATATACTCTGATAATACACTTCGTTATTCCTTTCAATCCTGCAAAAGTGTAATTTAAATGCATACTGAATTTGAGTCTAATAAATGTTAGATTCTTTACAACTTTTGATTTGTCGGTAGTACCAATGACAGTGGTTGTGAACTTTAATACCCGGATTGTGATCTCCATATCCAAATTCACTTATTATATTCTTACGATTATTTTGTTCAAAAAAAAAATATATTCTTACGATTATAAATCGTTTTAAGTGTTATTATTATCTGCATTTGCATATTCACTTATTTATTATTTCTGCGATTATATATCATTTTAAATAAGAGACCATGAATTGTCTCCCACTCCATGCTTTGCTTGAAGAAGGCTGATATGGGTGACATGTCAGCTTGCCTACCAATCTTCAACCTCCTCACACTACACATTGGCCCTTTAACATCTTTTAATTTATTGTATTACTTAGCTAGTTTGGATTTTGGATTAACTGTGATCTCCACTTTCTTGTTTAAATTCGGTTCTTTTGATCTGGCCAGATTGTGTTGGGACATAACTATTCAACGATTTCTACCCATTTTTATTTCCACCGTGTTTGAAAAATAATATTATTATTTGGAACCGACAAATAGTTCATAAAATAAAAACTCTATCATGCGTTGAACATCTCTAAAACTCTATCTTTACATGTGTCTTTTTCATAAAGTTAGCCAGAGAAACCGAGGCTTGTTTAATCTACATCACCTCGTATTTTCTAAATAACAATATATTGAAGAATTTTTAGAGTTTGATAAAATTATTGGAGAGCTATTTTTTTTAATAAAAAGATTATTGATGGACTTAACTAATATATTCTTCGTCAAACAAAATTAGTAAAAGATTATCGATGGACTTAACTAAGAAAGTTGACGTGGATCGTTTCATTGGCTTTGGTTTGCATTTGTTTTTAGCACTAACCAAGAGAAGTTAGGTCACCCATATGTGCAAATTAGTAAAAGCGTGGGCGCGAAGGAGAACTGGATAAATCACAATTTGGTTAAATTCGCTTTGACTGGTTAATTTAACCATTAATTTATAACCACTATTGTAATATCACGATATTAAAAGTTATGTTAGTGTGAAAATTCGTATCAAAGGTTTTACTTATGCACATGAATAGCTGGAAAAACAATGTTGTAAATTGAATGATTGATTACTGAAAAACATTGTAGTACAAATATGATTGATCACGATACATATAAGAAAATTTGACGATTTGTAAGATTCTGTAAAAACTTATTAGCTTTTAAAAATAGCAAAGAAAAACAAATGTAAAATTTAGGGTATCTCCAATGAAACTTTATTTTTTACTCTATAATTTATACAAAAATAAAGTAATTTTATTATAATGTAATTTTGTTTTAATGGTGTTATTCTATAATAGAGTTATTATATTATAAAGTGAAATACATAAGAATGTTATTATATTATAAAGTGAAATATAGAAAAATGTCACTTTTTTACTTTAAATATAAAGTAAAATATGACATTTTTTTATACTTCACTCTTTATTGGAGTAAAAATTACATTATAATAGAATTATTTTATTTTATCGTAAATTATAAAGAGAAAAATAGAGTTTTATTAGAGATGATCTTACTAGAGAGAGATGACCAAAAAATGCGAAAACAACTGATTGAATTGATATATAAAAGGTTAGAGTGAATTGGATTTTCTAACTACATCCAAACCAAACCAAATAACCCAAAAGTTTTTTACTAATCACAAAACAAATAAGTTTTGAGGTGTTAGATTATACTTTATAGTCATCATTCAACAAGGAAATAATACGTAACATAAATCCATTTACACAAATAAGTTTGCTTCTCATGGTATCGGTTCCGACGGCCAGACAAGTCTCCTATGGGGGAAAGGTGTGGCAAACTCATTAACAAGTCGGCAGCTGTATTTAACATTGTTTAACAATTAGTATTTTAGACTCAATGTGTCAACACAAGAAAAAATCAAGACTCATGATTAAAGGATCCAATATTTATTTTCTCAACAAAGACACAATATCTAGAAGACTAGAACTTTCAAAGGAATGACGAGAAGACGAATTAGTAGTTGGACTGACCGATAAGATAATTTAATGTTTAAGGCGATCTCCAATAACCACACATCTTGACTGTTTTTGTTTTATCTTTTTTTTTTTGGTGTAAGTTTTTGTTTTATCTTATTTGTTTTTTTCCAATAATTTAAATGTCATTCCATTATGTTTTGGGTGTGTTCTATATATGACATGCACAATCATATAAAATAATCACATTAATTGTAGGATAGAAAATAGAGTGAAAAAAGAGAGAAAGATTGAACGTGAAAAATATAAAAATCAAAGACTAAGTTTTAAAATTAAATATATTATTTATAAAATATATAAATTTGTTTTCAGATATGAAACACAAATTAAAATATTTCACATTATTGTTTAAATGCTATCTAATGTAAACAATATTTTATGATAATTTTATTTTTATGAAAATATTAATTTTTAATTATTAATAAATTAAAATGTAGTAGTTTTTACAAAAAAAAATCAAAATTCATTTTTCTTCATAAAAGCTCACAAAAGTTGGGTTTTTGGTTTTTCTTCATAAATTGGTTACACTTTTCAAAAACTAGTTTTTCTAAATTTTAGAGAATCTATTAATTGAAAATCTTGATTGGCAATTCAAATGGTTTTTACAAAAACAAAAGCAAAAACAAAAACCAAAAACTTGATCGGATGAAAAATAGTTTCTACAAAAACAAAAACCAAAAACTAAAGCAAAAACGAGAAACAATCAACCTCATATAACGAGGAATTAAATATTAAATTTTAATAATTTTTTTGTCACTTTAAATTTTTGAAAGTATAAATTTTGACAACAAATAAAGTGTTTTTGGGTGGAAATCTTTTTTAAAAAATATTCTGTTGAAGAACAGACAAAGATCTGTAAAAAGTCGGGGGAAATATTTTATTCTCAAGGCAGTTTATGATTGTATATTTTTCAAATATACATGTTAGCTATATACCTTCATTTTAAATGAAGAATTCGTTAAGTTATAGGTAACCTGATTTTAAATGAGGAATATAGATATCTATCTATTGACTTCTAAAAAGTGTTGGGCAAATTAAACCAAAAAATGAATGTGAAAGGAGAATAAAGGCAAAAGGGGTAAAAGATGTTATATCTATCTTATTAAAACAAAAATATTTTAAGTTTTTGGTTAAAAACATATATAACATTTAAAAAAATATTGTTGTTTGTAATATGGATAACAGTAAGTTAGCAAAAAAAAAAAAGATTTATACTATTAAAAAAATTGGAAGTTATATTAAAAAGTAATGGGTTTATGTTACTTGATATACATATTCAAATCAAAATAATAATTTAAAATTGATTTATATCAAAAAATCATTCAAAAATATACATATATTCAAAATTTGATTTTTACTAACATATTTTTCAATAACCATTATAAAAATATTTTCAATATACATAAGAAAAATACAATACAAAGCTCATTTTCAAACACCAACTTTAATTATGGTTTTTATATTTCACATTAAATTTTTTAAAAAAAAATAATATATGTGATTATTTATATCATTGTACGTATAAAATATTATTAATTATAAGAAAATTATTTTATGGTACATATAAAATATGATTAATTATATGATAACACATATTTTTGTAATCTCTGATACCACATACATGATATATAATAGTGATTAGGTGTAGGCGTTCGAATTTATTTTCGGGTATGTTTGGGATTTCGTGTTCAGTTTAGATCTTTGAGGATTCGGTTCGGATTTGGATAACCAATTTAAATTGGTTGGTTTAAATATTTGGATAGAGAATTAATAATTATATTTTTGGAGTTTTGAGTATATTTTAACTATTCTAGATATTTACGTTTGATTATTTGTATATATTTTCAAGTATTTAAACGAACTTAAAAGTATCATATATATTATGTATGTTTTATATATATTAAATCTAAAAATAATTAATATATATAAGTATATAAATCTATTTTGAATACCTAAGATACTTCGGTTCGGATCAGATTAGGTTGCATTTCTTCAAATACCATAATTTTGAGTAATTTGGATATTTAATCAATTTCGGTTATGATTTAGTACTACTTATTTGAATTGGGTTCGGTTTGATTCTTCGAATTCGAGTTTTTTGCCCAACTTTAACTAGTGACCTAAAAAATAAATAGTATCATATTTCTTAAAAAAATACACACCTTGAAGCACGAATCAAAATCTAGTTATACAATTATAATACGATGTGCATACTAAAAATATTTAAATAACGATGTGACCAGAATTTGTAAAATATCGGATGGGTCTAGATGCTTGGAAGACAATAAAGAACAATAGGTTTGGATTAATCAACACCTCATCCACCGCAAAATCATTAAATATGTATAGTATACATTTGCTTATAACAAAAGTAGGTCTGGGCATTCGGGATCCCAATCGGGTTTTGGTTTTATCCAATCGGGTTTTGGTTTTTCGGGTTTATAAAAATCAGTCCCATTTGGATTATATGAAAGTTCGGTTCGGGACTGGTTCGGTTTCTATCGGGTTCGGGTCAGGGTTAGTAAATCTTCAAAGAACCGGTACAACCCAATATACTTTCGGGTTAGGGTCCCAATCGGTTTTTCGGTTTAAAAGTACCTGATTTTTACCTATTTTATAACCAAAACATGAGTAAAATCGGTTCTTCAGTTTTAAAATATCTGATTTGTACCTATTTTGTAACCAAAACTTAAGTAAAATCGATTCAAAAATAAGGAACATCAACTGTGATCATTCAAAATCAAACGAAAAGTAAATATATTTACTGATAAAAAGAAAACCAAATAAATAAAAGCATAAAACGAAAAACCAAGTTCTCATGAAATGAGAAACATTGTTTAAAGAAAACAAAATCAAAATCTAAATACTTCAAGATTCAACGGCCATCTTTAACCATCAACCTTCATGTAATAGAACCACCAATCTTCATGTAATACATAACTATTTTAGATGTTCAATATTTGTTAGTGTATTTTGGATACATATTAGAAATTGAGATCATGTTTGATACAAGATCTTTTCGAGGTTTTGAATGTTTCGAGTTCTATTGGATATCCATTTAGATTCAGGTTCGGTTCGGATGATACCCATAACCCGAAATACCACAAAACAAGACCCATTCGGTATTTACGTCGGGTTCGGATCGGTTCGGATTCATTTTTATCAGATCGGATTCGGTTCGGGTTTTCGGGTTCGGTTTATTTGCCCAGCCCTAAACAAAAGTATTAATAACCAAATTGGAATAAAAGAGTTGAAAACGACTAGGAGGGAAGATGGCAAAAGGGTGAGAATAAAAATGGTGGTCGTCTTAGTTCACAAAACAAATGGTGGTTTAACACTTACCATACTTTCTTAGTGGTTCAACTCTTTTTATATATCTGTATTAATTAAATATTTTAATTATATAAAGTAGTATAATGTTCCAAAGATATAATTTACATAATATATATTCAAAATTTTATTATAATAATATTAGGATTATTATATTTTATTAGTTTATAGAGTTATTAACTTACATTTAAATTTTATAAGAAAACAGAGTTACAAAAATTATGTAAATTTTATAATATTTCTATACATTATTAAAATTTAGAAATTTGAGTTTCATTTTATTTTTTATATATTTAGTGTATATAAAATATTTTTCCTAAAATTTATATGTAATTTTGATATAATTTTACCAAATATTATCAAAATAAAGGTGTTATAAAAATATAGATGAACTCCTTTATGAAAATTAAAATAATACAATTTTTTTATATTTATATAAAATTATATATAAAATCTGTTCATTTGTAATTTTAGTAGGACCATATATTGACATAGGATTTTGTTTAAAAATATTATTTTATTATTTTACCAATTTATGTCATATTTTGGATTAGTTAATTCAAAATTAAAAATATATATTAATTTATCATCTTTATTAATTTATTCAATATTAATTTATAGATTTTTTGTATTACGTATTTTTTTTCAAAAACTCTGAATCTCTGATTGCTCTAATCTAATACGTCTATTTTCTCCCACTGATGCACTCAAGAACTCGTAATTTATTCATATCTATTTAACAGGATTATTATTTCTTCATAACGAATGATATATATTCTTAAAGTAGACTTTTGATGTCTCAGACTCCATGATTGTTTCTTTACAGTATCTACTTGTGTGACAGAATATTTACTTTTATTCCTGTTAATCATGCAGTTCTTTTATCCTGTGAATTCATGTGGCTATTCATTTATTTATATTTTTGTAAACTGTCTTTTATTAAGGTCCAATAGACCGAATTTACAAACATACAAACCTAAGATTAATATAGTCGGCCCATTACGAAACCTAAACACAGAAGATCACGATTGCGGCATGTGCGACATTCCTCTATATTACATTCTATTATAATGTAACTCTATTATAGAGTAAACTATTGGAGCAAATTTAACTTTATAATAAAATTACTCTATTTTAATATAAAATATATAGGAAAAATTAATGTTTCATTGAAGATGCTCTAATCGCCACCGATTCACCAAAAACTTCTCATCACTTGCTAGATATTGATCCAAGAAAAACTTCAAAGAGAATCAAATTCAGCACCTTGTCGAATCACTTTCCTATACGGAAAGCTCCGCCTCATCTTCGGTTTTGATCTTTTGGGAAACTCCACTTGAGCTGAGGCGAAGATTGATTCCTATCCAGAATCAAGAACAAAGCTTTCTAACAAAATGGAAAAGACTCTTGGAGATCTTACGGGATACATATGAAATAAATAAAAAAGATAAAGTTTTAAGAACACATCAAAAATCGCCAAACGAAAACTGAAAATCCGATAACCAGAAGTTAAAATTGCCTAAGCGAAACAAAACAAATTGATCTATTGATCAAAGAAAAGATTTATACATCAAAAAACATAAGACAAATCTCTCACTTTTTCTCTCGGTGAAAAGTAGAAGTCTCTGAATAGGGAAAAAAAGGAGAAAGAAAAGAAAAAAATAAATCTGGCTATTCATTTAAATAATCAAAAAACATTTCCTTATTTTTCCCAAATATGGTTGAATTATTCGCATTCGTTTACATTTAAGGCCTCGAGGATATTATTCTTTATGATCTTTTAACTTTTAAAACATAACTCATATGTTAAAAAAAAGGGAAAACTGTTTTTTTAGAGCAAAAAAATAGTAACTATGTCCCTTTAGACTAATCTATATTTTGTGTCATATTTTCCTATAACACCCTTTAATATTTTTGAAAATAAATTTAATAAATAGTTTTACAAACAAAAAAAAATTGGAAAAATAGTAACTTTTGATAAAATACCTATATGAACTTAGTGATATTTTTTCCAGTTATAAAAAAGTTAAAATTATAATTTTCATATTATGTTCTAAATAAAGTAGAAATGACATTCTACGAAGTAGAAAACGAAATCCACTTTTTTCATTGAATCTACAATGTTTAGAATACGTGATCTACGTAAATAGGAGTATTCTAAAAATATTTAGAATACACATTCCGCGCTTAACCTATCGTTCTAAAATCTTTAGAAATCAAAATCTACACATTAATATAAATCTAAAACACGTAGAAACCGACTTCTACAGATTTACTATAAATCTAAAACATGTAGAAATCAAAATCTAAACATTACTATAATTCTAAAAAACTATGGAAACCGATTTCTACATATTAGTTGTATTCTACGGATAAGAAATCAGTTCCTAAAAATATGGAAACAAAATATTTGGGAATATTCACTTTTATATTTTGAAAAAAAAAACGATTTTTTTTAAAAAAAAATAAAAAAACGAAAAAGGAACAAAAAAATAAAAAAAACGAAAAAGGAATAAAAAATTACAATTGTAAGGGCATTACTGCCATTTTGAAAAAAATTAGTCTAATGGGACATAAAGTAGTATAGATTAGTATAAAGGGACATAGTTACCATTTTTTTGCTCTAAAAAAACAATTTTCCCTAAAAAAAATTACTTAAAATACACTAAGTTAGATACCGATTTTCGAAAAATAGACTCAATTATTCAAAACTTAGGATTTAATATTAGTGAGTAAAATTGAGTTTATAAATTTTATAAATAACTTTTAAATATTTAGAAATGATTTAAGAGGATTAGTTTTATCTTTTTCATAATAAATTAAAACATTTAGGAAATACTTATTATTTAAAAGTAAATTTAAAAATAGTATCAAATTTGAGGTAAAATTAGAATTTTCTCTAAAAATCTTAAATATGAAAAGTTAATAATTCTTCATAAAAAAACAAAGGAAGAGTCTCTGTTTTAGATGCTTTTCAATTAGTCAACACAAAAAAAAGTTAACAAAATAAAATAGAATTTGTATGGTCTATTAACTGTGCAAAATATCTCTATAATATTGTTTGAGAAGTCAGTTTCTCACGTGTCGCTCTCACGTTAATTCTAACAACGGTTATTTACAATTGTATCCTGAATGAATCAAATATGTCTAATTATCATTATTAAATATTCTATTTTTTCCTTTTCCTTATTTTATTTAGGTTTCTTTTTTTTTCAGATAACCTTAGAATAAATAACATTTATAAAATTTTGACCAAAAAAAAAAAAACATTTATAAAATTTAAAAACGAAAATAGATTTTTTTATGTAATGTGATTTATAAAAAGGAAAGTTCACAAAATAATCTTCTATTCAAAAGATATATATTATTGTCAACTAAAATTATTTAAAATAAAAATAAAATATTAATAAATTACTATAATATATTTACTTTAGAAATATTTATACATGTGCATGAGCACGGTGAAATCATCTAGTATATGTTAAATATCACGATTTTAATATAAACATTATAGAGAAATTTTTTAGGATAGACCTAAAATTTTTTTTCATAAATATAGACTTAAAAATAAAAATGACCTAAATAGACTTAAATATTTTATCAAAAGAAGTAAATATACACTTATACTCCTAGGGTTAATTAATCTATACATTATGGTTTATAGTTAAGGTGGGGTGTAGGGTTTAGGGTTTAGGGTTTAGGGTTTAAGGTTTAGGGTTTAAAGTCTAGAGTTTAGAGTTTAGGGTTTAGAGTGTAGTAGTGGGATTTTAGGGATATGATTTCAAATTTTTAAAAATTTAAAAAGTTTAAAATTTTTAAAATAAAAATGTTATTTTGGTCATTTTAGTTTTTGAATTCTATTTTTGTGGAAAAAACTTAAAAATGTCTAGTTTGGTCATTATATTTATTGCCTTTATTTACAAAAACAAAATGATATACAAGTTGAATGATTTTCTTTCCATAATAGTTTTTCTTGCCCTCTGGGTTTTCTTAATTAATACTCCTTCCGTTTTTTTATATTTGACGTTTTCAATTTTCTATGTAAAATTTATTACTAATTAATGTTAGATGACTAATGTTATTATAGTTTCTATTTTATTATTAGTTAAATTATAGTTAGGTTAACAATTAATAATGTTTTTGTTTAAAAAATTAAATGTTTTTTAATCTATGTGTACAATCCTAAAGCGTCAAATATAAAAAAAAAACTGAAGGAGTAGTAGTAGTAAAAACATTGTCGACAAAAATGTACGATAACATCGTAATATTCCTTCTGACATTCTGCAAAGAATCATTAAGACAGAAATCCATCTCGGATACCTATATATAATTCAGGATTATATTCTGATTGATACAGATAATACCACACCGTCAATTTTGGTGGCTTTGTTAAAATCTAAAGCTATGATTGACGGATCTTTTTTTGTCATTGTTATTATATCCGAGTAGATACTTGAAATGGGATTATAGCAAATAAAGAAGCATAATCCATGATTTGACAAACGCCCACAATTATAGTATAAACTAAAAGGAAAAGAATAGAAAAGTATGAAGACACGAAAAGCAACATGTCTGGTTGGCCGTAGAGCCGCGGAGGTGGCAAAAAAGGATAGACAAATCCTTCTATCATCATGTTTTAAACGAAAGTATACGTTATTTTTCATATTGTTATATTTTTCTTGTTGATTTTCTTCTTCGTTTATTCTTATGTACTCTATTAGTCATGTGTTCCTCCTTTTCATGAATAATATATATAAATTATTCTGTTAGTTTGATATTGACTTTACTTATAGAGCGGCAAACTCATGTTTTTCAATTAGTATCGTTACTAATTTTAAAATTTAGCAAACTGCTTTTATATAACCTTTTCACTGTTTTACTAATATATCCTGATAGTATTCAATTTTTAAATAAAATATTTTTACTGTCGTCGAATAAAAAATTATAGAAAAAGGAAAAGAGCCAAAATTTTCAAATCAGTTGAACAAAACTTAAATACATCATATCCGATTTACCATTTCAATCAGATAATTTTGTTGTTATTAAATAAACATTTATAGAAAAAGGAAAAGAGCCAAATAAAATCATATCAAATCTTTTCAAACCAAGTTAAATCGATACCAAAACTGGTCCTAATACCAAAATTCTGCATGCATATATATACCTAAATGTGCAAGCAACGTAATTATTTTAAAGCTTATCGGCTCTTTCATAAAAACTTATGTGAGAAAAAAGTAATGAATAATGATTAAATTGATTGTAAAATGTTTCATCTCTCTTCATTCAACTGATATTCTACGCTATGGTGATTGAATGAACAAACAAAAAAAAACTAATATACTAGGCTACTATAATTTATTTTGAACTCAATTATACAAATAAGGCACATACGATTTTTAAATTGTTGGGTTGTAATATATTCACTCTGTCTCTAAAAAGATAAATGTTTTAAAATAAAAATTATTTTTTAAATGCATGTATAAAGTTTTATATGAGATTTTTATTAGTTAATATTGGTAAATCGCAAACTTCACAAAGATTAATTGTACTTTTTCAAACACTATTGTTTTAGAATTACGGGAAATTTATAAATACAAAAAAATATAAGTTTATTAAAATTTATAATATGTTATTATTATGTGTAAAAAAATACAAACATACATCTTTCAAAAACAAAGAAGTATATATTTAGTAAAAAGGGTAAGCCACTGTAGTGGATTAGTGACTATGATTCGAAAGAGTAATATACATTTAGGGAAAATAATAACTCGATGTTTCATGTCTTTTTTCACTACTCAAAAACAAACATATAATACATTTAGGGAAAATACAAACATACATCTTTCAAAAACAAAGAAGTATACATTTTTGATCGTGAATCAAAAGATTTGCAAAGGCAAGCCATGATGCAAGCTTTGTCTACTAAATATATATAGTTTTACACTACTAAAGGTCTTTGTTTGCATGAGTGTGCGTATATGTGTGTATGGTTGAAAGCAAGTTAAAAGAGAGAGAGAGAGGTAAGATAAAAAGATGATTTTTCTTTTCTCTTTTGATTCGGCATAGTAAAGTTGGTGCGTCAACCACGCGTTAGTGGTCGGGTGGTACATGGCGTTTTAGCATCTCTAAATAAGCTGAGTTTAAATATGTTACTACTCAATTTACTTTAACGTGTAGTCACGCAGATATAAAATCATATTTTGGATTCTATTTAAATACTCAAAAAGAAGATTCATCCATAGACTACACATCTTCTTAAAGATTAATATGTTTTTCGGTCCGGAATTCTCTCAGATTAAACAAAAAAAAAGTTGGTATGTCTCTTCGCATCTTCGTCCTTCTAGTCTCTTATCATCACCAAGTCTTCCCATTTTGTTAGGTATCACAATCTTTCCTTCGTTTTTATAAATACGCCCCCTGATATATAATATATACGAACTTTATGTTTTTGTTTTGCTTACTCATGAAATTGTCATTAAAAATATATATAAGCATTACATAGTGGAAATTTGAACTATATCTGAATGTTTTAGTTAGCACGATTATTTTCTGCGTCATTTTCATAAATCTAATATGTCTTCAAATTGTTTGATATTTTACAGATAATCTTCATGTTAATTGTCAAATAAATATTTGTAATCAAACTATTGGTGTATATAACCACTACAAATTTTCGTTTTGATTGATGGTGGTTATAGACTTATAGTTAGATTCTTAGATAGTTTTAGCTTTTTTTTTAATATATGTTAAATTAATTTAGAGCAAAAAAATTGTTTATACAATAGTTGTGACTTAACCAAGTCGTTTCGGTCTAGTGGTAAAGGAGCTACGGTTGAAGTTTCTACCATGGATTCGATTTCTCTTGGCCATCCATTGATTCCTTAAGTGGCACGAAAACCCAGATTTCTATGGATCTCGTATTGATTAGTCATTAGGACTAAAAAACTTTTAAGATCACACCACAATTATCAAAAAAGAAACAATAGTTGTGACTGATACTGAACTTTTTTTAAATAAAAAGATTGAACAGATAGAGATCGGTGGTTGAGATGGTTATCGTGAAGCGCACCATTTTGTATGGGTTCCTTTTCATCTCTCAGAACGAAGAGATTATGTTGTGTACCATCATATCAACGTTGTGAACAGTAGCCAGAACCGGCTCAACACTGTTAGAGGTCTTAAGGCAAAAAAAAATAATTTATCCTTTAAAATTTATGTACATATAATGTTTAAAATATTTTTTAAAGTTCAATCAGTAATATTTTTTTATATTTTGTAATGAAAATAAAATTATACACATATCAAATAATTTTGAGCTCTTTTCAATTTTATTTATTATATTTATAAATTTTTTATATATAAAAATATAGATTTTTAAAAAAAAATTGGCTATTTAATTATTATTATACGGGGGACACGGACTAGCGGAGGCATAACAAGGGTTACCATTTATTTGTTTAAATTTCATCAAATTTGAAAAGGAAAATACAAGTAAATTTTTTTATCATATAGGTCCTTTGACCACCCTAATTACACGCTAGCTTCACCACTGGTTGGGAGTAATTTGAGCTGCTGGTATAAAGGGTGACTTGAAAAGTTTAGCGGATAAAGAAGAGAAGGACACTATCTTGAGCCTTATCAACCAATATTTGTAGAATCTTATTCCATTTTGTCGTTTATTCCATGCCCATTAACTTTCGACAAAGGTTACATTGGAAAAATAGGTGATCTAGTGTCTCTAATGAAGCGTTGCCTAGAATACAAGAAGCATCTGTCTGAGTATTCTAACTCTTCATCTTGGTTACTGTAGTCAAGATTCTATTTTATCATCAATCCAATCACCACTCAGGGGCGAAGCCACTTAGTGGATAGGGGGTGCACAGGCACCCATAATTTTTTGATAAATTAGTGTAATCGTTAAAGAATTTTGAGTGTGCACCCATTATAATATATGATTATGCACCCATTAACATTTACATTTAGTCCAAAGGTAAATAAGAAAAAAGAAAATATAGTTTAGCCCATTAAAATTAAAACTTGTTCTGAAGCCCAATTATATTGTCTTTACTTTTTACTAAAAACCCTAACTATTCGTTCAATTTTTTTAATCGCTTACTTCTCATAAAACCTGCAAGTACGAACCATCAATTCGACAGAATTTTCTTCTATTGTCTACCATACAAAACTGGTAACTAATTTTTTTTTTTTTGTTAGTGTTTTGAGTTGTTCCAATAATTATTTAAATATCATATAGATTTTTGTTTTAGTCGTAAAAGTCCAAAAGTCATAGAAAGTGGTTTTACTCTTGACGACTGGGTTAATGCCTTGATGTTTTGCAGGTTTTACATAGTTGTAATGTATATTATTATATAGGTTTCAAAAATCATGTTTTTATATTCCACGGTTGATTTATATTATGTTTTCAGTTTTGATTAGATTTTTTCATCGATGAAAAATAGTTTGTTACTTAATCAACTTTGATGTTATTTATTTACTAAATGTAATTTATATTTATACATTTTTATATTTTGTAGATTAATCAATGGAACGGTACTACAAAAAAGCATCAGTTTCACCATCTGATAATACCTCACCATATGATAATATCGACGATTTACCATGGGATCCTGCTAAAAGAAAAAGTATCAAAGATTATCACGCAAACCAAGTAGATGAGGTAAGACGCAAATACCTTCTTAGAGGTCCGTGTCAACCACTTGGTCATAACTTTGAAAAGAAACTCATAAGTGGTAAAATGAGACGATTCAATCCAGCTTGGTTTGAATTGTATGGGAATTGGCTAGAGTATAGTGTATCGGAGGAAAAGGCTTATTGTTTGTGTTGCTACTTGTTTAGAGACGATGGATATTCTGGATTTGTGAAAGATAGATTCTCGAGTTGGAATAAGCCTGACAGGTTATCTTTTCATGTTGGAGACTTTAACAGCTCTCACAATAATGCTGTGAAGAAATGTGATGATTTGATGAATCAAGGTCAGTCCATAGTACATGCTCTGTATAAGAAGACTACTGCCATGAAAAATGAGTATCGTATCAGGCTAAATGCTTCGATTGATGTTTCTAGATACTTATTGCGACAAGGATTAGCTTTTCGGGGCCACAGAGAAGGAGAAGGGTCTTCTAACAAAGGAAACTTTTTAGAACTTCTGAAATACACAGCTGATCACAATGAAGTTATAAAAAAAGTTGTTTTGGAGAATGCTCCAGGAAATAACAAGATGGTTTCTTCAGAGATTCAAAAGGATATTGTAAACGCTTTTGCAGAAGAAGTAGTGAAATCAGTTATAGAAGAAATTGATAATGGAGTGTTTGGTCTATTAGTAGATGAATCTGCTGATGTGTCTGACAAAGAACAAATGGGGGTTGTTTTTCGATTTGTTGATAAAAATGGAGCAGTCAAAGAAAGGTTCGTTGGAGTTGTCCATGTGAAAGAGACTTCTTCTTTATCTTTGAAACATGCTATTGATGAGTTGTTTGCTAAGTATGGATTGAGCTTGAAAAAAGTGAGAGGACAAGGTTATGATGGAGCTAGCAATATGAAAGGAGAGTTCAATGGGCTGCGATCATTGATTTTTAGGGAAAACAACTCAGCGTATTATGTTCATTGTTTTGCTCATCAACTTCAGTTGGTTGTAGTAGCTGTGGCGAAAAAGATATTTGATATTGCTGATTTCTTTGATATGGTTTCTACATTACTGAATGTAGTTGGAGCTTCTTGCAAACGAATGTGGTTCGGGAACGTTATCGAGAGGAGATAAATGCTGGAATTGCTAGTGGTGACATTAACACTGGCAAAGGACTGAATCAAGAAATTTCTTTTCAAAGGCCAGGAACTACTAGGTGGGGTTCTCATTATAAAACGCTGCTGCGATTGGTTGGGTTGTTTTCTACTATTATTAAAGTTCTTGAGTATATTGAAGTGGAAGGCGCTGATGACTCTAAGAGACGCCAAGCATATGGTCTTCTCAAGTACGTTCAGACCTTTGATTGTGTGTTCTATATGCATCTGATGTTACTAATTTTGGGAATATGTGAGAATCTATCGATGGCTTTGCAAAACAAAGATCAAGACATTTTAAATGCTATGTCACTGGTAGAATCTACTAAGCGGGAGTTATAGAGAGTAAGAGATGATGGATGGGATTCACTTATGCTGACAGTTTCTTCTTTTTGTAAGAAACATGATACTGAAATGCTCAATATGGATGAAGGTTTTATCGATTCTAGGAAGCCAAGGAAAAAAACCAACATAACTAATATGCATCATTACAAGGTTAATTGCTTCAATGCAGCTTTGGATTTGCAACTTCAGGAGTTCAACGATCGTTTTACTGAGGTAAACACTGAGCTGCTTACTTGTATGGCTTCCTTAAATCCTGTTGGTGCTTTTCGTGGATTTGACAAGTCAAAATTGGTGAAGTTGGCAAAGTTCTATCCAGATGACTTTAGTTTTATGGAGTGTATATCTCTTGAGCAGCAACTTGGTATTTTCATCGACAATGTAAGACATGATCAACGATTTAAAGATCTGAAAATTCTTGGAGATCTTGCTCTTATGATGGTAGAAACACAGAAGCATATTGCACATCCTTTGGTTTATAGGCTTTTGAAGTTGGTTTTGACGTTGCCGGTTGCTACTGCAAGTGTTGAAAGATGTTTCTCTGCAATGAAGTTAGTGAAGACAGCTCTACGAAATCGAATGGGAGATCATTTTTTAAGTGATTATCTCATTTGTTTCATCGAAAAAGAATTGCTTGACGATGTCACGAATGAAGAAGTGTTGATCCGATTTCAAGCAGTGAGTGAAAGAAGAATGCATTTATAAAATGTTGTTTTAATATTTTATTTTAATATTTTCAGAATATTTTATTTTATTGTTTTCAGAATATTTTATTTAATATTTATTTATGCTGGTGCACCCATACTAAAAATTTTCTGGCTTCGCCCCTGTCACCACTCATGTTTTTTTTTCTTTTTCACTATCATAAATTGTATTTCAGACAAGAACATCATATTTGGGGTAGCTTGCGTGAACCATACTCCCTTGTACCACCGGACTGGTTGGTTGCTTTCGCGAGTAAGCTACCATGTATGTTTTGTTTTAAATTTTAGGCTTAAATAAGCTGCCATTTAGAAATTGTTTTACGTTTATCTAATGTTAAATTTTTTTGTAAAAAAAAGGAAGGGGGTAAAAAGACAAAGCCCATTAGGTAAAACAATATATGCATAATGAACTAGTTTCATCCCCTTGTTGCTGTTTGGGATCAGAGTCTGTATGCGGACGTTTATATTTTAATAGAAAGTCTCCCGTGTTGGAAAAAAAAAAACTAGCTAGTATTCTAGCACGTAACATGAACGGAAGCCATTCCAATAGAAACACAGTACAGTTTTGTCCTTTCGCAACCCGAGATTTATAAGATAAATGGGTCCGTCTTAGCAAAAAATATATATCTTGGTCTTGACTCTTGACTAGGGGTGGGCACTTTACCCGATATCCGAAGTGGCACCCGAACCCGATCCGAAAAATCCGAACCGAAATCCGAACCGAAGTAGCAAAATACCCGAACGGGTATTGAATAAGGAGAGATTGGATACCCGAACCCGAACGGATAATACCCGAACCCGAATGGATATCCGAAGATAACCGAACATATGTATAATTAACCTTATATTTCTAGTTTATATCTCTCATTTTATATAAAATATTTATATTGATACTACATATACTTTAAGTTCATATGATATACATACAATTACGGAAAAAAATGATTTGCTACTCACTTAAAATGCATGTCAAGTTTTTTATTTCAAAAATTAGCAAAACATTACATCCAAAATTAAAAAAAAATAACTAAATTAATGCATTTTTAGTTTTAAAATGTTATGTCCAAATCTATTAACCATTCAATCTATTAAAAATAAAAAAATTAGTTAACTGAAAGTTATATTTTTAAATACAACAAACTTGAGAAATGAAAATTTTAATTTTTTTTTCAAAATCTAAATATCCGAACCCGATCCGAAATAACCGAATCCGAACTAAAAATACCCGAACCCGACCCGAAGTATAGAAATACCCGAACGGGTTCTAGACCTCTATACCGAAATACCCGAAAATCCGAAATACCCGACTCGAACCCGAACGGGTACCCGAACGCCCACCCCTACTCTTGACGCTGATTTTCACATCGATTATCTTTTGGTGCCCATTGTCTTCTTCACATTAATTGTCACTATCACGCTATTATTACTTTAGGATATTGGGGCATAAAATACAAACTGAAAATGGTATTATCATATTATCATATACCGAGTTATTTAGGAAAACAAACTTTTTGCAATGTTTAAGAAGCAATTCTGTCAATTCTGTAAAAGGCTTTTAAAATGGCCTCAACTCGTCAATTCTGTAAAAGGCTCAAGTTCGAACCATAGGGGCCCATAATCTTTCAAATTTTCAAACTGTTGTAAATAGGCCTCTAACTGCATAATGTAAGACCCAGCACCTAATGGGTCTTTACATAATTACATATTCGAAATCGCAGGGGTAAGACTTCTTTTACTTTTACAGTTTTACCATTTTTAATAAACTGTATAAAATTATAAATTAATAAATATTATAAATTAATAAATTTCATCGGCCTGGAATTAGATAGATGGAAAATATAACACAAATCGATAAAATAATAAAATAATAATTTAATAAAATATATTAATATATATTATTTTTTATAAAATAAAAAATATTATTATTTGTTTTATATTCACAATGAAATCTATTTCTACTTTCTTAACACTTTAAAATATTTTGAAAAATTTAATAAAATTATATTTACAAACACATTTAAATTTTATGTTACATATTTTATATACACCAAATAATATAGTAAAATAATTTGAAAGATGAGTTTATAAAATTTAATCAATATATAAACTGCAAAGTTAAATATTTTTATGTATATATATATATATATTCTAAATGTAAAAATCTAAAAAGAACTTTTTATACATCAATAAAATAATATTGTCTTGGTATTATTAATTTATAGAGTTTTTAATGTATGAGAGTATTGTGTAAGACTACGTAAAAATGTCGTTTTACCATTTGATAAAATCGCATATTTTACATCACACATATATACATGTTTAGTAAAATATTTGAAAACGATCAGGAAACATAAGTCTTTTATCATGAATTCACGATACATAAAGGATATTAGTCTATATATTTGAAAACACAAATACTTATGTGTTGGAGAAAGCTTCTACAAAGACAAGAATTTTTCGGCCTTTGTTTTTGAATTATTTAATCCAACTTTGAATCCTCATGCCATGCCAATGTTGTTGGATAATATGTTTTTTTGTCAACATTTATATCACTAAACTTTCGATCAAAATACAACAAGAGCATGATTAAAGTTCGCTAAAATATAACGGAGAGAAGAGAGTTGCAAGGTAGAATGCCTGGGATCTCATTCTGTTCCAACCTTGATCACATGGAAGAGATAAGGATTGACAAGTCCAAAAAAACTTGGAGGCTCTTGAAATCTGCATTAGCTGCCATTTGAATTGCTTCCTTGAGTGCCAAAGCTTCAGCTATCAAGACTGAGCCAACAAAGGTTCTACTCGCTGAACCTTTACAATTGTTTGATCTTTTAAACGAAGAATACAACCCAAACCACCATTCTTAGTAAAATCATTCCAAGCACCATCAACCTAAAGATTGCTTATTGAGTGCATATCCCTTTTCTACAACATGATTTCAAGTTCACCTTACAACAATATATGCAGAATTAATATGATTTGGTACATACAACGTAGTTAAAAGAACTATATATATATTATCAGCAGAATTTACATTAATCAGACTTCAAATCCAGAGTTTAATATTAACCTAATACAAACTAACTTCAAATACTGAAATGATAAGGAACAACTGTAAACCAACAAAGCTTAAAGCTTTGAAAAAACATAGCGTCAGGTCCTCCAAGTTCAAAACATCAAAACATATACTATTCTACGAAGAGAAAACAAAGCCATTAGTCTCCAACACAAAAATGTAACTATGAAATTGTTGTCTATCTTATGTTCTTTACTACAAATGGTACTTAGATTTTGGTTCTAGGCATAACACTCAACATACTGAAAAACTTATAAAAAATACGCGAGTTAATGAAAAACAGATCATACTGCTATTACTTACTACCATTAACAAACCAAATGCGCAGTCTTATTGCTATAATGATTGTATTTTATAGTGAAAGAGTTGTATAAAATATATGCGGAATGGTTTGACATATATAACCACTAAACATTTTGTCAAATGCGCACTTATTTCATTTTTCAGTAAAAAAAAACATTTTTTTCATTTTAATACAAAACGAAAATATATTAAATGGATGGCACTGCTATCATGATTGTATTTTATAATACTGCATGATAACATATAGCTAGTAATTAACAGATCTATAAGAAGACTTAACATTCATATGTGATATTTTTCGGAAAAAAAAAATTCATATGTGATAATAAAAAAAATGTAAAATTCAAATACAACTTGAAGTTTTTTTCGTTTTTTACACCAAAAAAAAGTTTTTTCGTTTTCTTTTAATATACTTTGAGGTTGAAGACATGGAACAAATCCCGTGGAGCACTGGTCATGTGGTCCCCGGATGCGTCGATCAACACAAACATAACATATCAACACCAATAGAAATATACAAATACAAGGTTGGTCGAAAATATATAATATATGGTGGAATATTTGCGGAAGCGACCAATCAGAAAATATTAGCAGATGTTCTCTGTTTCTTTTGCCATGTGAATCCCACCCACATGCACAACATTTGCAACTATCCCCGAGACATCCATCCTTTGTAATTTCTTTTCATTTCGCATCTTTGCACTATTTACCGGTTAGTAACTTAGTACTCCGTCGTGATTCGATTATATAATACTCTTTCCATTTCAAAATATATATATCTTACATTTTCAATGCGTAAATTTCAAAATACATAATGGTGTTCGTAAAAAAGTATTGGTTAAAAATTTTGGGGAATAATTGATAATGAAAAATAATACATTAGTAACTAAAATCTGATATGTTTTTTTAAAAAGTGTAAAACACCAAAAACATACATCTTTCTAAAATGGATGGAGTATAACATCCACATTGACAAATATTCTTGAAAGAGTACCTAAGCAATATTTTAATAGTATTATCTAATAATGTAATTAAATTTTATTACAGAAGGAAATAACTTCAATCATGTGATGACGCATGATAAAAGTAGTCTCTTAGCAAAAGCCAATAGTTTCTTCTCCTAAAGACGTCTCTGAATATTTCATCATCTCTCTCATCACTTTTTGATTTTTTTTATTATTTTATTTGTAAAATACTGGGTAAGATATCCTTGCTAATGATGCTCTTAGCACACACATTAGATTATACTCATAAAAAAACTCATTAATGCCTTAACACATACACACTCACAATGTAATAATTTCAGTTGGTGTCTTACTTGAGATTACTTCAAATTCCAAGAAACACTATCTTGACATTGTATTTTAATAGTCTAGACATAATTTTCTTATTAATACTTATTAATCTAAAACCAGCATAATAAGTTATTATTTATATTTTCAAATAGTTAAATCAAACACCAATGTATTTATGCATGTCAAATATTTTTCATCAAAATATATACTTATTATTGTGCTAAATTTCTCAAAACATTCATATCCTAGAAAGTTTAGAAAATATCTTTATTTTTATATTTTGCTTGACTAATATTTAATTATAAATTGTTTTATATCTTAATTTTTGTTAATTTTATAATAAAATATTATTTTCAGATAGCAACACAATAATATATATATAAGAATTATCTTATTTTTAAAATATATTATTTGGTATTTTTATTACATTATTTTATAATCAGTTATTTAATATAATATAAAAATTTAATATTATTAATATAAAATTCTTTTTGATTATATATAAAATTCATTAAGGATATTTTTAATTAATAAATTAGTGAATCAGTTAGAAAATAATAATAAATCAATAAGTTAGCTAAAAGTCTAAAACCTAATAAGAATATGACAAATAAAAAAAATTAAATATAGCATATAATTTAATATTATTAAAATGAAATTCGTTTTTAGTTATGTATAAGATTCATTAAGGGTATTTTTAAAATTAATAAATTAGTGACTCAGCTAAAAACTAATAATAAATTAATGATTTAGCTAAAACATAATAAAAACATGACAAATAAGCAAAAATAATTAAAATTATGGAGAATATGAAAAATCATCAAATTTACTTCTCAAATTAGTGAATCAGTTAGAAACTAATAATCAGTTAGTAACTAAAACCTAATAAGAATATGACAAATAAGAAAAACTAACTAAATATTTAATATAACATATAATTTTAATATTATTAACATGAAATTCGGTTTTAATAATATATAAGATTCATTAAGGATATTTTTAAATTAATAAATTAATGATTTAGCTAAAACTAATAATAAATCAATGATTTAACTAAAACCTAATAAAAATGACAAATAAACAAAATTACCTAAAATTATGGACAACAAGACAAATCAGCAAATTGACTCAATTGTTGCTTTCTTACTTTTAAAAAGAATCAACAATCTACTACTTAAGATTAACTCGATACATGAATAAAGATATCTCTCGCTCGCCACGTCTGTCTACGTGGCTGTGAGTCAATAAATGGGTTCATCTATTGAATTACAATGGTAGTTTTCGTTGACTTACGTAAAAGTCACTACAACGAAATCGATCACTTCTAAACCAAGAATTGAATATTGAATGCACTAATTTATCTTATTGTCAACTAGTAGAGTAATGAATAAATTCTCGTAGCTATTCAAAAGGATAATAAGGATTAACAATGTGAACATAGTCTACTACTATAGTGCTCAGAAGTAGGTTCAAGTTAATTAAATAATAATAAACTAGATTTTGATCCGCGCTTGGAAAGCGCGGGGTTGTTGGATTATATTATAATAAAAAGTTTTATTATATCGAAAAACATATTTTTTAACAGCTATATAATCTACAATTATTTGAGATTTAATATGTACACTTTTACGTAAGTTTTTTTCGACATGAGAATTATATCCGGATCAAAAAAACAAACCGAACCGACCCAAAATTATAGGTTTAGTTCAGGTCCAGAGAAGATAACCTATTGGGTTTTTTTTTGACCCGCAGGTCTTTGTTTGAGTCCGGGTCCTACCGTAGACCCGATCATAAATATGTGTTTATTAGGTATATTTAGATATTCCGAATATGTTTCCGGTATTGTGGATATTGTTTTTAAGTTTTTGGTTTACGATTAGAGTTTTGATTTCAGGTAAATTTTTCAAATTAAAAAAAAATTTGGGTATTTGGATAAAATTTTAGGTATTTTTCAGTTCATCGTGTCAGATTTTGAATAAGATTTTAAATTTGTAGGTATTTGATTTTTTTTTGCATTTGTTTGGAGTTTCAAATACTTTTCGTGTTTTGGATATTTTTCAGATTTTTCATATATTTCAAATTCTTTTAGGATCTTAAATACCCAAACAGATGTGGACCCATTACGTCCATATCAGGTCCAACAACCTTTTGATATAGATTTTTAACGTTATTGTACAAAAACATGGTTGATGAAATATTTTTCTAAGTAAAAGTATCATAAGAAATAATATTAAGATCTGTAAAAAATATTTAAAATATTGTATGTTTAGAATGATTAATGTATTATCAGAAAAATAATAAATAGTTATACATAACTTCAACAACTTTTTTATATTAGATTTTTTAGAACTCTTTCCTTTTTAATAGTATTGATTCGTTTTAAGTGAAAAGTATATAAAAGTATAATATATAAACAAATAATTTTTAAAATCTTGAATAATCAATACTGATATCGTGAAGTCAGGTTAGCTTTAATAGAACCAATGAATTTCTTCATTTTTGTGAAGGTAACATGAATATTCAGAAAAATCATTTTTAAATATGAAAATATTATCAAACTATAGACGGTTGAAAATTTAGTATATGATATGAGATTTTAGTGGGAAAGTTTATATATGATATGATTACTTTATTATAAACAAAAGAGGAAGTTAGAATGTACACATATATGTCTTGTAATTTATCTTGCTTTAAATAAAAATAATAATATAAAACATTAGTTTCAATGCTTTTACGATTAAAAATCAAAATAATAAATATAGTAATAGTAATGATTAGGATTTAGGAGTAAGATTTAAATAAATAAAAGAATTGACTAAATTATTGTTAGAGAAATATATGGTAACATATTGTTAGTATAAATTTAAGGTAAGACAAAAAATAATGAGAAATGAAAAGGTCTAAACAATTTTTATAGGTATATTTTTTTAGAGTGCTTCCATTTTAATAGTATTGATGAGCGGATTTATTGGTCGGACCCAAATTACGGCTTCTCAACCAGAAATGTCGCCAGCAATTATTTAACACGTGACATGTTTTAGCGTAATACTGAAGCAATTTTTGACAATTTTGTTTTTCTTTTCAAATCTCACTAAACAAATTATACAAAAAGCTACACTGCATGAACTTTTCTCTATAAACTTTACCAAAATATAGAATTCTGATAAAAAGATACATCTGACGAATAAATCACTAAAAATAATGAAAACCAATCATATTTATTACACTTTTATTATAAAAATAAACCAGACTATCGTTCCTCGGGTTCACGGTCCTGAAATGATAGCCGTAAAACCCAATTAGAGACTTTCATCTTTGTTAAAGTCTTTAGCCTTTGATGCTCACTTTGACTTCTTGTAGTAGATGACGGTCCATCAACGAACATCTTCAATCTAATCAAAGCAACCTTTAGTGTTTCCTCGCTCATATTCGCGAAACAAACCCTAAACCAACCCGGTTCGTTACAATGGCACGAAGAACCGGGAGAGATATTGAGCTTAACCTCGTAAACGATCTTTTTCCATAGCTCAATCTCGGCTTCAAACGTGTTAGATCTCAATAGGTGTCTCATGTCGACCCAGCAGAAGAGTCCAGCATTGCTCTTGAGACACTCGATACCTACAGCCTCTAGACCAGACACAAGCTTATCGTGTCGATTTTTGAGTCGGATTTGATTCTCTTTGAGGTAGTTCTTAGTGAAGTTTTTGTCGGATAACAATGCGGATAAGAGGTACTGTGTTTGAGAAGATATTAGACCGAAACTAGACATTTTTGTCGCTGCAGCCACAACAATATCATCGTTGGAGTAAATAACTCCAACGCGAAAACCAGGTAGGCCTAGATCTTTAGACAAACTGTAAACGATGTGGACACGTTTAGAAACATCGGTGTTTTCGAGTTTTTTTTCTTTGAGGACTTCCAATACGCTGATGAAACCAGTAGAAGTGAAAACAGTACCCGAGTAGATCTCGTCGCTTATCAAATGTATATTCTTACGTGACACGAAATCTAAGAGACGGTTTAGTTCGGTTCGGGTTGTTGTAGTACCCAACGGGTTAGATGGGTTGGTTATAAGGACTCCTTTAACTTTTAGGTTAAGCTTTTGCGCTTGCTTGTAGGCTTCTTCGAGTGCGGATTTGGTGATGCGGAATCCGTTTGCACTTGTGCATTGGATTGGTACAATCTCAACTCCGGTTCGCCATTTCAAATCCCTATCAAATCTGCAAATGATAAATGTAAATAGAAAAGGGTTTTAGTTAGCGTAAGTTTTCATGTTACTTGTGAAAAAGCAATAATTTGACCCCAGAAAAGTTAACTAACCCTGGATAATATGGAGTAGGGAGCAAGAAAGCATCTCCAGGATCAGCGAGACAGAACATAAGAGTTTCGTTAGCCGAAGTAGCACCCGCGGTGAGGACAAGCTTTTTAGGATCAAAAGAAACTCGGTTTCCTCTATTTTCCGACATGAAATCCGCCATAGCCTGAAGAATAGTTATGACAAAAACAACCGATTTAGAAAATTTTGGTTTAATATGATAATAGTTAATAATATTTATCCGATCATTTTAAATACTTATATAATCCTACATTCTTGAAGGAAGGAAGGCCATGGTAATCTTGGAAGAGAGCTAGTTCCCGGAAAATAGATTGGCCTTCTCTTTCGAAGTTTGCTGCTTCAGGGTTCTTGGCAAGCCATGACTCAATAAGATCGAAAGATAACTGCAAGAGCGAACCAATCCATAAGATTTATAACATTTTGCTATACATTAATTGTCAAAATCTGTTTTATGATTAGTGTTAACTAGTTACCTGATTTTCTGCGAGACCCATTTGGATAATGCCATCAGGGTTCTTGACCTCGTCGTAAGGGTTCTTCTCGTACTCTTCCCAGCCCAGGAAATACGAAGAATCTTGGCCATGAGTGTTGCAAGTAGCTTTTCTTGATAAAATACCCATTTTCTTTAGCTCTAGATAGAGAGAAGGGGTAGGAGAATAAAGTGGAGAGAAAAAGTAGATATGGAAATGAAGATTTGAGAGAGAATGAAAAGAGGTGTTTTGATTGGATTGTGGCCAGATGTTGTAGGTAAGCTACGATGGAGAGGGTCACTAGGCATGTGTGGATGTTTATATATAGTTTTCATGCTACGCCACGACAGAAATTTGACCAGTCAGATATTCAAATTTTCAACAATTTTTGTTTTCATGATTAATCAAGAGAATTAAAAGAATATTAATCAATTCACGCGTTTCCATCCACCGTCCCTAATCACTCAAATAAGCTCAGCTTAAAGAGTTATTACCACGCTTACCACAACGGTTTATGTTATGCCTTTCTCTTCTAAAGGCCGTTTGTGCGTTTAAGTTATTTTACCGTTAAGAGTAAAATTATTTGGATAGTTAATAAAAAACCATGTAGAACAAAGAGAGAAACAGTAATGAGTAGCAATAGCGACAGGAAAATCAACTTGTAAAATGGGATATACCACATATTAAAATATATTGGCAACAAGTAGTACGAATAATTAAAAAAGGAATGTGAAATTGCCATTGTTGCATTTAGGAACTCTTTGGACCATGTTAATGTTGGTCCAGGCTGCTTCACAATCTATACATGTTGTGAACGTTGTCGGCTGTATTTTTTATATATCCTTTAATAGATATATTTATTTATGTAATCTAAATTGTAATCTAAATTATATTTTCAAATATATATCTACAAAATTTCACAATATTACAACTGGAAGGCTTGAAAAATACTGGAATTAAAATTAACATTCACGTTTAAGCTAGGTTCTAAGACTCATTAAAAGTGTTACTTACGAACAAAAACAAATCCTTACATCTTTAGATCTATATATATAATTAATTTATTTCCAAATTTGAGAATATAACAAAAGTATTAAAACAATAATTAAATAGAAAACTATTTCATTCTTTAGTTTCTAAATCAGGTGCTAAATTTTAACACAAATGAAAATTTAGAATATACATTATTTTTTGGTGCACGTTTTAGAATATACTAGTTTTTAATATATAGAAAGACATGAGGATATTCTCTACACATCGGATAGAGAGTTTCAACGCATGCGATTATGTTGATTGCATTACATAGTCTGTCTTATTTTCAAACTTGATAAAACCGAAGTAATATTTTATAACCAAATCAAAATATGATTGATGACCTATACAAACGAAATTAAAACATTTTAAAACCAATGGGAACAAGAACAAGATGAAATCTTTGAACGAATTATATAGTTAGTTCTATCGCCGGAAATGTGTCGGAACATACAAAGTTTAATTCAAGTTTTTCTTCTTCTTTTTGCATAATGATAACCACTAAATTAAATTTACAAATTATATTAATAATAAATGGATAAGTCTATTTTCGGAAACTAATATGGTTGGATATCGAACCAGTAATTAACTAACTGTTTTGAGGTGTGAAAATCGTAGTACTTTTTTACAAAGAAAAAAAAATTGAGAAAATTGTTTTTTTAGAGCAAAAAAATGGTAACTATGTCCCTTTATATTAATCTATATTACTTTATGTCCTATTAGACTAATTTTTTTCAAAATGCCAGTAATGCCCTTAAAATTATAATTTTTATTCTTTTTTCGTTTTTTTTTTATTTTTTTGTTCCTTTTCGTTTTTTTTATTTTTTTTTTAAAAAAATCAATTTTTTTTTTCAAAATATAAAAGTGAATATTCTCAAATATTTTGTTTCCATATTTTTAGGAACTGATTTTTTATCTGTAAAATACAACTAATATGTAGAAAACGGTTTCTACAGTTTTTTAGAATTATAGTGATGTTTAGATTTTGATTTCTACATGTTTTAGATTTATAGTAAATCTGTAGAAGTCGGTTTCTACGTGTTTTAGATTTATATTAATGTGTAGATTTTGATTTCTAAAGATTTTAGAACGATAGGTTAAGCGCGGAATGTGTATTCTAAATATTTTTAGAATACTCCTATTTACGTAGATCACGTATTCTAAACATTGTAGATTCAATGAAAAAAATGGATTTCGTTTTCTACTTCGTAGAATGTCATTTTTACTTTATTTAGAATATAATATGAAATTGATAATTTTAACTTTTTTATAACTGGAAAAAATATGACTAAGTTCATATAGGTATTTTATCAAAAGTTACTATTTTTCCAAAAAAAATTTGTTTGTAAAATTATTTATTAAATTTATTTTCAAAAATATTAAAGAGTGTTATAGGAAAATATGACACAAAATATAGATTAGTCTAAAAGGACATAGTTACCATTTTTTTTGCTCTAAAAAAACAGTTTTCCCAAAAAACTTCGTAGTACTTGTCTTTTTTATTTCATTCTATATGTCGTTCTCAACTTGTATTTCCCAAAATTGAATAGTTAATCCATCTTGTGATGCCGAATCACATCGTGTTTATCAGTTTAAAGCTTAAACAGATGTCGTCTCAACGATCGCTTTTGCTTCTATCTTTTCAAAAATCTACTTTAATTTTACTTAGTGTGCGTATGTTGTCCCAGCTGGTAAAATGCCGAAAACAATGATGAAAATATAATTAAAAATGGGACAACAATAGTTATTGTTCAACTCGCGCATAGTTTTTAACTCTCTGATTAATCAAGTTTTCCGTAGTAACTTGTACGCATAGATCACGACATCTTATAAACGGATCCAATATTACTTTTTCTTGTGATCATTTATTTTTGGGAAAATTATTTTTAGGCCAAAAAAATGGTAACTATGTCTCACTAGACTAATTTCCATTTTGTACCATTTATGTTTTTAATGTCCTTTAATATTTTTTGAAAATAAATTAAATAAATATTTTTACAAACAAAAAAAATTGAAAAAATAGTAACTACTAACGAAATACCTATATGAATTTAGTGATATTTTTTTCAGTTTTAAAAATATTTAAATCATAATTTCAGATTCTATTTTACTTAAAGTAGAAATGATATTCTATGAAGTAAAAAATAAAATCCAGTTTTTAATATATGATCTACGTAAATAATAACACTCTAAATATTTCGAATGCACATTATGCGCTTAACTTATCACTCTGTAGTATGTAGAAATCAGAATCTACAAATTATTATAAATCTAAAATCTGTAAAAATCGAAATCTACATATTACTATAAATCTAAAAACCTGTAGAAAAAGAGTTCTACAAATTTGCTGTAAATCTAAAATTTGCAGAAATCAAAATCTACACATTATTATAAATCTAAAAACTTGTAGAACAGAGTCCTATAGATTTACTGTATTCTACGGATAACAATAATCAGCTCTGAAAAACATGGAAAGAAAATATTTGGAAATATTCAGTTTTCATATATGAAAAATCAATTTTTCAGAATTTTTTTTTAAAAAAAAATTGTGGGACATAATGTTTAGTTTTTTAAAAGGATTTTTAATGTTTTCTTTTATTTTAATTACTTTAACTATTTATTATATTTTAATATTAAAAAATTGTTTTGTTAATTGTAATTTTGAATTTATAATTGAAATTGAATGCATTATTGTCATTTTGAAAATACTTAGCCTAATAGGACATAAAATATATAAGATTAGTCTAATGTGACATACTTACTATTTTTTGGCCTAAAAAAACAATTTCCCCTTTATTTTTTAGTTTTTGATCTATTACTTTTTTCTTGTGATTCCATCTTAATAAAAAACACTGGTACTCAAAAAAAAAAAATCTCTTGTACAAAGAGTTCATATGACTTGTACTCTATTTTCATCCGTATTAGAAGAAAAACAATCTTTCTCACACTTTTTGACTTTCAGAGTTTGCCGATTAGAAGTTATGTATCTCGCGAAAACTTTTGACTATTTATACAATGCTCTTTTACAAAGTGCTCTTTCGAACGATCAGAATTGCCAAATATATGTATGTTTAGTTTGATAATTCATCATTTCATTGATTATAGGTCGATTTAGTCAAACCGTGTTCACAATCAAAACATTTAATACATTGCCATTAAATATATTCAGCTAGAGGTACACATGTAGTATCATTTGTCAAACTGCATTAATGTTATCCTGTATTGATATTTTTCCCTTCTTCACTATTTTGGGAATTTCTACTTCAGAATTAGCTTCTTCGACATGCTGCCAAGTTATAGTCAATTAGTCAGGTCAAATTAAATTTTTATACTTTTAGCCTACTGAAATCTAGTATAACATATGTGATATATGTAATCACATGTTTTAAATATCTTAATTATCTAATTTTGATATTCATAATTAAACAAGTATATCTTATTAAATAGATAAAATGGTAATATACATATAATAACAAAAAAAATTGAGAAACAAGTAATAATCAAATTTGAAATGTTTTATTACTCTTCCACATAGTAGTGCTATATATCTTGTTGAATATGTGGAAGAGTAATAAAACATTTCAAATTTGATTATTACTTGTTTCTCAATTTTTTTTGAATATCTATCTTGTTTAACTTATTTTGATGTTGTAGCATTTGGTTATTATCGTCTACGTTGCACGGAAGCTTCATCGGACGTCCGCTTCCCGCTTCGGAACCGGAATCGGAATCGGAACCTTGTGGAAGCTTGCGGAATCTCGCTTCCAAAACGTTTCTAAAATATTCTCTTTAAAAACTTGTTGGAAGCTTACGATTCCGTTTTGGAATCACGCTTCCGTTTTAAAAAATGCAATGTATATCAATAAAATATAAAACCATAGTTTTAATCTATATAAAATAAAAAAATCAATAGTAATGAATATTGAGTTATAAATATACAAATATTAAAAATAATACTATAAATTATGTTTATGCATTGAAATTTTTTATTAAAGATATAGCACAAGTTGAAATATATTGTGTCAATTATTTATGAAGTATTAAAAATAATTAATATAACATTTTTTGTAAACTTCATTTATGTGTATTTTTACAGTTTTCAAAATTATTATAAATGAATAAATGCATTATTTCAAATTTAAATCATAAATTTTTAGTCCTAATTTTTTTAAAATTAATATATATATATATATATATATATATATATTTATTTATTTATATATGGATATACGCTTCCAACACGTACCCGCTTCCTAATATTTTAAAAAATCTCGCTTCTGCGCTTCTTTACGCTTCCGCTTCCACGTACCCGCTTCCGTTTCCATGTAACATAGATTATCGTAGAGGGTGGATAATTTTTTCTTGTTATTGTAGTTTGTAAGTTAAAGTTTAATGAATGAAAGTAAACCTCTGAATGGTAACATGCGGGACAAGTGCGATATAGTTGTAATAGTAACAAAAATATATAAACATGTAAAAGTTTTTGTTACTATTTACGGCAGTGTGACCCGTTATCGTTCGAAGACTAAATTGTGTTCACTCGATCTAACCAAATCATTGGGTAACGATCAATTATAGATTAATGGGATCGGTTTTACTTATGTGAATGGCATAATATTCAAACTACGGTTTATTGCTTTAGTTTTTTGGTAAAAGTGTATTGCTTTAGTTTTAGTGATTTGTTGTGTAAACTGTTCCTTTATAAAAGAAATGCACATGTTTCAGAAAATATTCTAGTGCGATCAGTAATCAAAATTTTACGAAATAATTCATCTGTTTTCGAAAGTAAATTTTTTTAGAGTTTTCACGTTTATTAAGAATACAATAAATATTTACAATTTAATTTAAAATTTATTTTTTATACATTTTTCAATAACTATCCACCAATAAAATTTAATCAATTCAAATATTCACAATTAATGTTTCTCAGAAGAATACAAAAATACCTTAAAAATATAGAAAATTTATTTATTTGGAACAAAAATAAACTCTAAAAAAATCTTAATTTAGGGAACAGAGACTACATGTTTAGGGATATAAGGGAATAATAATTAATAAGCACGTGAAAGCCCAAACGCATATATGTCCCACAACGAAAATGTCACATATTATCCGTGAATGCAATATATATCTATACAAGATTAATAGTCACGATGTGAATTTCTATGGAGTGGGGTTTATAGTATTGCCAATCTATAAATAATCATTGTCATTTTCTACTAATCGACTTGGGTCCAATTCAGATTGAGTGACAATTAACGTGACGTTCACGTTGCCTCGATCCTCAAGAATTTTCTACGAGAGACACTCTATGGACCAATTTGCTTCACCTCTTCCATAACGTAGGACCCTTCTTCATCCCCTCCATCGTCAATTTTACATGACTTCTTTTGTCTCTTCTTCCTTTCTAAATAAAAACAAAAACAGCTCGATATTTTTCATTTTGACAAGGAAAACATATTTATCCAATTTTTATGTCTTACTTTTGACTCGGATGGCCATAGTGTTTCATAAGCAACCAAAAAATCCGACAATGTTTTTTTTTTTTTTTGATAAAGGGCTTAAAAATCCGACAATGTTAATCACTACCGTTGAATAAACTCGATCTTCAATTCAATTGGTCTTTATTTTAGCTGAAGTCAAAAATTGATTTCATTTTTTTGTCAGCAAACAAAAATTATATATATATAATTTTTTTATTAATCTGAAGTGTTTCGGACATATGAAAAACCTAGATTAATCATTAAGGAAAGGTCTAGCCTACGGATAGATTCTCTCTTCCGATGTTCAAATGGATCGAAAGCAAAGACTTATATCCATGTGGATGTCTAAAATAATGTGAAGTAGTTTCGCACAGCAAGCCGAATCGAACATGAAATGTGTTGGCGTCCCAAACCATTTCCTTTACCACTCGACTACAAAATCTCGGACAAAAATATATATATTTGATTGCATAATTTTATTTTTGGTAAACATGAGAACTATAAATGTGTTCAAATAACCATAACAATATTTGATTGCAAACTTTTTTTCGTAAAGATAATTTTAACTTATATACGGTGGTTAATCAAGTAGTTAGGTCCATAAAGTTCAAGTTCATTATGTTGCACACATTGACTAGTATTTTTTTACATCCATTCTTTATAGTTGAGTGATCCTCGTAACAAATTTTAGGTCTCGAGATTTCTTTGAGATTGAATTTACTGGATCTTATAACCCAATAAAATGTGAAGTTTATTTTCAGTTGAGTTAATTAATGTCCGTGCAAGCTGGAGGAAATTAAAACACGCAACACACGGAGTTATTCCAGTAACTAGACGTGATATCTTTGAAGCGCATATATATATATAGCGTTTAGGCTTTGAAGTCCCTCTTGTGTGTCGTTAACAAGTTGCATAATTGGTGGATATGTACCTACATTGTCCAAGTCAACGAAAACTACACATATTATGTCAACTAACTCCTTATATTTTTTCCGTGTAAAACTAAGTCCTTATATTATCCATAAAGTCTAAACCATTTTATTTTTCGACCTGTTGAGATATATAATCAATTATCAAAATTTCTAATAGAATCAATAACTCTTATCACATCATTATTCAGTAGCATCTCTCTGGAATGCATTCTCTTTTACAGCCAGGGCCGGTCTCAAGCATAGGCGAGGGAACCGACCGTTTAGAACATCATATTTTAAGCAAAAAATTTAGTTGTATATAAGACATAAATTTTTTTTACATGAATAACAAATGCATTATGCATATTAGGGCATCAAAAAAAAATTGAGGATATTGGACCGTCACTGTTTACAGCTAAAAACAAACAGTATGTTTTCTCAAAAAAAAAACAACAAACAGTAAGGGAATGGGAGACGTTACGAAGGTGCGTGCGTGGGGGATTGTTTATGTATGGGAGTGATAGATTAAAATCGATGTAATATTATCTTTGAACCTAGTATTCTTTTCGTGCTTAAAAAAAAAAACCTAGTATTCTTTTCATATTATATAAGTTATCGTTCTAGTATTCATTATAAGTTATATATATTAGTTTTACTTAGGATCCTTTATACTAAAGTCACATGAGCAATCAAATTTTTTACACATGGCATAGCATGTGCTTACAAAATTTGTTTTTGATAAAATAAAATGTGATCTCTAAATTTTTTCGCATTATTACTCTCAAGTTTCTTAAATCACATATAAAACTGTTTTATATGCTGTATAAACTGTTTTATCTTTTTTGGATCAAAATATTTTACTCCATAAATTCTCTCTCTTTCTCTTTTCATCTCCTTTTCTTACTTTCCATCGATTCATTCTTTTACTATTCAATTTTTCTATATTAAAAAATTCATACAAATTTATGGTTACTCTTAATTTAGATGCAGCTTCCTCTTATTTTTCAATTAATAATATTTTAATAGTTCATCTCAGGTTAAAGTGACACTTGAATATATTTTGCTTCAAAGCTTGATTTTTCAATAGAAGTTTGAAAAATTAAAGCTTTGCCACCAATGAAAGTAATAATAAACAATTTTAACTCTTATCTAAAAAGTGGATACTTGCATATGTTCATTTTTGATGCAAGAGAATGACAATCGGCACATACCCATCTCCCCACTGCCAAAGTACTGGCAAATACTGGTCTTCCTCGTGTGTCGCGAACTCCTCCTGCTGCCGGCCCTAGCACTGTGATCTGCAATGTAGTTGCAGCATGGGATGCCTGAACTAGATATTAATTATGGTATCGGTGGCATTTTCTCAGGCTGGAGTCCGCGCTCTAAACTGGATCCCATCTGCGAGTCTTGCAGCTTTTTCTCATCAACGTTAATGGCTGAAGCCCTCGCCATCCGTTCGGTGGTTATGTATGATGCCTCTTCGAATGTTAAATCCTTGATGATCATGTCTGATTCTCAGTCCCTGGTGAAGTTGTTGAAGAGAGAAAGTTTGGTTCCAGTTTTGTTCGGTATTTTATTCAATATCTATCAGTTTAGCTCTTCTTTTGATGTTGTTTCTTTTTGGTATGTGCTTCGTTTGAGTAATGTGATGGCTGATTCGGTGGTAAAATTAGCTCTCTCATTGTTAAACTTCTCTTCCTCTAATGGAGTGTAAACTCTTTATGACATGAAATTAATGTGTTTGATTAAAAAAAAGTTTTCTTTGAAGCAAACTTAGAATAAAAGCAGAACTGTACACAATCCAAAAACAAAACAAATGGTATGTTTAATTCTTCTTTGATTCGATCTCTTTTATGTAACTCTTTGACAAAACTGTGTTTTGTTTTGTAACTTGAAAGAAATAGCAGCCCATGATTAGCAAATGATGTGATACCACCCCACCGAGAAAAAATGTATTAACAGTTATGATAATGCAAATCAGGTATTTACAGATTTGTTTTGGTTTGGTTACTATTTCACATATCTGTTTTTTTAATAAAAGATCATATTCTAGTATCTTACAATTATTTGTAAGTCATTATATAAAAATCAAATATTTAACATTCATGTTTAATTTCATTTTTATGATATTAAATTTTAAAAATTCTATTTAAAAATGTACTTATATATAAAATACAAATAAAACTGAAAGTATCAGTTATGATATTTTTAGGTGTTATCCATCTCTAGAAATGTGCCTCAAGTAAGTTTAATTTTGATTAAAAAAATTTAAAATTATTGTTAAATATAATTTAAACGCAAAAAAAATGATATGTGCTTAGCATGGGAGATATTCTAATAACCAAATAAACCTCGAGTCAAAATTAATATAAATTTGAATAATATTATTCATTTTTTCTTATTACTTTTTCTTGGCAAACACTTATTACTATCTTTTTATAATATTATTTTTGACAGTAAAATTATTAACAATAAACGACTAAACGTTAAAAAAAAAACGACTAAACGTTACCCCAAACTTAAAAGAAAACAATCTAACTCCGCCCTTAGGAAGTTGAAAATGAAGGGTATAAAGAGACTCAACATAGGTTTAACTTGATAAAAAAAAAGAATGGTAGGTTTTAAGACGTGGCATTTTGATTTGGGCTATTAATGGGATCTAGTCCTTAATGTATATAGCTCCAATCCATCTTTCACTCCTTTCAATTGTTTTCATATCATCAACGCCCATCCCCTCTTGTTTCTTAATTGAAGGTGATTAACACTCAATTCATCATTTGATTGTGCATAAGGTTTTGTTAAACAATAAAGAAGTAAAAGGAAAAATGAATTTCGTAGTAAAGCCGGAAGACTACATGACAATTTATACTCATAAGACTGTCTAATGGCCCATGAAACTATACATTATATAGCCCATTACAAGTTTTATGTGTGTTTATATCCGTTAATGTCAGACATCAAATCAAACATACATGAAAAGTTGTCAAACAATGCTTCTGATTCATATGAAGGAAGAGTATGAGGAGCTTTGTAGCACGAATAGTTTGAGAGAAGAACATTTGCCTCACACTGAAGGCTGGTCCAGAGGGATAGCCACCCAAGCCACCAGATTAGGACATCTAAATTGAGAAGGCATACTTCTGAATTTTTTTATTAGTATTTATAAATATGCAGAATTTTTAGATAAATATTACTTATTGAGAATTATTAACCAGTGAATAAAATCTAATATTCTATGACACTAGTGCAACTAACGCTTCTTTAATTATTAATATTAATATAATATACAATTAACTTTATAGATTTATTTTTAATAATTATTAATCCAGTTTAATTAGTTAAAAATTAATGTGATATTTTATGTTATATATATTTATATATTGTTATTAGGAAAAATATAAATATATGTTGTTAAAACTTGCTTGGGGCATCTAACCGTCTTAGATTGGCACTGCTCACACCTTCGGCTTTTATTATTGAAAATATAATCTTCGATACACTCTCTTTCAAACTAAGAGAACGATTCAAGATTCTTTTTAATTTACCACAATATCAATACTAGTATTTTCAAGGATAAAAAAATATTAAAATGAGTGTTTTTTTTTGAATGAGTGGTTTTTTTTTGTGTAAAAAAAAATGTGCAGTTCAAGTTTAACACTACACCACTCATTCATTTATCTGAAATATGGGTTATTATTTAATATTAACTGGTTTTTGTAAGTTTTCACGTAATAATTTTTTTTGTATGTATTTCTATCAATGAGTATTTAAAAAAAAACTGAAAAATAATTATGCATTACATTTATGATCAAAAAGAATAATAGAAAAATTGATGGAAAATGATAATTTAAATATAATTGAAAAATATGAATATATATATATAATTTAAAAAAAAATCAAACTATCACTTTTCTGTTTCTTTTTTATTCCGTTTATTCCATACATTCCTAAAATGAATTATCAGTTACAACCTAATATTTTGGTGAAACTTTAGGTTAAAAGAGACAAAGTAGGGAATTTTGAAATGAGGTGGTGATGTATGTTGGATTGCTGTGGGACGACATGGTCAATAAAGCAAATCGCATTATTGAAGAGAAATTACGTATATTACTTACTTTATCTTATTATTTCTCTGAACAAAAAAGAACAATACATCAACAACAAAAATTAAAGTGAGAAGAAACCTAATTATTAGATATGAGTCATATTTCGTCTCCGTCTCTTTTAATATTTTCTTACCATATATTTACATGAATTAACATTCTTATCAGTTACTAATCTTGCAGCGCTTCTGAATATTCATGCTCATAATACAGTACTATTAATAACCAGTTCGGGTTGATTGTATTTTCCCAACTCATTTTCTATGATTTTACCAAATCCATTTAGTTTTTAATCACATGACCACTATTGATAGGGATCGAGTGCTCTTATATATAAGTAACTTAGAGGGTAGTAAAAGGCGTTAAAATCATATGTTAGATTCATTCTGTTTCACATGAATACTAATCAAAAGAAACATATACCGCTCCTAAGCATAAACTATTTATAACCGAATCCAAATTTAAACCGGCTAAAACCCTCGATAAACTGAAACACTTAGCAGCTAAACCAAGAAAACCATAGTTAGACATTAGACTGGATCAAGAATCAGCCCAAGCAGCGAAAACCGGCATCTGAGGCAATGTAATAGAAACGGCCTTGAGCTCAGCATTAGGGTTTGTAGTCCAAGAACTCATGTTTCCGACCACATTTGCTCCGAACATCTTCGGACCATCTTGAGGCAACGAGAAATTCCCAGGAAAACCCAAAACCCTCTCCGGACCACTCACTTTTTTATTCGAACCACCGTCCAAGACGGCGTTTAAAGCGGTTTCCTCGTCGTTATTGTTGCGGACCACAATGCTGTTGCTGTTCCTTCGAGCCAACTCTCCAGACAAGAGTGTGTTACTAGACATTATTCGATCCACATCGTACCTTGTAATGTCAAAGTTAGTCACAGCGTTTGTGCCACGGAACTTGATAGCTGCTACATCATACGCTTCCCCCGCTTCTTCTTGAGTTCCTAATAGGGTTAAATATATTCCGTGAGATACAAGCAATCTAAAAAGAGCTTTAATAGATGATAATTATCACTGAAAATTACCAAAAGTTCCGAGGTAGAGATCTTTGTTTCCAGCGACTCTACCGATCCGAGCTTGCCACCTTCCATGTTGGTGATGTCTATTACAAGAGAACCACAAAGTCAGTATTCACATTTTTTATGAAATGAAAACTATATACTACAAAGCTATATACATGCAAGTAAAAGGACCTTGTAACTCCTCTATAGATGGAAGCACCCCTAGAGAAACCACTGCTTCTCCTTCTTAAATGAGCAACATGTTCTTGACGAGTCATGTTCTTCATGTCCTCAATCTCTTTCTGATATATCTCCACCTTTAAACCAATAAAGAAAACTCCATTAGCGTAATATAAAACATCAAAGATCAAAGAGATATAAAGTTGGAAGTAAAAATAGATTAAAAGTAAATGGTTTACAGAGAAATTAGTGTGAGTAGAGGGACCCCAGTACTTGAGTGCAGCAAGATCATATGCTCGGGCAGCTTTCTCCTCCATATCATAACCTCCTAAAAAGATTTAATTAAACAAAAAGCAGTCAAAACCCATCATTATTTTCCCTAGAAAAATATTGGGGGAAATCATGAATCCATGAAGATTGAAGTGTGTACTTACCCAGATAAACTGAGAAGAAGATCATCAAATCATAATCACACATAGAGAAAAAATAAACCCACAATGTCAGTAAATGTCAAATAAAAAACATTTATCCTAAAGAAAAGTAAATTATAAAACATAAAAATAAAAGCATTAGACCTTGTCTTCCTTTTCTGCTATGACCTTCCTTCTTGAAACTATTGTCCCATAGATGAGCTTCATATCTACCAGTCCATCGATGTTTATTTCACATTATTTAAACGATAGAATAAGTACAGAAACTTTATGACGAAAGTCAAATAATATTTAAAGAATTATAAGAAAATAAAACCTTGTAACGCCTCGGTATTGAGAAGTTCGTTGTCCAAAAGTATCAATGGATTTTCTATGAACAGTCTGCTGCTTCTGTCCAACAACCACAACTTCCTCTTGTCCTCTCTTCTTCTTCCTGGCAGCAGCCATTGTTGTTGTCTCAAACCCAACATTTGTCTCAACCAAAGCTTCAGAGATCTGATGGTGGTTTTGAGTTTGGTTGTGGCCTTGGTGGTTTTGGTTCTGGTGGTGGTGAGGGCCAGTGATGCAGCTAGATTGTGACCCAGGGCTCATCGATAAGCTCAGTGACTGTTGAAATTCCCCATATACCCCTACATTAAAAGGGCCTCTTCCATGTGTCAGACCAGGGACACTCTCGTAATTTCTTGATTCTTCCTCATGGTGGTTTCTGGTTTGAGGGAAACTAAAGAACTCTTGAAAGTTTGTGTTGTTGTCTGCCTCATGAGTGGTATTGTAGAATAAACTATCTAAGCTAAGATCCATGGTTTCTTTGTGATTTGTGTTGCTGTGATGGGTCCCAAAGAAATCCTCTATCTTCGGAGATGAAACTAAAACAACCAAAAAACCAGAAAATAAAATTTTATAATATAGAAAATAAAACATAAATTCTTGAAAACCAAACATGTTATCATGCCTACGTTAAATTAATTAACCTTGTGTATGGTGATGATGATTTGAGTAAGAAGATCTGTTGAGAGCTTCCATTAAGCAAAGAGAACCATCAGATCTGAGTGGCATCACGGACATTTGAGAATAAATATCCCCAGCTGCCGAGTTAGATCCATAGCAAACTCCATAGCTGCTACTGTTGTCACCAACAACAAGTTGTGGTGGAACAGAACAAGTTGCAACTGATGAAGACGAAGATGAGTATAGAGCTTCTCCTTCACTTCCTCCAATTTTCAACATATTTGAAGACAACGAGAACCCTAACAAGTTAGTCGTGTTGCTATGATCATTATCATCATTATCACAAAAAGACTTCATTTTCCTTTCTTCTGCTTCTCTTCTTTCTATAATGTATCTCTTTTTTTTCTTTTTTTAATCTCTCGAAATGGTAAGCTAAATCGCAATCATTAGCTAAACAACGAACACACGATCTTTTTCTTTGTTGCGGATAAGAAGAGAAAAGGAAGGGACTTAAGACCATCTTTAACGCAGAACCTTAAGAGGTTCTTAAAGATAAAAACTGATTTAATTAAATGAAAATTAAAACAGTAGGCAATTACCGATCCTTAGTAAGGGATTTTGGTAACCGCTTTTAAAGGGGTTTTTCGAACACGTGTAAGCACAGAAAATTTTCTATTTTTTTTCTCTTTTCTCTCTTTTCTTTTCTCTCTGTTCTTTCTTTCTCGACTTCTCTTTTGGCGATTGAAAGTTGAAACCGTCCTCACGGCATCTCCTCCGGCTTCTCTGGTCTCCTCCGGCTTCTCTGATCTCTTCACGGCGTCTCTTTTTCTCCATTGAGAATCACAGGTTCGTCCACTTTTAATCTTGTCTTGATCCTGGTCGACTGATTGTGATATCGATGATTTAGGGTTGTGGTTTGTCTTAATTGGTTATCTTCTTAATTAGGGTTTGTAATTCCTGTTCCGGGTTTCATCTATCTCTTTGTAAGATATGAATCTATGGTTTATTTGAGAGAGTTCTGCTTGCTGTAAGAAATGTTTGCAATTGAGACATCATGGATATGTTTGATTACAAGTTCTAATCTTGTTGTTGTTTTTATGGTTTAGAAGAGATTGAGATGTCAACACCAGCAAGGAAGAGACTTGTGAGGGATTCCAGGAGGTTGCTGCAAGATCCTCCTGCTGGTATCAGTGGTGCTCCTCTAACAACAACATCTTGCTCTGGAACGCTGTCATCTTCGGGTAACAAAAAAAAAAACACTTGCTTTCTTTTATGGTAAAACCTATGTGTCTTGTCTAGATTCTAATCATTTGTCATTCTCTGTTTTTAATGGAAACTACAGCCCAGATGATACGCCTAGGGATGGAGTTGAACAGAACTTACAGAACCAATGGAGTCCCATCTATGTATCTCTTTCTTTGTCGACAAAGCCGTTGCTATCATGTTGGATATGAAGGTAACATCTTGTTTTTTTTGTTTGTTTGTGAAGAGAGGCATTGCTAGAAGATACAAGAGTACGATTTAGGCATTGTTATTGTGTTACATGTAGGTCTGAGTATTGAACTGTTTTGAGTAACACTCAAAGTCCTATGACGAAAGTGAAACATAATAGAAGTTAATCGGTGTCAGTTTGAGGTGTGTGTGTGTTATATTTTTAACCGTAGAGTGCCAATCTTCCTTCTATAACAGGTTGATATCATATAAGATGTTCAACAGAAGTCACAAGGCGTTCATTCAAATCAAAAGAAGTCACGAGATTTGTTGTATATATTTGTTGTATATGCAATTCACGAGTATTGTCTGTATGTTAGATACATGTTGGTTTTGGTTCTTCTCTCCTTCTCTATATAAAGTTGTGATTCACCAAGCATTTTATTCACACAGTCTCATTATCTCCTTCTCACCAAACAACTTTCATTCTTTCTTCTCACCAAACAAGTTTCATTATCTCTCTTTGATCACAAATATTATTCACAAATGTTTTTTTCAGATTATTTTCGATTATTGTACTAATCTTTATTTTTATGTTGTTTTTCAAATCTATGTTTTAATGTTATCTTTTAATATGTTTTATTTAATAAATAAATTTTATCTTTTAAAAAAATTAATAATTTTTTTCTAAGAACCTTTAACTAAGAAACTCCCATTGGACCATTCAAAATAGAAGTTTCTTAACTTAAATTCTTAGGTTAATTTTATTAATTAAAAATTATTAAGAAACCCATAAGAGGTGATAGGGATAATCATGCTCTAAGGATATAGGAGAGGTTTTTGAGAGTACTCTTATATTATTCTAAGAGGGAAGAACAAAGCACACACATTTGCTGTTTGAAGACGTTGGGATCTGTGTTCTTATCGAGAAAGACATTTCTTTAATTTATTCACTTCTTTTCAAAAAATAATTTATTTTGGGTTTTAGCCCTACAAATCCCCACCTTCCACATATTATATGTTTTTTTGTAAAGCATCTATATACATTTCAAAGCTAATACATTGTTATGGGTTATGGCTTGACTAATGGATATGAGTCATATGAGATATCAGTTCCAATACAGCTATCAGTAAAACACACAGAACACTTGTAGGGAGTATCATATTAAATTTTCCAAAATATATCAAAATACATTTTAAAGTTTATAACTTTTTTTTGTTAGGACATTCAAACGCACTCTCGAAACATTTTATAAATTGTATTCCATTAGGCTTTAACATTTTTTATAACTCATTTCGAAACACACAAAAAGTTAAATATTGAAATGAATCGTTTTACTTATGGTGAACATACATAATACATATCATTTTTTTATCAAAACATAATACATATCATATTATTTATTTTTTGAACATTACATATTATATTATTGGGAAAAAGAAATACGAATACAAACCTATAAACAGACAAAAGGTTAAAGAAAAGTCCAAAATTTCTCTTCAGCGACCGTAGAAATTACGACGAAAATTTTGGTCACGGCTCTAAATGACCCGACATATATAACTCTGGATCATTTGAGCTGCATCTTTTTATATCGTTATCTTCCAAAATCCTCAAACCAAGTGGGTCGCTACTCGTATTTATATTTGATTTTGTAAAACATGAGACAATAATATGTGTACACAATGCTGTCTCTATATATGTGACATGTTTGTATATTCAGCAACAAATTATATTAAGAGTTTAATAACATGTTGAGTTTTTTTTTTTTTTTGATCAAATAACATGTTGAGTTAAGGAGATTTTTTTGGAAAAGGACGAACTAGATCCCAATGCACGAAACGAATAAATTGTTTTCCAATAATATGTAACTAGAAAGAAATCAGTTGGTTAGAACTTAGAACATTTTTCATAGATTATAATTTTTGGAAAACTAAGTTATATACGTACGTAATGTGCATGTGTGTGTGTATACATGTTACGAGTTTGATTTTTAGGTGTACAGTGAGAACTCTAACTAGATCTCTATAAAGTCTTACGTACAGTAAACCTCAAACATACGTAGGCCCTATGATCTCTGCCACGACCAGCTGTAACGTAGGATAAGACACCTATACGGCGCCGTTTTGCTGAAGAACCACCCATCCATCTTTAATCACTTTGACTTATTATGCATCAGAGCTTTCCAATTTTAAAATGGAAATAGTTTAGTCAATATTGATCAATATTTTGTGTTGCCGTCGGAATATACAAAAAATAGTAGCCAAATTTTTGAACAAAACATAAATTTGTGTATGGAATCGTTTTAGACGTTTTTTTTTTAATCGTTTTAGACGTTGGTATATATTTGGTTTCGTTTTTCCATTCTTAATTTCTTATTGTAACTAACGCATTTTTTGTCTTTTAATTCCGATTATCTTTATCATCTTTCATTAAACCTAAACTATAAGTCTATAACTAAGTTCGGTCACTGTACTAATTTCATAACTCTGCTTATATCGAAGCAGTTTGGTTTATCATTGTTAAACCTTATATTTTTATACTTTTACATTACTTTATTAATCTTTCATAAGAGTATTTCCCAGTAATCTAAAATTTTAAGAAAGAAAAAAAAATTATGCTTATACCTTACCACTAGAAGTCTAGAAACATTTTCTTTCTGTTGGATAATTTTCCTTTAAACGTATTGTCGTCGGTCAAATACCTGCAGCATGCAGCAGAGGGAATTCAAATGAGAATTATATACAACAATTATTATTTCTCGACTTAGAACCGCCATTTTTAATGACATAAGAGCAAACCCTAATGGGGTTTTTCAACCAAAGGTTTTAAAAATACATATATATGTATTTTAAAAAGCTCATGCTAATAAATCCCCATTGGGTTTGCTCTAGCAGTCTTGATCGATACAGATTTTTGTTTATTAAAATAAAATATTTGGTTAACTGATATTTTTTACGTTAAGACATGTAATAATTTACCCCTATCAGATTTTATTTATTTAAATGTTCTCAGTTTCTTCTGTGTTAAAAAGATTTCTCTGATTAAACACTTTTGATCAAAGTTAATATTTGCCTAATGATGGATTAAGCGGTGGTAACCTTTAATGGACAAAAACTTTTATTTTAATGATTAAAGCATTAAAATTAATTATCTTTTAAATGAATATATTAAAGGGACAAATAAACTTTATATTACATACGATCAACTATAAATATGAATCAACTAAAAATGAAATCAACATAACCTTAGAATAAGATAAGAGATATCAGGTAAAGTTAAGGAAGAATAATTATTGATAAGATGTTTACCAAACAATAGTATCATTAAATAATAGAACCGGAAAAGCAATAATTTGAGATTACAAAAGAAATTACGTAAGATAATTTTTTTTTTTTGCATGAAAGTGATTACAAGAGACAGATTTTCTAGTGTGGATGATTTTGTTGGAAGGAAAAAAGGTAGTGGGAGCAGTTGTTTTGGAGGGAAATCATATGCACGTAGAGGTCCCTCGTTCCTTCCTTTGGTTTTGGTAATGATTAACAATTCCACCAAACATCAAAATTAATAGTGGCTTTATATCCAATTAGTTTTAGTTTTATTGGGTCCGACTGGTATTTTTATGTCTTTTTCATGATACTTGTCTTTATTTTTCCTTGAATCGTAAATGAATTTCGAAAGTTATAATCAAGCCACAGATAGCTGACAAAGAAATAATCAAACGACGAGATAAACAAAATGTCAACATCCTCCCAATTCGCGACTGAGAAGGCAAACGGAAAACGCCACATGAGATCTCTCACCATTTACTTATTTTCTGTTACCAGGCGAAGCAGCTGTAGATCTTCGAGACAGAGACGACTCTTTGGCCTTATGGTGACTTTTGAATGACTATTGTACCCGTGAAATATTCATAGTCATTGGTTTCGATTATAAATTAAATAGTCATTGCAGATTTATAAGGCCTTAATGAAATGTAATGAAATGTGGAAGTATATTTAGATAGATACTAAGACATACAGTTAGGCTAGAACTTAAAATTTGGAAGAATCTAATGAATACATATACTTTAATTTTATTAATCTTAGTAGTGACGAAAAAATATAAACTTTGTAATATACTAGTATATATTGTTTCAAATTGGACGTTGTTTATGATTTTTTCACGCAGATTAATTTTTATCTTTTTTTATAATTTTAATAATTTATTTAATTTAATTAAGGATAAAATAGATAAATTAATGTAAAATTTGCAATGACACTAATTTGTTAAAAAAGGTTTTATTATACAACAAAATTTAATTAAAGAAAAAATATATAACTAAAGATGTCATTAGATTTCTTCAAACATCTTAAGTTATAGTTACATTGAGATTTGCACCTTATGTTCAAGTAAGAAATACACCAGAATATAGGTGTGATTGGTAATTTCAAGATTTAAAAGAGGATTGTAAAAAGAGAAAATGAGAGAAAAAATGTGAAAAAGGAAAAAATATTGTTACCCTCCTCACATCTAGAATAATAATGAAAGTGTATTTTTCTCAAATTAAACAGTAACTAAGAGAAAATATAATTCCAATTTATTGAGAATTTTATGGAGTAAACTAGATTTTAAAGGGCAGAATTTTTTCAATTTAAAATCTAATTTGAATTTTTAAATAAATAATATATTGTTGTAAGTATTATAAGTTTCATTTTTATTTTTTATACCAACAAATCAACTATTGTTTGGCTTTTTAATTGTACAATAAATTATTTTAATTATATTTGAGCTTGTGAATTAATTTTAAATTATTAAAACCATATTTTGATTAGTTAATTAAATGGGCTGACCTGTGTTTCTTACCATTTATATATATCTTTATATATAAAGAAGAGTTTAATCTCTCCTGATGATGCCAGCTAGGATGCCAGCTTGGAAATAGGATCCCTGTAGTGAAGACACATAGGATCCGCACCGTTTCACTAAACTTCGCTGTTGGGCTTCGTTACGCGCTGCGGCCCATCGAGACAGTCTTCTGCGGAAGCCCTATCAACTGCTCCCCTCCGTGTTCTTCGTTCGTCGTCGATCTACGAAGAGACTGTCGAGATTCTGTAACGGCGATTGTGGTTTAATCGTCAACCACGTGATTCTCACCTATAAAAAGGTATGGCTCCATCCCCTTAGCATCATCCTCACAATTTCTAAATCAATCTACCTCCTAATACGTCATCACTTCTAAAAGCCTTCATTCGTTTAGTTTGTTCTTATCAAGCCAACTGCTCAGTCCCGACTCCTCCCTCCTCAGGTATGAATCCCTCTTAATGTTTCACTCCAAGTCGTTTGATAAATAAGCCTCAATGTAGTTGGCCGGAGATGTTGGAGGAAAAGACGGTTTGAAGAATCTTCACGGTGTGTAAGTTTCCGTCGGAGTGGAGAAACACTGGAAGGGACATGAGTCGATTAGCCATGTCTTGATTGCGTCTAACCCATACCGGTACGTTGTAGAATTGGATTTGGAGTCAGTTTCGTTACCTGGAATCCAGTCAGATAATACTGGAGTTAACTGGTTATCGAAGAGATGCAGAAAGCCTTAAAAAAAAATTGAGTCTGAAATCATGTTGAACCATTGGAGAATCAGAATTATTCTGTTTGTGTTTGTATGTACGTACATCTCATTTCTCTCGCTGTGAATTTTTAATCTTTATCTATCTTAATCTTGCAAGTTGTTACTTTGTGACAGTTGCCTATGTTATTGAGTATATTGCTGTCATCTATTTACAAGATGTGTTCTGAGGAAACCATGCATTTTCAAGTAGTAGACCTCTCAAGAATTAACAGATCTATCATCTGGGATTAGTCCTTATGTGTATTAGTCTTATGTATCCATGTTTAGTTCTTATGTATATTAGTCTATAGTGATTCACTTGGTATGTGGTTGAGTCTAAACATGATCATGTTTGATGCAATATGATAATTTACTTGGCACAAGGTTGAACCTAATGTGAATGTGTTTGATTCAGTATGACGAGTGCATCAAGGACTGTGATAAGGCTGTTGAAAAGGATAGAAAGCTTAGGCCTGGAAAGGAACAACTCGAAAAAGTATCCACAGGTAGCCGCCAAGAACGGCTGGTTTTGTTGGCTCTGCTACTGCTCCGCACACCATCTCCTCTGATGCGCATGTGCTCTCCTCAGAGCTGCGACCAAAGCGTTGGCGAGCGAGGGTTGAGTCTGAAACTGACTGTTTGGATTGGTGGGAATCCTGTTGAAGGAAACGTTGAAACAGAGCTCGAGAGCTTGGAAATAGAGAGAAGGGTGTGCTATTTGGCGACCAAAGGAAGTGAGAGGATGAGATTTGAGACATGCCCTTCGAAAAAAATTTGATCTTGTGGAAGTTAAAATCGTCGAAGTGACGTGAAGAGGAGTGACCTGAGAATGGCCTCTCCTTTTTGCTGGTTGGATATTGCTTCTAAACTGAAGAAGCCTTGGTGTTAGCGTCTGGTGCACGGTATAAACCAATGTACGCATCACTTTAACCCGTTAAATCCCTTTCAAGTTTTATCTTTGTACCCACAAACAAAACAAGGTTGAGACGTTGAAGTTTCTTTAAGCTTAAAGGAAGAAATAGTGGTGGAGGAAGCAAACTTAAGTTATGAAGATATGGTTTAGTATGAGGAAAGTATCGAATAGATGAGGGAGGGCAAGTTATGGCTTTATATTGTTTGTTTCATACTTTCGATGTTATTTTTTCTTTAAATTTCTTAGTAATTAAATATCATAAAGAGCTCAGATATTACTGAATACTTTTGTAATACTAAACACTTGGCCAGTCGTTCAAATTGTTTTACTTGGAGGATGCATTAAATAACTTCACTTGAAGCAGATATTAGTTCTTCTGAATTTCACTTGAAAATTTTATAAGAAAACCAATTACGAGAATACAATAACATTGTTGCCTTTTCACGTTTTATCAACTCAACCATGATTAAAGAAAAACTTAAACTTTTCCTATTCTAATAATTGAGTTTAAGTTAAGAAAAACTAAGATACTGAGAAAAAGAAAAAAAACAATTTACACACTATCAAAACAAATGAAAAAATAAAATATACAACATTAAACATAAAATGGAAAATAATTTCATGATATAAACAAGAGACTAAATTTATTGTATCTAAATAGATGTATTTAAAAAATTTCATGAAAAAATATCTTCCTAGCTAATCTCGAATGGCACATAGAAACAATTATGAATTCTTTCCCTGATAATCTGAAATTCTGTGTTTAATGTTAAGATCAAGCAAGAAATAGTCTAGAAATCCTTATATTTGTTCATAATAAACAATATAGCTTATTTTATCTGAACCAAGTATCACCTAACAATAAACTTTAAAAATAAAACCGATGAATATCAGGAACATGTCCTAACCCTTGAACACTATGTCCAATCCAATTGGATATCTAATGTTTTGATTGCCAGTTTTTCATCAAAGGTGAGATTCTCTTTTTGGAAAATTATTCAAAGGCCTTACAACTGGCGAGAATCTCAAAAAGAATCGTATACATTAGTTGTTAGATACAAATTATTCAACAATGACATAACAATATTGTCGTCGCAAAAAGTCAAAACAAAAATTACTTACAAACAAAAGATACATGAACCATTTTCTTGAGTTTTTTCTTCTTTTTTTGTGTCTTTCATTCACATCTCTTGCAAATATGAACCTAAAATACCAACCACAAAATTATATAAGAAAACAATAATCTAGATCACAAATAAATCATATCCCGCCCGTAGGGCGGGCCGACTCTAGTTTCATATATAAATATGTGATTGTTACCATCTAGCTAAAATTGTTATCATTTAGTTTATTGATTGTTACTATTAATACCTATAACAAGATACTATTATTTATTTATTGAAAGGTTTTATAACAATATAATGTATGTTTTTAAACAAATGTTTTATAATGATGTATTGTTACCATATAAACATTAATATCTTATTAAAAATTGTAAAACATTAAAGTTGGCCCAAAGTGATTAAATATGAAAAATGGTTGTTAAAAATTCCAGATGGATCTTCTTGTAGTAAATAAAGAGGACCGTGTGAGATCCAGTTTTGTTATAGTTATGCTTTTCTAAATTTTTCAGAGTATTACGATATTACCGAACCAGTAATTTATGTACCGTGTAATTATCAATGATGTATACTTTGAAGTCCTAAATGCTACAGTAGAAATATATAGTAATTCAGTTGAAATAATTTTTTTTGTCAACGAAATAATTAAATTTATTAACCATAAATATAAAAATGACATAGAATTGTAAATAAGTTTAAAATGCATGAGCATAATTCTATTACAAGTTTTACTTTAATAGTATAGATGATATAAATAATTTTTTCACTTACTTTGCTTACTCTGTTAATGCTGTACAATCTAATTCTTTTTTTTTTTACTTAGATAGTAATTCATATTTTTCACTTAACATCACCAATCGCTTAAAACAAATTTATACATGTTAATTCCCTCAGAATCACGACATTTGCTTAAATAATTACAGCCACACAAATCCACGAATAACATTCTGGTCCAGCTTTTTGGGTATGGATTTGAATAAAACTAGCTCTATCTAAGAATCTACAATCAAGTGCAACATATAGAACTATCCATAAAAGCAGAAACATTTGGTTGGTTATGTCATCTATATTAATGTTATAACCCATTTAAATGGATAATTTCAATTAAAAAGTATATATCGTATCTCATATGAACACATGTACAAAAAAGTTGCTCGCAGGGATCAATGTTTAAGCTTTTAGAAATTAGGACCACTGTTATTTACATAATTACCCGAACAAGACAGAAATGCAGGAGATTTTGCATGTATGGTGAAAGAGAAAGGAGAAACACAATAATAGACAAATCATTAAAATCAAGATAAATAATTAAATTAAATCTTACATACATCTAACACTATTAAAAAAAGGAGAATAAGAAACCTCCTAAACTACGCCACCTCAGCAAAAAATTCACAACCTATCAAATTGCCATGTCATCATAAATAACAAAAAAAATTCATGTCATCACAAATAACAAAAAAAAAATTCTTTTACGTCAATTTATTATTTTGCGATCTATCTTTTCGTTTTCTTCCTCAAATCAATTTATCCCTTTAATATTCATCTTCTCAATCCTAGGCGGATCTGATTCCGATCTATGTTTCTCTGTTACTTGATTCGATTACTCTGTTACTATGTTCTTTGTTACTGTTACTTGCTTTGTCTCATCGGTACGTTTAATCTTCCTGCTGCTTTTACGAGTCGGGAGAATTTTACGATTTCTTTGGTTCATCATCGTTACGAAGATTTTGTGAGATTGTTTTGCTGATATTTTGTTTTGATTTGGTTTATGACAGATCATTAACGATCGTGAGCGGGAAGATCAAGGGGATTCAGATTCGTGACCTTCAAGGATGAGAAATCGATGAGGGATGCTATTGATGAGATGAACGGAAAGGAGCTCAACGGACGTACCATCACCGTCAACGAGTCTCAGTCTAGAGGAAGCGGCGGTGGAGGAGGCCGTGGTGGAGGTGAATACGGTGGCCGTGGAGGTGGCGGTATGACACTTTTAGCTTTTCCGATTTATTAACGGTTGATTCATATATAAGATTGAACGATGGCCAAATTAGATTCTCACTTTCTCTCGCTATTAGATTTCTGGATTATGATCGTATTGGTTTCAACCCCCAAAATCAATGCGTGGAAGGATTCATATTTGTTATCCTCATGTAATTTTAAGTTAGTTCTCTCATTATTGTATCTTTTCGCATGAACATTGTAATTGAAAGTGAGTATGTATGTCTTTTTTGTAGATTGTGGATCTCTGGATCAACATGGGTTTTGCAAGGGACAAAATCTGGATAATCGATGACAATCTAACTTTACGAGTTCTTAAAATCATCATTAGTTGATCTTCATCTCAAACCATCAGAAGAGGACTTAAAGCAATGGTCTGACAGGTAAAAGTAAAACCATCATCATCCTTTTATGTTCTTTATCTTTATAGATTCTGAATTTTATATGTGTGTTTCCTTTTTGAGTTATGGGTTTCACTTGCTATAGATGGCCACTCAACATTGATTTCTTTAGAACATCAATGGAAAACCCTTCAGATTCTTATTTGCATATATCAAACTTACCTTGCTGTCTTAGATATAAGGTTGTTTGTACTCTTTATAAAATATATATTATCAGCAAAATATTCTGTGTTTAATGAATATTCTACGTGAAACTTCAGATTTATTATTTACTCAAGTAACTTCATCTGTTAGGGTTTTTTTTAACAATAAGTCCTCAGGCAGAAGACACAATATATATATATATTCACTTTGTAGTGTGATGTAATACAGTCTCTTGCATCATCAAAATCTAATAAAATTTGAAGATTTACAATTTTTGTATTGATGATCTACTCACTAACAAAATTTGTATTTGCTTATTTCTTTCGGGTTTATGAGTCACACCGGTGAAGTGTGAGAAGAGTTTGGATGGTCGTTGTCGTCCTCCACAGAGGTTTTGGTAGAAGAGATGAGGACAGCGGAGCGACAGAGAGGGCAAGTGGTGTGAGAACAGAGCCAAAGGTGAATACAATCAAAATGAAATATGTGTTTGCATGAAGGCATTTCCACCAACTCTTCCTTTAACTCAAATTCTCACAAACATACGCAACATCTGCACCAATTTTTCATTAAATTAGTCAAACTTTAGATTTACCAAAACAAGCAACAACCAAAGATAATATTAAACACAAAGACATGAAACTATATAATATATTTAAATTAGGATTGATTTTATATATATCTTGATTTTTGTCTAAAATCTTGATTTTGGTCTTATCTAGAAAGTTGTTCAAAAATTAAGGTCTTATATTTAAAAGGCATCTCAATTCGTATATTTCAACTTCCAATAGGATCATTCTCAGACATCTCAATTCGTATATCAACTATGTTAACATAATTATTTAAAAGAATCTTGGTAATTAAAGTTCAGCCTCATGAGAATTCATAAATGGTAAGATTAAATATGCCACGTAGAAGATTTGATAGATTCATACGAATACGAAGACGCTGGAACCCTATGTTCATAGGTGAGGTGAAGGAAGTAAAGTAACTTCAGAGAATCTCCGCTTTGTAAGAAACAAAGGGGTAAACTATATTGTTTTCAAGTTACCATTAAACAAGTTTTGTATTTGATAGACATATAATTGTTTTTCGATCCATAAGATCTGAGTATTATAAAAATGTTATAGAAAATTAATCTGGGCGTAGCCCGGAAAAGGTCCTAGTATGTATAAATGTCTGTGTAAGAGAGAAAAGAGAGATATTTATTAATGTTGTTTGACCAAAAAAAAAGAAATATTTACTAATATCGACGTTTGATGGCAAGGGTAGATTGGGAATATAAGGTATAGAATCCAACACGAAATCTAAAATTAGATTTTGCATGCAGAGAAATTCATAATACACAGAGAAGATTAGAGAGCGGAGACAGCGACCAAGCATGTCTTCTCATTTTTTATAGTTTTATATTAAGATTCGCATGCTTACAAAGAAATAAATAGCCCATTGGGCCTTTTCCAATATGTATTTAATTACTTATTAGTTATTACAGACAATACTATTGAAGTATTGAGTTTGATCTGATGTTTCCGGAAGGGACTGATATATTGATGTATCTTCTTTTCTCTTGTTTTTTGTATTATGTATGCCATGTCTGATCTAGCTTTAGGCCACTAACGACACTTTTTACTTAATTCAACTACAGTAAATTTACAGCTTTTGGTACAGCTCTAGTCTCAAAACCTGCGAGCTTGGTAGACTTTTAACTTTAAGGGCACTAAAACTATTTTATAATATTATATATATTAAATTTTTTATTTATCATTTATTTAATTGTATGTTTTAGTAATAAAATAAGTGAATAGTATTTTAGTGGGATTAATAGTGTTTTAGTGTAGTGAATAGTGTCACACCAAATTTGGTGTCAAATTTTAGTGTTGCACTAAAATGGTGTGATTTTTGCAGTTCTATTAGAGAGGATTTGGTGTAAAAATAACACTAAAATAGTATTTTGCAGTTCCATTGGAGATGGCCTAAGTGCTAATACTGGTGAAACAACTACAAAGAATTACAAAAATTGAGGTTATATAATTGTAGGTTGTTATTATTATACGAGTATTTAGAAGTTGTAAAATTGTTTTTGTAGGTCTGAAATGTCATAGTCCAATATGTCACGTCACATCTGAATCCTTATGTCATTCTCTCTTTATTCTGCATAGCCAATTAACCATGGATTGGATCCATCCTTTGGCGTCACCTTGACTTGTTTGTATTCAAAAACTATTCAGTAAGTTATTAGATTCACTCACATTTACTATGAATGAAGACAAAATTGGAGTATTTTCTTTATACAGCCCACCTACGTCGTATATAGTATACATACAAAAAGGTCATAGCTATATTCCACTCCGTTGAAAAGAGAAACTCTTTTTACTTTGTTTTTCGAAAAGAAACTCTGTAATCAAAATTCTAATTTTGTTTTAAAACGTTATTGGTCAGATATTATTTCGCAAAAATTGACAAAAAGACACTCAGGGTATCTAAAGCTAACCATGCTCTCTAAGGGTAACAAAATTGTGATTTATAACGTCGCCACGTCGAATTAGAATCTTCTAGGTGTTATGATATTCTAACTCCAAATTTTTGGAACAAGCTTTGATTACCGCAAATCAAAGAATAGTATGAGGATTTTGAATTTTCATATGTTTTCTAATGTTCATATCTCTCGCTTATCCTGATTATAACGACAAAATTAATCCGAACGAATATTCATATATCAGAGAAAATTCGAAAACTCTAATAAACTGGGAAGGCGCCTCATCCCTTTTGAATTGTCTTCAAAATATTCTTGTATTCTTATATTTTATTTACACTGTTTATTGGCTTTGGCTTTTCATGAAAAGGCAATAAGAATGAGACCAAAGAGAGGGCTTTGTGCCTGGTTTTACCCTTTTTGTTTATTTAAATTATAATAAATCAAAATAAAAATAGCAAATAGTTAGAATATGGAATGTACTGAATATGACAGCCATTCATTTTTTTCATTCTGCGTTATTAATATTTTATAAAATTGTCAATCAATGTTTTAATTTATTGTGGACAGGTTGGATCATTTGTTAAAGTTCGTATATATAGAAAGTTCTGCAATCCATATTTATAGTTCGTATATATAGAAAGTTCTGTTGCGTGTGGAGTTAAATAAAGTAACTGCAAAGATGAATTTCATTGAGAATTGTAATTTTAGAAACTAAAATTACAGTAAGACACAATGAATAATAGTTTTCATATCCATTTTATTGGTGGCATCTTTTCCGAACTGAACACAAGTTTGATATTATATCTAATTGTTGTTGATATAACTCAAAAACCAATACTTAACGATAGTTTGTATTTTTTTTAATGAAATTTTGTTTTGAGGAAACGTCAAAAAATGTTATTGAGAAATAGTATCGCTGTTTATATGCTTGCTTAGCTCATTGTGGAACTTGGTTATGAAAGATTTAGCACCTTTTAATTTATTGGGTCGTCACTCCATCCAAAATACCTTTGTATCTCTCCTTTAACGGGCCATTTCTAATTTTATATCGAGAGGTATGTTTAAAAGGCCTTTGAAAACCAGAGTTAATATATTCACTATCCATTGTGCCTTAATTTTTTTTATCTACTGATAAATTTATTAAAGAAAGAGGATAAGGTTAGTGTGGGCATGAGTCCAACAGTAGTAATCTGTTATAAAATGAGGTTTTTGCCAAAGAGTCTGCATGCCCATTAGAAGATTTAGAGATGAAAGATGCGTGAAAAGTAAAGAAAGAGGAAACAATAAGCGATTCAATGTCAGATATCACCCCAAAAAATTCTACCAATCTTTGATCCATGATGCGTGACGAACATATCCCCGGTTGAGTTCTTCTCCTGCTTGTTTCGTGAAGATCTAAGCCAAACCCGCCACTTTGGAGTCTTTGTTCCAAGCTGCGTCTGTGTAACAGAAGATAGTAGCCGGCGATGCAATCTGGATCGAGATTTGCGGGGGAGGGATGCTTATTGGTTGAGCGCTCGGGGTTGGGCATGTTCCCATTCCTTCAGTAGTGCAATCGATTTGGAGAGGATTTCCATCGATGTATATTGCTTATTCTCGAAGGTGAAAAGGTTTTTGTTGATCCACAAGCTCCAACAAATCCAAGCAAAGATATTATCCAAGGTTCCAATTGGAGGCATGTTTACCTTTGTAAGCGAGGATTGTAAGGTGGTTTTGAAGGAGGAGCAAGCCAGAGGGTTCAGCGGAGCAGTCCAAGGGCATAGATCCCAAACTGCTTTGGCTGGTTCGCAGTGGAAGAGTATGTGTTCCAAAGTTTCCTCGGCTCCACACCATGCGCATAGGGTATGTTTTGTAGACCTCTTTTTCTCAGATTTTCTCTTGTTGGTAGATTGTTTAATGCACATCGCCAAATAAACATCTTTACTTTAGGGAGTAACTTGGGTGACCAAACATATTTTTGCCAATTCCAGTTTTGTGATTTTAAAAATGTAGTTGTCGATTGGATCTTTTCTATTTGTGCTGAGTAATAGCCTGACTTTGCTGAATATATCCCTGTTTTTTGTTGTGTCCAGATGAAAGAGTCCCATGCGCCTGTGGTGCTTGGTCGGATGGAGAAGATAAACTCTGTTAGCTGTGGGGAGAGCTTTGTAACAAAGCTTTGTTCCATTCCTTTGTTTCTCTAGATATGAGGTTTGAGACCATCAAGTATTGATCTTGGGGGAGGACAGGGCCCGTAGGGAGTACATCAGATGACGGGTTGATCCAAGAGTCAGACCAGACCCTTGTGATTTCACCATCTCCTATGACTTTTCCTAGGTGTTATTACCATTGTGCCTTAATTTAAAAGGCATTTAGTGGATCACTCTTGTATTGTTAATATAAGAATAAAACGAAAATAAAATTTATAACATATGCATATGTAACCTTATCTTTTATAAGTAGTACGTGCTTTATTTTATATTTGATTTAATTTTTATTCAAACCCTATTATTCGGTTCTTGGTGCATTGCTCTTCTTTTCGTTCTGTTGTGTTTTTTTTTTCTAGTAAAAATGTTAAGATTGATTACTAATTTTCATCTTGTTACAGAAACACATGGAAGACTAGAAACAGAATAGTGAAAAAAAAACTAAACAGACACTCTAGCTAAACTAAGCTGGAACAACGAGAAGAGCAACTAACCAATGGAACATCAAACTCGGTACAAAAATGCTTGCCACAAAAGAGAAAACCCGAAGTTAATACAAGATCTGCACCTGGTAGAAATTGGCTTGCCTGATGAACATATTTTAATGATTGTGCTCAGCAAGAACAACTTGCGAAAGACCTCCTAATCTGCATCCACACAGACAGAAAACAAGACCCGAGACCAAGTACACCCGCATAGACCAGATCTAAATGATTGTTTTGTTGTGTTTCTTTGGTCAGATCCAACTTAGAGTTTTCTTGCTCTATAATCGTGACTACAACTTAAATCAACATGAGCTTTTCTTTTCCATCGAGAAACCATTCAAAACCCAAAAACCTTAAAAGAAGGTTAATCAAAGAGAAGGTTAGCGCTTAGGTGCTCTTCAAAGTTCAAACATAAAACATATGGACTTGGGGATGGATCTAAGTTTTGTTGGGCTTATAGATTCATTCACACAGTTTTTTTTTGGGCTGAGATGAAGTAATGAACTAACGATAGTTCGCAGATTGATATGCATGCATGCAGTGTATAAAATTAATATTGGGATAGCTTGTTTTTGTTTTTTTTTTGAAACACAACTTTCATTAAACATAACTTCAAAAACTACAAAGACAAGAGGGAATTAAGCATCCTCTTAAAAACAAACAATAAACTACAAGGAGAAATGAAATCAAACAGGAAAAATCTTCATATGAAAATGACAGCGGACTCAAGACAATGCTTGAATGCGTCTGGAGAACCTTCACGACAAAGTCGGACAGCTGAGAAATAGTCACAAGTGACGTTGAGGGACAACCCTCACCAACGAAAAGAACCGAAGTAATCTCAATTGCACCTTCTGGCCCTGTACAGACCGCTACACAAGGTGACAAACCGGTGAGTAAGTTGAAACAAATGCTTGGGATAGAACCCAAGAGGACATCTCCATTCATTGAAGGAAGGTATGGTGGTGAAATACTCTCCTCACTAGAGGAGGATGGTGACAAATTCTTCCTAAAGAAGTGATATTGCAATAATCTCAGATTATAAACTCCTATGAACCCATGGGAAATCTTCAAATTATCCAAAGAATTCAGACCAGCAGCTAAATATCTCACGTCTTGAACTGATAGTCTGGCCTTTAGAATCTTGGTAATTTGGTTATAAGCTTCAGCAAAAGAGTTGGGCCAAGCCCACTTAGGTATAGATCTCAGTTCAGAAGCAAAAGCATACGCCGGGAAGTTACGAGATGGCATGGATCTAGGTTGAAGGTCGGAGATGGTACGTATGACGTTGACTGAGAGATATATGGCACTCGCCGGCGGAGAGACAGGTTCACTGAGGTAAGCTGGGTTACCATCGAAGCCGGATGGCGAAAGAGACGGTCGGTGAAGGTGAGCTAAGCCGCGGTTGAGAAGAGGGCACGCAGGGGAAGATGACAACACACTTAGAGGCGAGGAAAGTGAAGAGCTTCGGATTAGATCCAGATTTAGGCTTGAGTTGTCGTGGATTTGGATTCTGGCGTCGTATAAGTGAAAAGGAGCAACACCCAGTTGATTTGTTGTCTCACTTCCCGGTGGAAAGTGAGAGTTTGTACGTTGAGATCTGAACTCCGTGAGCAATTGAAGAGCAAGGACAAAGTCGACGGTGTGGCTTGTCCATCGACAGCCAGAGGGAGGTTCACCGGGAAACGTTCCCGTGAACCAGAGTACAACGGTGGTGAGAGAACCCTCTCGACTCATCATTGGGGAGGAGACCCACCAAAGAGGAGGCACCGTCAGGAGAACTGCAGTGAAGACGACGAACCAAAGCTCTTGTCTCCATCGAAGGCTCCGTCGGGGACTCCTTTCTCATGTTAACAAAACGCTACGACTCCGCAGCACACGAAAAATGAAACAAGAAACGAGCAGAGAGATGAAGACAGAGGACAACATTGTCGGGAGTGGCCAGCGCCGGCGAAAAAACGCGCCGCCGGCGTCGGAGCGCATTGAATCACAGAGTACCTCGAGCCCCGTGCCTCGGAGCGTTAGAGCGTTAGGGTTTTCTTGGGATAGCTTGTTTAAATTTTTTTTTTCTTAACTATTCGTGTTGATAGTATGTATTTATCTATTATTTTAAAATTAAATTGTTTGGGAGAAAGATCAGAACATTGAGAAGATAAAAGATAAGAATCAAACAGTCTATTTTTGTTCTTAAGATAAAGACTAGATTAAGAAAACAGTTGACCAAGATTCTCTCTAGTCTATATATAAAGGTGATTTGGTGATTGATATGAACATCCAAAAATTAATTACAAAATGGAAAATCTCTCTACTTTGCTCATAATAACTCTCCTCCTTTGCACCGCCACGCAAACGTGCACGGCCCGCCCTGAATCGGCCGACTTCGCCTCCATCACAATCTCTCCGGCCGACATACGTAGTCTGGTTAGTCATAAGTACCCATGCTATTACTAGAATTTATACGTAATCATATATTTATTTTCAATTGTAATTTATATATAGTTCAAAAAAATTGTAATTTATATTTGATTACATTCAGGAAATGATAGAATCAAAACTACATGAAGCAGCCGATGAGAGCTGCGAGAAAGACGACAACGAAGATTGCTTGATGAGAAGAACATTGACGGCTCATCTTGATTATATCTATACACAGAAGAATAATAACCCTTAGGTCAATTACCCCAATTGTCAATAATTTCAAATCACCTCACATGTTATTAGTGTGTATATAGAATCATTAAATCATTCAATTAGTTTTTCTAATGGAAGTGTTAAATTATTGCTATATGTTATGTACATATATAATAGAATCAATAACGCGATTTGGTTCTATATTCTTTAATAGGAAAGTGTAAAATTATTTCCACATATTATGATCTGTTTATAGATATACAGAGACTCCGATCAATAATTTTTTTTCCTGAACATTAAAATGGTAGATATTGCAAATTCATTCCACCGTTATACTTCCTCAAGTTAACAATCAGATTCATATAAAGTTATAAACATATATTTTTTCTTTATTGATATTTTTTGAAGGCACTCTTTATTAATATTGTATAGTTTTTTCTTTGTTGATACATTTCAATCAAAGGAAGCATCTGCAAGAGAAAAAGGAGATTAAAAAAATATAAGCTACCATCTGGAGATATTTGCAGGATTCCGAAGTGATAAGTCTCCCCATGATGACGATGATAGATCAAACGCGAAGGATGGAGAACTATCCTTTGCTGCATCATCCAAACTCTTGAACGGGTTAGCCACAGGCTCGTGCTCAGGAGCACCAGTCAGACGCTGAACCAACTCTTTGAAGTTTACTGGCTCGACTCTGTAAACGTGTGGATGCATGGGGTTCAAAGGCGATGATATAGGTCTCTTCAAGGGCTTTGAAGGTTGCTTTCTGGACGAATGGAGTGAAGCTAGGTAATCTTTTGTTGCCTGTGTAGCGGTTTCTTGAGAATTAAGGTAACTCTGAGACATGAACGCCTGTGATGTATTTTCCATATAAACGTGATTATTGTTTTTGAAAGCTTTTGGGATTAAGCAAAAATTCTGGATGTGAAGTTTGAGTGTTGGTGATACTATTATATCATGATCCATGTGCAACATTTTCAGTGCGGGTCAAGCCTTTGGTTTTTGACTCTTATTAACGTTTGACTTTTAAGAACATTGTTTTTTTCGTGAGTTTTGTTTATTTCTAGTCATAAGCGAATAAAGTGGAAATTTTCAACGTATGCGTTCTCAATATTTAATTGATTTAGAGTTCTTAATGTGTTCAGCAGGAACTTTCTATAATCAACTTGATCAATTTTATCCAGTATAATAAACAAGCCGTCCACGTGAAATATATTGTTATTTTTGTGATGATAAGAATATTATTACTTACCTATATCTTTCGGATTTGACTATGTGGAAACAAGTAGAACCATTTATTTAGATAATTAAAAACTTGCAAATATAATAAAACACTATTATGAACAAACCTTGCCTCTAGTTTTGTCAGGACGTTCGATACTACACTAGGAGACTAAAGGTGTATGAGTTTCAGGAAGCGAGGCTACATATGTGGGACGTTAAAGAGTAACGTATGCAGCCTCTTTGCAGGCTGCTAAAGAAGCTGCTGGAGCCATATCAGTGATGCTTGAGGTCAAACACTATATCCTGGACCTTCCATTTTCAATATCCGTAGGCATGGTGATTGTAGTGGCTTACATGAAATGAGTGTTAGGGTTGATAATGGAACTTCTTTGCAGCAAAAGTGAGGCTTCTACTTTCCTTGTTTATTCATACGAATTTTGAGTCTCATCATATTCGGTTTCTTTGACTGATTATCTTGTTATTGATGGTGTTGATTTTGGAGCGACAGGTGAAGTTAAGAAGAAAGATGTAGATCGGACTTTTTTTGCTATAGGAGCAGCTAACCTTATTTGTATAATGGCGCTCCAATTCTTGATGAGAGTGGACATCTTATTCGTTTCTTGGCACTCCAAAGAAACAAGTATGTTAGTGAGAAAACGGGCACAACAAAGCGACATTGCTGCTTATTAAGTAAAGACTGTTGGAGATGGAAGTATTGCTTATAATGACCCTCCTAACAACAAAAACCGTAACGCGAGAGCAGCATTTTGGGGAAACCGAAACAAAAATCCAATTTTTTGGTCTTCTTCATTCATGTATCAGCCCAGTTTTTTTATCCTTCTTACAGTGCTGCTATATTGACTGTCATGCGCATTGTCCACTGTGATGTTCATATCATCAAACCCTTAAGAGGAATCTGGGATCTTGGTTCGAAACCGATGAAGAGGTTAAAAAGCCTCCCTTACCTATCTTCCGCAACTTATTTTTCTATCAGTCTGACGTTAAAGAATCGATCTATGAGTGCATGAGTCACTACCAGCTTTGGTTGTGGAAAGAGGTCAGATCATCGCTTGTGGGGCTCTGTTTGTTTCCATTCTTTGTAGACAAATGCGGAGAAACGTTTCAATCGCCGTTGCATCAGATTGCCACGGTCAAGGCAATAAATTACTAGGTCACTAAACTAAACTCAAGACGTGTGTGTCAAGTTTCCAAAAACTAGAGAAAAAAACATCAAAGAACACACAACACAATCTGTTTCTGCAGATTACAACCTCTCTCGAGTTAGAGAAGCTGTTTCTGCTTACAACTCAGAACAGCAGATACCAGAGACCAAAACGCAAAGAATCAACCTTTCTAGAAGATCAAAAGGAAGAAGTTATTACCAGACAGGAGTGAAACATTCATAAGAGTTGTATTATCATAAAGTCTGAGACTTTTATTCGACAAAAAAAAAACAACCTTTCTATAAAATGTAGTATTACATGAAGAAGTTATTACCAGACAGGAGTAGCAATCATTCATAAGAGTTGTTGTCTGATGATAGAGTCTGAGACTTTATTTTCATTCCAAAGCTACAACAGCACCAACAGCTTTGAGTTTCTCCATGATCTTCTCAGCTTCGTCCTTAGTGAGACCTGTCTTCACAACAACAGGAGCTTTCTCAACTAGTTCCTTGGCTTCTTTCAACCCCAGCTCCGTGAACGCTCTTATCTCCTTTATCACCTTAATCTTCGACGCCGCTTCGAACTTCTCCAGCTTCACATCGAACGCCGTCTTCTCCGCAGCTTTGCTCTCGGCTGCGGCTGATGCGCCGGCGGGGAGATCTCCGGCGGGGACGGAGACGGAGGAGCCGTAGCGGTTGAGACCGAGTTTATGGCTGAAGAGGATCGAGTAATCGTAAAGCTCGATCCTGTTCAGTTTGAGCAATTCGTCGGCGATTCGGTCGAGGTTCTTTGTCCTGGCCTCGGGAGAAGCGACGGCGCATAGGTGGCGAGTGGCGGCGGTCAAAGGCGTTGCGCGGTGGAGGAAAAGGATGGATCTTGATAAGAATCTGGAGATCGGAGATCGCATTTTCGCCGGTGAGGAGGTGTTTGCTAGGGCTTTCGCTGTCCGTTCGAGTTTTCATCTGCAGTTACAGTTTTTGCTCGTCGAATTGGAATGGGCTGCTTGTGGCCCATTTAGTGAGGCCCATGGAGACGACCACATCAGTCGATCAAAAAGAGACGGACAGACAAACGGTTCTGATGATGTAGTTAACTGCAAGTAATATACTTTTTCTTACGGTTGTTTGAACATGATTGCTGCATTGAACATTTAGTCATGATCATGTGATATCAAACCACCAAAAATAACATGCGACTGAAAATGACAGTAAAACCATTTTGTCACACAAACATTAGAATTTAGAGGCTGCTTATATCTATCATGTTATCATAACTCATTTCTCCTTTAATTTATAAATATAGCATTAAATTAATACTATTTCTTACAAGACTCGATTTATCAGTGACTCATATAATAAATTAAGAAAAATAAAATAGATTAAAATGACCTTCAAAATTAACCTTTACATCATGGGATTAATAATTGGGATATTCCTTATGATTTTAAGGGTTTTCTGGTTAGATGAATCATGTCTGTAATGGTCAAGTCGTGGTACAAAGGGACCCAACAAGGTTTTGATTATAGTTAAAGCTAAAATGAGCCAACAAGTAGATTTTTATTGTATTAGTCTGCTTTTTGCATGACTTTATAAACACGAAAACAGACCAAAAGAAGCTTAGATTTAAAAAGATTAGCTTAGAAAGCGAAGCTAAAAAATCGTACCAATACTAAAGGTTAAAAGCCTCATCAAAAAGATGCAGGGGAGAGTTGTAGTAAAACCAGCCACATATCTCAAAAGCAGTACCCACACTACTTTTTCATATTTTTATTTTGTTCTCAAATTCAAAGGCTATTATATAATGGTTTTATTTCAGTTACTTACTCTTTATGAGCTGTTTTCTAAATAAAAACATGATGGTAAGGGCCAAGGGGTGCCATGCACAATCTTTAGGTATATGCATGTGTAATCCATTGAAGACATATTATTTATATATATATGAATCAAATAAAAGACTGATCCCTTTATCACTTCTACAAAGCACAACAGTTGAATGATTCATTATTAAAAAGCCAATATAAATAAATGATATACACTTCACGAGAACGACAAATGAATAAGCTATAATTTTGTGAGTAACTAAGACGTTGTCACGTTGATAATTTTCTTTTGTTCACACCAGGCATCAGAAATGTGAACCACTAGAACTGTAATATACCACTTTACCCATTAACATACGCTTTGGTGTTCCTAAACAGAAACTTGTATTGCATGTATATATATTAGCCGGTTGCCACTAGTCTCATAAACTTGTATTGCATGTAAACACATATTATCCGGTTGCCACTAGTATCAGAAAGTGATTGTTATTAAATTTCAAATGTCTAAGTTTGTCTATTTTTATGAATGTTCAAAAATATGTTAAATACATTTTCAGAAGTGTGCAGACCACTAGAGCTGCATTCACGAAATTCAAAACGAAGAGATTCCTCAGCCAAAGTAGCTGTCCTAAGTTTCTATATTATATACTGTTGGAAGCAAGCTCAAAGATAACTTAGAAAGCAAGTCTTCCTAATCCTATTTGAGTATGGTTTACTAATTAGACTTAGGTTAGGAGTTATCTAACTAAAGTTAAGTGAGTTAGGAAATAAATAGGTTTATATAAGGAGATATCAATTTGTGATATAACTTATGAGTTGTGAGAGATCTATTGTGAGAGCTTAAGTCTTGAGATATTTTCTTAAACTAATAATAAGAGTTGAGTTATTCTTATTGAGTTCATGCATTGAGATTGAAACAATATACAAGAACCAAACATGAAGTGAAGTGCTGAGCCATCTCTCTTAATCAGCAAATATATTATGTATTAGAAACATGGAATAATGATATAAACCTCAATTCGTATAAGTATACTCCATTATGAGCTCGATCGGTTAAATCGATCATTCAATGTAATCATTCATAAACCCCTATTATTTTCCATAAACCAAACTAATCACAAATTTTGAACTCAAAAAGGGAAGAACGAAACATTATTATTTTTTGTGCAAAAAATAAAACTAATAATCACGAATTTATAAACTCTTGACGTCCTCCTCTTCAATGATCACAATTTAATCAGTCCTATTCCAAAAGCAAAATTCAAATTATGAACGCATTATCACCATACAGTAACTCTTAATCTCAAAATCATATCCACCATCAACCATCACCACACGTGCGAATATATATAAAAAAGAACCAATCATTTACGTTGGCCGCCACGCACTAGCCCAAACCACCGGCTGATCTCTCCAACAAAGAAATATTCCGGCAGCATCAGAGCACTGTACCATCGACCAAACTCCTTCCTTATACCTCCTCAACAAAGCTCTGACGTCATCAGCCACCTCATCACTATACCCCACCGCATCAAACCCTCCATTCCTCATCCTCATCGACCACTTCCTCGCCGTCTCTCTCCTCTCCGTCGAATCCGACGGCTCACAAGCCACCAAGTCAACGATCGCACGTCCCGCCGCACGCTCTAGCGTCAACCTCTCAGTGCTCGTCCTCGGAAAACTCTCTTCCAACGACCCAAAGCAAACCCTAAACCAACGTAGGCTTTCTCCAAACAATCTCAAGAACTCATCATCAAAGCCTTCTTCTCCGACAAGATCAGCTTCTTCTTCGACGATGGTCATTATCCTCGGTCTTAACCTTCGTAATTTAGATATCAGAGCGTCTCTAGGGTTTCCGCAAGGCGCAACCCCATGCATGGCACCTACACAGTTGACGGCCAAGACCTCGTCTGATTTAATATCGAGCTTGTTCGGATCAAACTCGGATAAATCTCCGGCGTGATGAATAATATTGAATGTAAAAGGAACTCCCATTAGCCTAGCAAACTTCTCCATTCGGTGTCCTATCTCTTTCATCACACGACGCGACGCCGTTTGGTCGTTGACGTATTTATTAGCGACAACTATTGTGGTTAGTCTTAGGTGTGGCGTGTCGTCTGATCTTGTCGCTAAGGCTTCTAGAAGAGTCGGCCACTGAGTGCAAAACGTTGTACTTATGTCAACGATGTGGATCTTTGCCTCTCCATCTATTGCTTCCAAGATCGCTCCGTTTGCCGCCACATGTCCAAACGTGACCCACGGGCTTACTTCTTGGAACTTGAGCATGGTCTTGCGCGTCTGTTCGAAGGAGCATGTCTTCTCCGTGAATGCGGCGGTTACCATGTCTCGGTAACATCGTTCGCCTGAACCAGTCATGCGGTTGAAGAGAGCTTGGAGGAAGTAAGAAGCGAGTTTCTGCTCGGTGTCTCCGTATGGTGAAGAGAGCTCGTTGAGTGTCCAGAGGATCTGTTGGGCACGTGTGGTGTCTTTGTCGGAGAAGGCACGTGCTGCTTCGAGGAGGATGGAGTCGGCCCACTGGGCATTGGCTGAGAAGTCGAAGGAAGGAGGAGTTTGAGGGATGGATAAAGCGGAAGGGTCATGGTGGTGGCCGGATGAGTAAGGTGAGGCCAAGACGGCGGTGGTGGAAGGAGTTGGTGATGTGGCGGGATGGTATTGGGTGGAAGTAGTGAAGGGAGAGTAGTAGTTACTAGGATTGTTGTTGTGGTGATGGTTGTGTTGAGATGAATTAGAAGAGGAAAGGTCTTCTTCATCCATGAAAAAGTTTAAGCATTCTTCGACGGCGTCGCTTTGTGGGAAGTTGTAGTGATAAGCTGTTTGTGGAGAGCCTGTAGTGGTGGTAGAGGTTCTGCTTTGCGAAGATTTATTTGTAATGATACTATGGGATTGTTGTTGTTGGAGACTGACTAATGTAAAGAGAGTGTCCATTTTTCTTCGTCTTTAATATGGAATAGCAAAATGAAGAGTACAGAGAAGAGAGATGGGAGACCCACAATATCTAGATTTGATACTTTGGTATGTATATTGCACCAGCATCGTGTGTTGTTGTATATATATATTATTTTATTTTTAAGTGGGAGTGAGTGAATCTTCGATGAAGCTGAGTTGTAGGGAATGGGTTTGGTGGTTTATGTGAGTTTTATAATTAGTAATTTAAAGAAAGAATGGAGCATGAAAAGAGGATTTTCTTGCATCAAATTGTTGTCTCATGTTTATCTTTTGGACTTAATAGATTATTTGAATCTAATTGTGTTTAGCAGAAAATAATTAGAGAGAGAAAACACCGGTTTTTTTTAACAACAACATGCTTTTTCTATTCTTGGATAATCAAGAATGTTTTTGTTTTTACTTTAGCCCTAACTGATGATCGTTAAATAACTCTTGACGTAATGATTCTACTAGTTTTTTTTTAGTTTTTCTACAGAAAAAGGTATAGTTATTTTTATTCGTTCTACGATTTAACACTCCTCCAATCTTTTCATGATATATAAAGTATAGCTTAAGTTATTTACATGGGAATATTAAATGTATTAGTTAGATATTTTGGAGGTTTCACTAGAGAAAAATGCCATGACAAAAGAAAATGAGAAAAAGAAGTTACAAAATAAAGAAGAAAAGGATAAAAAGGTCGATATCATGTAATGGCTTAGTGGGTTTCGCTTTTCTTTCCTTTTCATATCGATCCACCCGAGTAACCTTCCCTTTTATTTCTTCTTCTACATTTTTAATCTCTCTCTCATGCAATGTTGTATTTACGTGGATCGTTCATCACGCGAATATGTTTATGAATATGTGATTTTTAGACACCTAGATATTGAAAACGACACACATGTTATACAGTTAGCGTAAATTTCCCAAAAGGCCGTGTCTATTACGATGCTTGTTAAAATATAGGCCAAATGCATGAAACCAAAGTTGTTCAAGTACCATCCTAATTGGTGTGCAAAATACAAATAAAAGGATTCCTCATACATCCTAAATCAGCAGACGCAAAAAGTTAGAACGTGTCCTTACTTATCTTCTACCACATCCAACCAATCAAGCGCCAAAAAGGTTTCAAAGTATTAGACGATTCGCGACTAAGTTACCCATATGCAATGCACGAAATTATTGATGAGAAACATCCCACATCGGATATATAAGAATTAATCTACTACTATATAAAGGGTTAGGGCCAATCCACTGATTGCCAATTGGTTTTGAGTTGGAAGCCCATAATAAACCCGAATCTAACATGGTATCAGAGCGATAAGATCCTTTGACCTAATTTACTACAACTACTACTACTATACCGATGGTGGGCCCTCTGTGGATGTTATTCCCACATTATCCACGCTTCAGACCTAGATGTCTGAGCGTGAGGGAGGGTATTGATGAGAAACATCCCACATCGGATATATAAGAATTAATCTACTATTATATAAAGGGTTAGGGCCAATCCACTAATTGCCAATTGGTTTTAAGTTGGAAGCCCATAATAAACCCGAATCTAACAGAAATCACTATTTTATTACTATTAGATTTCTATTTGATGTATATGCGCATCTTGTTTGTTGATTAGTTAGGGTTTTGTTTGGTTTTGCTTTATCTGTTTAAGTTTGTCTCTCATGTGCTAGGTTCCGGGATTGTAAAAGTTAATCCGCCGGCTTCTTCTTCTGGAGTTCTTAGACCACCAGTTTTTGTCTATGGAATTGTGGGTGTGCAATTGCCGGCTTTGTATTCGATCAGACGTTTGCAGTTTGAATTTTATGAATAAATTAATTCATATAACAAAAAGACGCATCTTGTTTTTGTTTTTTTTTTTTTTTTTTTTTTTTTTTTTTTTTAACTAAAACCTTTATTCATCTTTCCTTTCAAACCTTAATTCATATAACAAAAAGACGCATCTTGTTCCATGCTACTAGTACTAATGTAGTCCGTAATGCTTTGAATCGGTGACATCGATCCCAAGTTCCCAACACAAATTTTGATAGACCAACAAAACAATTGCATGAACTATCAATTCAATTTTCTTTTGTTATAGAGATATGCGAAAATGTTATAAAATAGAGCTGAGAGAGAATGTGTATAGGTGTGAGTGAGTGGGAGCAGGCGTGAAGAAAAGCTGACGGCTGACCGCGTGCATCAACATCATCAAAGCTCTACATTTTCTCTCTTCTAATTATTCACTTATAGCTTCTTTACTATTTTAGATTTTCTCATTTCATTCATATCTATCTTAAACCTTTTTCACATTAACACTTAATTAATAAACCAACCCATATGTCATCTTTCTATTCCCTTATATAAACAACAAGGTGTAATCATTATCTCAGACATCTAGTGCATGCTTCTTTGTTTTCTTCTTCTTCTTGAAAACACTCTCCACTGAGTCATGCCATTTTTGTATAGAGTCCATATATACTCTTCTCTGTTTACATTTTTGTTCTTTTTATTATGTCTATTGGTTTATTATGCATATGCAAACCTCCAGTTAACCAATGACACTTAATACATAGGCTCATCAAGATTTCAACGTTTGTCTCGATACAAAGCATTCTTGTCTACCGAAACTCATGCCCCTTGTTAAATGACGTTAAACTCCCAAGTATCGACGTTAGATTTGAATCATTTGGCTGACACGTACCACTACAAGCTGAAGGAATGATCATCTAACAAAAAATCGTGACATTACATGGTTATTTTTGGTTAATGAATCATGATACCACATAGCTAAGTATGATTAGTTAGTAAAAAACCGCATCGCGAAAATGCTGATATTTTTCCGTATATTATAATGTTACCATGGTTGTTTTGGTTAATGAATCATCTAAAATTTGTAATATCACCAGGTTATTTCAGTTTGTATACTCTCTCATATATGTTTATATTAAAAAAAAACTCACCCAAATTTTAGACCAGTTTATAAAAGAGACGATACAAAATAGATTATTGCATAGGCTATACACAATGTCTTAGATATGCATATCACGAGTCATCGCCATCTCTTGTAGATCAAGTTCTCTTGAGTTTCTTCTACAATCATTAGAACTTTAGAAGGAACTCCACGCTCTGCATCTTTGTCCCTTTCTTCTGAATCTATCAAGTTATTCAATTCAGTTTCGTATATCATTTTCTCGAATTATGTTCTTGCATTATAGGAAAAGTCCCATCTTTTCATTCAGAAGATTCAGTTGATTTCATATATTCACACATATATATATAAAATAATTTCGGTTCTGCGTATCTAAATTTTTGGTTTCAAGTGTATATATAAAAAAATAATTTCGGTTATGCGTATCTTCTTTTAAAAAAGGTTATGCGTATCTATATTTTTTGTTTCAAGTGTATATATACATTTGTTGTAAGTTTATACATGATGACACCAACCGACATGGCCAAACAAGTACATATGTGTATATTCTAATTCTGTTTGTCAACATCTATAAATCATATTTATGCACGCACTAATAATTCGTTCGTTAAGCATATATGCTAAGATACAGTATCAATACACACTTGCACAAAACATATTCATGCTTATTCTTTTTGGTACAATAAGACGATTGTTTGAACTATTTTATTATCGTCCAATTAGCCATAGTCGAAAAAAAAATATGTAGGTCTCCCTCTCCCATCAATCACATAAAAGTAAAAAAAGGACTTCTTGGGTAGTCAATTTCGTACCATATATGCAAATGATGTGGAAAGATCACACATTATTAAGATCAACTCAATCAACCTAGCTCAAACTAATAATTTGACATGACTGTACCGCTTTCTATCTAAAATGTACAGTATATGAGTGATACCAGGTAAAGTTTTTCCAAAGCTGTACCGCTTTCTATCTAACATACCACTTTGAGGCTGATAAGATTAGTGTACAATTATACGAATTTATACAATAAACATAAAACTATGTGCTTAATTCCTAAAAAAAAATCAGTGTTATCCAAAATATACGCAACTTTATATCGTTAGGTACAAATATAAATATGAATGTATATGGTCATTCTTAAAAAAATTCTAAAAGAAATGTTAATTGGTTAATGGATGTCATAAATTTGACTTTGCAACTCATAATATAAGTTTCAGTTAAAAAAACTCGCTTTTCACGATATATAGATAAAATTATAATTTAAACATTAAATAATAAAATGCATTCCATAATATATACATATATATATATTATTTTTTGTTAATATATAAAATGTTTATTCTATTTTTCTCTCAGAACTACAACAATGTTATTTAGGACATGTGTAGCATATTTGAAAAAAATATATGTTGGCAATTAGGAAAAGTAATATAGAGAGAAATTAACTGTTTTCTCAAATAAAAAAGTGATTCAGAATATTTTTCCTCTAGCTTTTTCAACTTTTAACATGAAAAGAATGAATGTATGTTTTTGAGTTGGTTTTTCTAATATGCAAATTAGAGAAGCAAATATGGCAAGATTCCATAATAACAAAGGCCCTTAAGCCCAATAAATAAATAGGCCGTATGAGGAAGATCTCGATAACCAAAAACAACTCCGTCAGGTTCTAAAATTCATAAAATGTACAATGAGAAAGCCCACATAAATCTCGCAAAACGCCTTCATTTGGAAGGCGCCAATAAAAGCCCATCAGTAGCCCAAACCTACCTACCAAATTCATGAAAGACAAATTAGATGGAATCATCGTGGGGGGAATTAAAAAACAACACATCATTCAACTGGGATGAGCAAAAGGAATCAAATGCTTTCCATAACTAATATAATAATCAAAAATACATAATAAATCAATGTCTTTGGTCCAAAAGAACCAATGATATTGGGCCAACGTGAGTTTTAGCGATAGTCTTGGTCATTGTTTATAAGCACTAGCAGCCAAACAGTAAAACACAAAAGTTACAGAATATATCCCGAAGTAATCTTATCTTGGACATAGCGTAATCTTACTTTATTAGAAATTTAGACATGTGTTCTAAAAAGTATTTAGCTATATAAAATACTTCAACAAAACTTTTTTGGCTTAACATTTGGTACTCTTAATTTGTTTGTTTAGCTAAATAAAATACTCTTTAGAAATCCTCCATAACTTCTCTGTAATTTGTTTTCTTTAATTATCTAGCTTCGTTCATAAATTAGGAAGGAAAGAAAATCAATTAATCGAGGGACCCATTAATCACACTCATTATCATAATCATACTGTCCGAAAAAAGAAAATAATGTCCGAAAACGCGTCGTGCTTTGCATGAATATTTCAAGCATGCATTATTAAACATCGTTTACTAATGCGTACTAGTGCACAATTGTTATTGTTACTGTAATAAATAGAATCTTATATATTAAAACAGAAGTCACAACCTTGATTCATGTGTGATTTTTTTAAAAATGGACCTAATGGACCTATTCATAGAAATTAATATTATATTTTAATTCAGACTAATAATAAATATAATTTTTAAAATATTTTAATCATAGTATCTTTTGATATCTTTTCATTTTAAATATAAATATATTTATTTTAAAATTCTAACAAATCTGTTTAAAAAGATTTTTACAAGATCTTCATTTTCGAAATTATATTTAAATATTTTCACTAATTTCGAAATTAGTTTAAAATATTATTATACATTAATATATTCAATTATATAAAATGAAAAATAAAAAAATCTATAACATTTTAGTTATTATATAATCATAATCAATCATATTAAATTAAAATTATTATATTGAGCTAAATATAATAAAATTGTATTAAATTTATATATTTATATATTTTATTTTCGTAATTATAAAATATTTAGGTTCAAAAATAAAATCTAATATGTTGGTAAGATTGGTTAACATTATCAAACTATATAATATATGTATTTCTTTAAAGTTAATAATATAAAATCTTTGTAACTACTTTAATCATAATATATTTTCATTTTAAATATAATATATATTTATATATTATATTTTAAAAATTCTAATAAATCTGTGTACTATTTAAACAATAACTTAATGTATTTTAAGTTATCGTTTAGAAATAAAAATAAATAAATTATAGTCATGATCACGTTAAAATATAATTATTATACTAAAATAAATATGATAAAATTATATTCAATTGATAAATTTATAAATTTTATTTTCATAAATATAAACTATTTATTTAAAATATAATATGATGATAGAACGGCTTAAAATTAACAAACTATATAATACATGTCTAAAAATTAACATATCTTACACTTTTATATATACAATAATAAATTATCTAAAATGAATAAGCATAAAAATATTGGTAAAAAGAAATCCAGTTTTGAAATACGGGTCAGACTTTAGCATAAATTAAATACAAAATATTTTTTAAATATATTTTCTCATGAATATATTTATTTGCTTAATAACTAAATGCAAATACAATAAGATAAATATATAATAATAAGTGCTAAATACATAAGGTTTAAACAATTAATTAATTATAACATGTAAATTATAAAATTATTGTATTTGAAATAGTTATATAAATATTTAAGTATATGATTAACATTAAAAATATATACCACTTATGTTCTTTTTTTTTTTTTTGTAACATACCACTTATGTTCTAAAACAATAATTTATGTATAGAAAAGTGAAAACAAACACCCGTGCGGTTGCACGGGTCAAAATCTAGTGTTTTAATTAAATGATAAGAGTAGCAGAGGTAGATACTTGATTGGGTACACGAATTAATACGAGTCAACTCAGCTTCTCCCTCATTAAACTCAGCGACTCGGTCATCACATTAGCACAAAAAGCTCAGATCTTTAAAAAGAGAGAACGTTGCCGTTCTCCCATTAAAGCTTCCGAACTTTCTTCCTTACCCACAAAATTAGTTTTATCTCCGACAAAACAAGCAGAGAGACAGACTTCAAAAAAAAAAACAGAAGCTGGAGGAAGAGAGAAAGAGAAGATTGTAGAGAGAGAGAGAGTAGGAGGAAGATGGAGAGTTACCTGAACCAAAACTTCGATGTGAAGGCGAAGCATTCCTCTGAGGAAGCTCTTGAGAAATGGCGTAATCTCTGCGGCGTCGTCAAGAATCCTAAACGCCGTTTTCGCTTCACCGCGAATCTCTCCAAACGCTATGAAGCGGCTGCGATGCGACGCACGAACCAGGTCTTGTCTCCTTCTTCTCCTTTCATGTGATGGGTTGCTCCTTCTTGAGAGTTCCCTTTATAAAACTTTCTATTTACAGGAGAAGTTAAGGATCGCAGTTCTTGTCTCAAAAGCTGCCTTTCAGTTCATCTCTGGTGAGCTTTATATGTCTAAAGCTTACATCTTTTTTGCTAACTTGTGTCAAAGTACAGAGCTTCTTTTGCTAATTTGTGTCAAAGTTTAGAGCTTTTCTGCTAATTTGTGTCAAAGTTTACAGCTTTTTGCTAATTTGTGTCAAAGTCTTTTTTTTTTTGCTAACTTGTGTCAAAGTTCTGAACCTTTTTGCTAATTTGTGTAGAAGTTTAAAGCTTTTTGCTAATTTATGTCAAATTGTAGAGGATATTTGTGTTAATCTGTGTCAAAGTTCACAGCTTCCTCTTTTTTGTGCTAATTTGTGCCACAGTTTACAGCTTCTTTTTTTTTTTTGCTAATTAGTGTCAAAATTTTGAGCTTTTCTTTTTGTTAATTTGTGTCAAAGTTTACAGCTTTTTGCTAATTTGTGTCAAAGTTTTTTGTTGTTGCTAATTTGTATCAAAGTTCAGAGCTTTTCTTGTTAGTTTATGTCAAATTTAACAGCTTTTTGCTAATTTGTGTCAAATTGTAGAGGTTTATTGTGTTAATCTGTGTCAAAGTTCACATCTTCATCTTTTTTTGTGCTAATTTGTGTCACAGTTTACAACTTTTTTTTGCTAATTAGTGTCAAAATTTTGAGCTTTTTTTTTTGAGACAATTTGTAGAATATCCTTAATTAAGGTTCAAATTTGCTGAATGCCCATAATTATGGATAATAAAAAAAGGAGTAATTTTTTGACACTGTGCGGACGAAAATATCCTTAGGTTTTGTCGAAAACAAGTAACTTTAGATCTATCAGCTAAATATTTACATAGCAGCTAACAATCTACATACCAACTAACATATCCGCTAATAATTTTAGTATCATCTAACAATCTATGTATCAAACAAATGTATCGACTAACAAATCATATATCAGTTAATGAAACTATTAACAATTAATTAGTTATCTATTAAGGGCCTGACTGGTTTAACCGCAGCGGTTGCGGTTGCGGTTGCGGGAGTTTGCGGATGCGGGTGGTTGCGGTTTCTAGCGGTTTTAAGAGATTTGTACGACTGGTTCTGCGGTTAGAAATTTGTGCGTTTGCGGGATACTTATGACTGGTTAACTACCAAATGCAGCAGCTGTTAAATAATAAATTAATAATATTTACATTTTATACAATTATAAAAATATCAAAAATAATAATATTAGAATAAATATAAAATTTATATTTAGAAATTTATAGTTTAAATTTTTTAAAAATATAGAAAATATTTTTATTTTAAAGTTTTATAATATTAATTAAAATTTAATTGATATATTTTAGCATTTTTATAATTTCACTTTAATTTTTTTATTGAATTTTTTTATTTTTGTATTTATATTGTTTTGGAAAAAAAAAAAAAAAATTTATCCTCCCGCAAACGCCCGCAACCGCAAACGCTAGCTGGAACCAGCTTTTGAATTTATGAGGTTCAAAGCGATTTGGAGCGATTTGGAGCGGTTTGAGCGATTGTTGCAAAACGCCAGCAACCGCTACTAACCGCAAAAGCTGCGTTTGCGGGTGGTAGCGGGAAAACCAGTCATACCCTAAATAGTTCTAAATCTATTTGTAACGGCTAACACTTCATGTATCGATTAAGAATCTATTAAAATCTAAATAGTAGCAGGTAAGTAATAAAATACCTACTAACTTATATATTATCTAAAAGTTGATTGTGATTCGAAATTGGAAACATTGGAATTGGGGTGAGATAATAAGATTAGCATTATGGGTGTCAAAAGAATCAGAATAAAAAAATAAAGATTTGTGTTGAATTAGAAGATGATTTGAAGAATTTGTACGAGAGATAAAGAGATTAGAACACATAAAAAGGAGAAAAGAGAGAGATAGAGATAAGCGTATTATAGTCACTAAAAATATTAAAAAGAAACAAGGTTATATGGCAAATTACATGGCTTTCTGGGTGCATCTACGCCAATTACTCTTTTTTTTTGTTATGTCAAAGTTTACAGCATTTTTTTTGTTGCTAATTTGTGTTAAAATTTTGAGCATTTTTTGCTAATTTGTGTCGGCTTTGTTTTCAAGGTTGTATCAAAGTTTTGATTTTGTTTGTTTCTTTATACGTTTATATAGGTGTGGCTCCAAGTGACTACACAGTCCCCGAACAAGTCAAAGCCGCAGGCTTCAACATCTGCGCCGACGAGCTAGGCTCAATAGTCGAAAGCCACGACGTCAAGAAACTCAAGTTCCACGGCAGCGTCGACGGCCTCGCATGCAAACTCAATGCATCTCCCACCGAAGGCCTCTCAACAACAGACCCCTCCCACTTATCCCAACGCCAAGACCTCTTCGGTATCAACAAGTTCGCAGAGAGCGAGCTCAAAAGCTTCTGGCTCTTCGTATGGGAAGCTCTCCAAGACATGACGCTCATGATCCTCGGCGTCTGCGCGTTCGTGTCCTTGATCGTCGGGATCGCTACAGAAGGATGGCCTAAAGGCTCCCACGATGGTCTAGGCATCGTGGCGAGCATTCTCTTGGTTGTGTTTGTGACTGCTACTAGTGATTACCGTCAGAGTTTGCAGTTCAGGGATTTGGATAAGGAGAAGAAGAAGATCACTGTTCAGGTGACTAGGAATGGGTTTAGGCAGAAGATGTCTATCTATGAGTTGCTTCCTGGTGACGTTGTTCATTTAGGGATCGGAGATCAGGTTCCAGCTGATGGTTTGTTCTTGTCTGGATTCTCTGTGGTGATAGATGAGTCTAGCTTGACCGGTGAGAGTGAGCCTGTAACGGTTAATGCGGAGAATCCGTTTCTTTTGTCTGGGACAAAAGTGCAAGACGGGTCTTGTAAGATGATGGTGACTACCGTTGGGATGAGGACTCAGTGGGGGAAGCTGATGGCCACTTTGACCGAAGGCGGCGACGACGAAACTCCCTTGCAGGTGAAGTTTTTTTATTAACACTGGTCAAAGATTACATCATCGTATAACTAATCGTTCTATAACTAATCGTACTAATTAGAGTTGGACATCTCTTTATATATTAGACACTCTTTGTCTAATTCTCCAATGTGCGACTTAGTTTGATATCTCACACACTCTGCAGGTGAAGCTTAACGGAGTTGCTACCATCATTGGCAAAATAGGTCTCTTTTTCGCCGTGGTGACCTTTGCGGTTTTAGTGCAAGGGATGTTCATGAGGAAGCTATCAATGAAAACTCACTGGATATGGTCTGGCGACGAGGCCTTGGAGCTTCTTGAGTACTTTGCGATCGCTGTGACTATCGTTGTGGTTGCTGTCCCCGAGGGTTTGCCTTTGGCTGTGACGCTAAGTCTCGCGTTTGCGATGAAGAAGATGATGAACGATAAAGCTCTCGTCAGGCATTTAGCTGCCTGCGAGACGATGGGGTCCGCGACTACGATATGTAGTGATAAGACTGGTACGCTCACGACCAATCACATGACGGTCGTGAAGTCTTGCATTTGCATGAGTGTCCAGGATGTTGCAAACAGTAATGATGGTAGTTTGCGGTCGGAGATCCCCGAGTCCGCTGTGAAGCTGTTGGTTCAGTCGATATTCAACAACACCGGAGGAGAAGTCGTTGTGAATAAGCTTGGGAAGACTGAGATCTTGGGGTCGCCGACCGAGACTGCTATCTTGGAGCTCGGACTGTCCCTAGGCGGTCGGTTTCAAGAAGAGAGGAAGTCTTGTAAAGTGGTGAAAGTTGAGCCGTTCAACTCCACGAGGAAGAGAATGGGAGTTGTGATCGAACTCCCCGAGGGAGGAGGAAGGCTGCGAGCTCATACCAAAGGAGCTTCCGAGATAGTTCTAGCTGCGTGTGATAAAGTTGTGAACTCGAGCGGCGAGGTTGTTCCGCTTGATGAAGAATCAGTAAACTATCTGAATGTCAAAATCAATGAGTTTGCTAATGAAGCGCTCCGCACTCTCTGCCTTGCTTACATGGATCTTGAAAACGGTTTTTCGCCGGATGAAGCTATCCCTGCCTCTGGATTCACTTGTGTGGGGATCGTTGGTATCAAAGATCCTGTTCGTCCTGGAGTTAAAGAGTCTGTTGAGCTTTGTCGCCGGGCGGGGATCACTGTGAGAATGGTTACGGGAGATAACATCAACACGGCCAAAGCTATTGCGAGAGAGTGTGGGATTCTGACTGATGATGGGATAGCAATAGAAGGTCCAGTGTTTAGAGAGAAGAGTCAAGAAGAGTTACTAGAACTGATTCCAAAGATTCAGGTACTTGTTGTTTCTGTTAATTCGGTTATTTTGGTTTGGGTATTTTCGGTTCCGCCACAATCCCATTGAAGTGAACCAAAAAAATTGGTTCGATTTTTTGTTAATTTTGTTTCCAAAAATAACTGTTTTTTTTCTGTTAGAATTCGGTTTAATTTTCTGAAAAAAAGATTCTGACATTTTCGGTTAAATTTGGTTATTTTCGGTTACGGTTAATTCAGTTCAGTTATTTCAATTAATTCCGGTTTTCAGGTTATTTAAAAAGAAAAAATCAAACACCAACCGAAAACCGAATCATTTTTTAAAACCGTACCAAACTAAACCGAATTCAAAACCGTAACCGAAACCAAAACTAAAAATTTTGGTTCGGACAAAATCCGCAGGCCTAGTTTCTTGTATCAAAGACCTTGTTTGCCACATAATACAAAACGTTTCCTTCTTGTACAGGTGATGGCTCGTTCTTCACCAATGGATAAACATACACTTGTGAAACAGTTAAGGACAACGTTTGATGAAGTCGTTGCTGTGACTGGAGATGGAACCAACGATGCGCCTGCTCTTCATGAAGCTGATATTGGATTAGCAATGGGAATAGCCGGAACTGAAGTGGCCAAAGAGAGCGCTGATGTCATCATTTTAGATGATAACTTTAGCACAATCGTCACAGTTGCTAAATGGGGACGTTCTGTGTACATAAACATCCAGAAGTTCGTTCAGTTTCAGCTCACGGTTAACGTTGTTGCGCTGATTGTTAACTTCTCTTCAGCTTGCTTAACCGGTGAGTAAAGATTGAAAAACAAATGATTTTGAATCTCTACTTAAACTAATTAACTCTTTGATAATAACAATCTCCAGGGAGTGCTCCTTTAACTGCTGTTCAGTTGCTATGGGTGAACATGATCATGGACACGCTTGGAGCTCTTGCTTTAGCCACCGAGCCACCGAACAACGAGCTGATGAAACGCTTACCCGTTGGAAGGAGAGGGAACTTCATCACTAACGCCATGTGGAGGAACATTCTAGGACAGTCTGTGTATCAGTTCATAGTCATTTGGTTTCTCCAAGCCAAAGGGAAGTCTGTGTTTGGTCTCGACGGTCCTGACTCGACTCTCATGTTAAACACTCTTATCTTCAACTGTTTCGTCTTCTGTCAGGTAAAAAAAGAGATACAAAACCATAATATTTCACATTGTTGATTGAATCTTGACATGACTTTGGTCTGAAATGTCCAGGTGTTTAACGAGATAAGCTCGAGAGAGATGGAAGAGATCGATGTTTTCAAGGGGATACTGAACAACTACGTCTTTGTGGTTGTGATCGGTGCGACGGTGTTCTTTCAGATCATAATCATTGAGTTCTTGGGGACATTTGCAAGCACAACACCACTTACATTAGTGCAATGGATCTTCAGTATCTTTATAGGTTTCTTGGGTATGCCAATAGCTGCAGGACTGAAGACCATTCCCGTCTAATCAAACCGCTCTTTAAAGAGTGCTCTTAGGACAGTTTCTTCAAAATTTTAGAACAGTAAAGTCTTCTGACAAAGTCTTTGCCTTTTGCAATTACTCTGTTTTTCATTGTTGACTATAGGGCTTTATATTAAGGATACACATCTGATTTATGATTCCTATATTTTTGTAAAACTTTATGTTTCATTAAAATAGACTCTTCTTTGTTGCTTTTTAAATCTAATTTGGGTGAAGAATGTGTTAAGCACCAAGAGAACTGGATGATCTCAAATCTTTTTGCAGGCAACTGATGTTAGTCTGTGACACCATTTCATTTCATTATAGAATCAAAAATTGCATGAATATATTTTATACATGTACATAGGAGGCAGATTCTTTGTAAAGAGAGAGCTCAAGAATCAAAATTCAGTGTCACAAGACACGGTTTCTCTCCAAAACTTATACAATTAAAAGCCTATAACAAACCGGGCCGGTCTATCCTGGTTTATAGAAAGGGAGTTGTTCAATGTTCTTCATCACCAGTAGGAACAATTGCTAAAGAAGAAGCATCTTCAAGTGTTTCTATTCCTTCCAACACATTTTGAGTCTTCTTCATTTCCTGCAAAATCACGCTCAATAAGTAAGTCCTCTAAACTCTCTGTTTAACGATATTTCAGACACAGTGTATGTATCTTCAAGAAACAGAGCACACCTTGTTATTTTTACGATGAGTAACCGTTATCTCATAGAGTTTATGCATCATCATCTGTTCTTCCACCTGAACCAAGAAAATGAAAAACTCATCGGTTAAACGATCTCCACTCGGTAATTACATCGCCAGCTCTCGTCCAAAAAGAGTTGATATGATCTGATCAAATATACCATGAGTTTTTGGAGTTCTTGTGACATGGTCTTATGAGCTTCCTTGAGTAACTCATTCTGCTTCTCCAAATGTCTATTTTGACAACCAAAGACAAATTAGTTTAAGAACACAGATTATGAGTAACAAATAAGCTTAGTTAGCATAATGAGAATTACTTGAACAAATCACCAGTATGTTGCGGGTCCATCCTCGCAGATGATTAAGCTTTCTTGACCTCTGTGATACTTTTTAAGTATTCTACAAAAAAAAATCAAAAGAACATCAAATTAAGGACCACAGTTCTAAAACCTCCAAAACATAATAAGAGTCTAACTGATTCTACTAACAAAGATCATACTCCTCCACACTGACAAGAGCTGGTTTCTAGATAATCATACACACAAATAGACTACAAAACTCAACAAGTCACTGCTTAATTTTACAAACAGCTGTGTTAAAACAAGAACTAATACGATTCCACAAAAAAAAAAAAGCATCTCTTGAATCCAAATAGGAAGAGAACAAGAAGGACAAGACACGAAAGCTTTTTGTTTCGAAAAAGGCGGTTCACACATGACATGGACAATTCATCGAGCACTTAGTGCGCATAAAACCCTAATAACTTTCTTCAAATCGCAATTCCACAAACATCATCAAAACGATACAAAATAACAAACCCACCAATCATCTCATCGCAAGTCATGATTTTTCATCCTCAGCTACGATTTTCAAAACCCTATAATAACACAAAACCAATCTGCAAGATAATAAATTAAAAACGTCGATTTGAACCCAAAAAAAAAAATTAAAAACATCGAAAAATCTTACCTGAGAAAAGATTAATATTCCAAGACGGATCGCTGTAGATCGCAGAACGATCGCTGTTAAAGATTTCACTTTTCTGATTTCTCGATTTTGGAGAAAAATAAAAATTATCCCTTTTTATACCTCTCGCTCGCTCTAGTTGCCGCCAATATTCAGAACCCTCTGTCCTAGCCAGAGGGTTTCTTATTTGAGGCTTACGGCTTTTTTTATTTTGGTAACCGTAGGACTTTTTTTTATATTTGAAAATACAGGTTTTCAAAAAAATGGGTGAATGATTGTTCAAATATTTGAGTTTTACCAACTATCGAAAATGATTTACAGATTTAAGCTTCCATGGTTACGAGCTTACGATCAAGTTGATCGAGGACAATATTAGTTAAAAAATATATGAAAAGGATTTAACAAGAAATCTATAATACAAGAGGATATTTGGGGAAAGGAAGCGATAAAGGCTGGCTAAAAAAGAGATGCATGGACCACGTTTTGGTGCTACCAATAATAATCACACGGGTACTCAACTCATCCATATTGTTATTAGGTAACACGTAGCTTTCCACTTGAACGTTCAATACTTTGGGAAATAAAATTCTGTTAAAATATTTTGTTAGTTGGGAAATAAAATGTTTTGTTGGTTCTAATCATTTCATTACTAAACTCTATGAGAAGTTACATGAAACTCATTCTAGGTAAAAATAATGCGTGTTTACAAAAATTATAGAAAAATCTTAGAAATTTTGTTTCAAAATAATAGCCACTTAAAATGACGTTTGTATCATAAAAACTCCAGTTTAACTAACATGTCATAAACATTGCATTTTCCATCACATAATTCTCGGTATGGTCAGACCATATCTTGGAGCTATGAGTCTAAAGAGTTTTGGACAGTGTTTTGAAACCCGACCCGGACCCGCGGTTGAACCGGTAAAACCGGTGACCCAGAAAAAATTCGGTTTGGATTTTATGAAAAACCCAATATTTAAAAACCCGCAAAAACCCGCAAAAACCCAGTAAAACCCAAAACCCGATACCTGTTGAACCACCGGCCGAATCAATAAACAACTTTTACTTCATTTTTTTTAAGTTTTTAGATTATTTTTATATTCTAAGTTTCCAAGGTGCTCACAAAAAAAATTAGGTTTTTTTTTTTCAGTTTTATATTTGTGATTTTTAGATTTTGATGAAGATTTCAGTTTCACTATGCCACCTGAATAAAATGAAATGAACGTTGGTAGAGAGAACCAAAATTAGTTGATGTGATTTGATGTTAGTTTTTTTTTTGTTTTTGACATTTTATTATAATGATCTTTTACTTTTGGTTTATTTTGTATTTGAAGTTTAATTTATTATTCAATTAGATATTTAAATATTTATAAATTTTATGTCTTGATTTTTTTAGATGTCGTAAATCTTACTTTTTGAAATTTTGTATGTCAAATGAAAATAAAAATATAAAAACTAAAGTTAAGTATTTTCTAAAAGTTTTTAAATATAAAATATATACATATCCAAACTATTATTTTATGTTTTAAAAAATATTTAGAAAATATTAAACTTTAGTTTCTATATTTTTATTTACATAGCTGATATATTATTATATAATAAAATTAATTAATTTATTAACCCGCGGTTCATCCGCGGTCGACCCAGTAACCCAGCAATCCGGTAAGTCGTCCGGTTCAGTGTACGGATCGGGTTTAAAAACATTGGTTTTGGAAATAGTCTCTTATAAGCAAAATATTTAAACCGTTTATTTTGTTCTGCTAAACAATAAACTGAAATTTTCTCAAACAAATATGCATGTCCTTTTAAATTAAATTTAGTTTTAATGTCCTTCAATTAGATGTGTTTCATAATTTCAACTAAAAGATAAAAAAACTGAAAATATTGATTAAGTGAGTTTTATATCGATTATTCTTTTTCTCAAGCTTACAAAAATGCACAAAAGTGAAACTAGACAAAGGGAATCATCATTATAGCTTTTGTTGCTGGTAGAGTTATTTATTAGCTGTGTGCATTTAGAAATGTATGCCAATTCTTTTGCAAATGTCAATCTTAGGCCATGTGCTTTGCCATAATCACAAGCATTTATGTTTTAAAAATATATCTTTAATTTAAAATTACCAAAATTACAGATTATTGGCTTTTATACAGAGGCTCAATATCAATAATTGACCAATTTGTTTACAACTTTGCACAAAAGAAGAACCTCTATGATATATGGACCATTTTGAAATCCATTCAAAGCATCATATGGTTTGTAAATGTTATATTAGAAAGTTCTTTTCTGCGTGTTACAAAAAAAAAATTATTTTCTGCTAAACTGTTAAATTACATTCAGAAAGTTTATGACACCATCTGATATTTTAGATCAACTATATATAACAGTTTTTAAATTTTTTTGAGGGAAATTTACCAATGTCAACAAACAAGAATATATATAATAACATGAAGACATGCTTAACTTCGGTAGGATTGGTCTTAAAATAATAATTTATCTGATCTTATAATTATTATTTTTAATTACACTACTCTTAAACATTTAGATGTCATCCATTCGACGTCCAAACATTTACTTGCTGAGACCCAGAAATAGATGCAAATCTGATCAAAGGACAACAAAAAATAATAAATAATAAAGAAGTTGAAGAGCTAAATCTATCGGATAATGTGAATAGATTCGTCAGAGTATAAACCATGTGAGGATGAAACAGCAATGAATCGACTTATAACTTCTTAACCTAACATGCATTGGATTCTTAATTGCCGCCACATGCATAGTACCATTTATCATATGATTAGTCTTTGAGGATCTACAACATTTAATATTACGTCATGAATCTAATCAAGAAGATTTTCTGCAGCATCCCTTAATAAAATCTCTAGGTCCAAATAGGTTTTGGAACTCTTTGACCTTTAGTTTATATATATACCTGTACGACTAACAGACTCACAGTTTCACGTTATACCATGTTCTAATAAAACCATAAATTTCACAAAGCAGGAGAGATTGGTACGTGGTATGGTAATACCGTAATACTAACTATGATATCATTATTATGAGTTGAATACTTTCAAAGATGAAACACACGCTGTATTGATATGGTATACATTATATTAAAATGAAAGATTTTGACATAAATTTCCCAAAATTTTGATATTTTAAAATTAAATATTACTATAGATATGTGATAAATATGAGAAACATATAATAACAATAACTTTAAAAGTGTTTCTTTAAGAAAAAAGAGAAATGATGAAAACGAAAGAAGAAAACATAGCCTGAAAAGAAGGTAAGTTTGTCTGAAGAGAAGGGGGCACTCAAGTAAGTGGCCTTTGTCAGATTTCGCGTGCATTTGTACAGAACAACCTTTACTCTTTTCTCTCTCTCAATCTCTCTGGCCTCTTCTTCTTTCTCTCTTTCAGCTCTGTTTGGCTCTTTTCTCCTTTAATTTCAAAGAAAAATAGCATCAGTGTTTTTATTACGAGAGGTCACTGTTTGATCTCTTAAGAAGAACCTTTTATCATAAACTCTGATCCTGGGTCGTCCTCAACACAACGAAAGGCTTCTGCTTTGTTTTTCTTGGTTTGTAGCGCCATTTTGTGTTCATGGGTTTAAAGTTCAAGAACACAGCCCATTCATACTTTTGATGTTACCATAGGATTATATAGCAGTAGATTTTGGTGGTGGCTCTTAGTCTTATCAAGAGACTTTGCAGAAAGAAAACAAGAAAGGTACTATAACCTTTGGATTCTGCTTTTTTTTTTTTTTTTTGGAAATTTGTGAGTAACAATTTTGATATAGTTTTTCTCAATTTTATTTACATATATATCTTAATTACAACTGTTTTATGAAAAGTGAGCATATAAGGGTTTGAAAGAATAGAATTAATTCCTGATTTTAAAAACTATTTATTTCTTTACTTTTGCAGTCCTCTTGTACTGATATAAACGATCTGTGCCACTAATGTTTTTTGGTTAGATTCGTTTCAGCAAACATACAAAAAGATATGATTCATTTTGTCTACTGAATAAGTGGCAATCTTTAATTCTTTTTCTCCGTTTTCTGTTGATTATTGCAGGTTTACTACTAAACGACATCGCCCATCAACCCACAAACACACAAAGTTTCACATGTTTCTGTGTTTGTGAATGTGTAACGCACTTAGAAAAGAGAGAAGAATTTGATTATTAAACAACAAAAAAAGAGTTTCTGTGTGTGTGTGTGTGTCAGTAAATTCGAGCTTTGAGTGGGTGTTTTGTGCATCTCTAGAGTTTTCTCTTTTATATAATTTTTCAGTGTTCTCTTTGAGATGTGAGTAAGAGACCCTTTCACTTCAAGAGTCTTTGTTCCTCTGTTTCTGGCTCCGCAGAAGCATTTTGAGAGAGTGTAAACACATTTTGAGTCTTTTTAAACTCTCTTTGAGATCTCAACATCATGAAGTTCATGAAACTTGGATCCAAACCTGACTCCTTTCAGTCTGAAGGTGAAAATGTTAGGTATGTGTTGAAGACCTTTTATTTTCTTATTTTTTGATTATCAAAAAATCGATTTTAGAATCAATTCATAGATACTAGATAATGTCAAGAAAAATACAACTTCAAGTTCGTGACCTTTGTTTAATTCTCTGCTCTTTAAGGTATGTACCAAGTGACTTAGCAACAGATGTTATTGTAATCATTGGAGATTTCAAGTTCTATCTCCACAAGGTAAACCCTAAAGACTTAACATCTTGTCTTAAAAACCAAGATTAAACTTTATTATATGTTTTTTATGTTATGTTTCAGTTTCCATTGCTGTCCAAAAGCGCACGCTTGCAGAAACTAATCGCAACAACATCATCATCCAACGAAGACAATGAGATTCATGAAGAAGATGAGATTGAAATAGCAGAGTTCCCTGGTGGTCCTGCTTCATTTGAGATCTGTGCTAAGTTCTGTTACGGCATGACCGTTACTCTAAACGCTTACAACGTAGTCGCTGCTCGCTGCGCAGCTGAGTTTCTTGAGATGCACGAAACCGTCGAAAAGGGAAATCTTGTTTACAAGATTGAAGTGTTCTTGAACTCGAGCATACTCCAAACATGGAAAGATTCCATCATCGTTCTTCAGACCACAAGAGCTTTGTCTCCTTACGCTGAAGAGCTGAAGCTAACAGGGCGTTGTCTAGACTCCATAGCTTCTAAAGCTTCGATAGATACTTCGAAAGTCGAATGGTCTTATACTTACAGCAAGAAGAAGAATCTAGACAACGGGTTGAGGAAGCCGCATGCGGTTCCTAGAGACTGGTGGGTGGAGGATCTTTGTGATCTTCATATAGATTTGTATAAACGAGTGATCATTACGATAGAAGCAAGAGGGAGAGTTTCATCTGATGTTATAGGTGAAGCATTGCACGCGTATGCGACTAAAAGGGTTCCAGGTTTCAGCAAAAGTAGTAGCTCCATACAGATCACTGACATTGCTAAATACAAAGCTTTGGTTGGTTCAATCATTGAGCTGATTCCTGATGAGAAACAAAGCGTTTCTTCGAGTTTCTTGGCTAAGTTACTGCGAGCTTCCATCTTTCTTGGCTGTGATGACGAGACAGGGTTGATGAACAGAGTCGGCGAGCGTCTAGATGAGGCGAGTTTAGGTGATGTTATGCTCTATGATGTTGACTTGATGCAGAGCTTAGCTGAAGTTTTCTTGAAATGTCATCACTCTGAAGAGGATGATATAAAGGCGAAAGCATCGGTTGCGAAGCTTGTTGATGGCTATTTAGCTGAGAAGTCAAGGGATTCAGATAGTTTGACACTTCAGAAGTTCTTAGCACTTGCGGAGATGGTCTCAAGCTTTCCAAGACAGTCTCATGATGGAGTTTATCGCGCTATCGACATGTTTCTTAAGGTACAAGAAACTGCTGCCCTAACCCTAAGTGCTGCCCTAACCCTAACTTGCTAATCAAGGTTTTGTATATTTTTTTGTCTAATCAGTTACATCCAGAGATTAGCAAGAGTGAGAAGAAGAGGCTATGCAAGCTAATGGACTGTAGAAAGCTATCAGCAGAAGCTTGCGCGCACGCTGTTCAAAACGAGAGGTTACCTATGCGAGTGGTGGTGCAAGTGCTCTTCTTTGAACAGGTAAGAGCTAACAGCAACGGTTCATCATCAACCGGGGACAGCACTCCAGAGATCACTCCGGCTTCGAGATCAACGAACACTGAAGACGACAGAGAGAGTTGGGACACTGAAGATATAAAAGCATTGAGAGGAGAGTTAGCAAGTCTAAGACTGGCCAAGAATCAGCAGCATGAAAATAGTAAAGGGAAGCTGGTTAAAGGAGGAGGGCTGGGAGTTTCTAGAGTGTTCTCTAAGCTTTGGTCTGGTAAAGAGAGAGGTGGAGAGATGATGAGTAGCTCAGGGACTTCGAGTCCTGGTTCTGTTAATGATGACTCCAAGTCTTCTTCTTCCACAAGCAAGAAGCATTGAGGAAGCAGAAACAAGAAGACATGATTTTTAGGTTGCTAAAAATGTTCATGCAATGACTAACTTTTTTTCACTTTGTCAGATCCAATTTCTCATTTTGTTGTCTTTTAATTCTCTTTGTGGTTTTCTTCTTCCTTAAAGTAGGTATGATGGTTAGATCGGTTTTAAAATGGAATTGTTAAAAATGGTTCTTGAAATAATAATAATAAGATGGTAGTTTTTTTCATTTTCAAATAACCTTTATGATTTGTCCATTAACAGAATATTTCAACAAATCTTGTCCAAAAGTGTTTTGCAAGACCTTTCATTTATCACGTTTAATGTAATTTTATCGAGAACACACCTGATGTAAGACCATCTCCAATGTATTTCTTTATTTTTTCCTCTATAATAGAGAAACTCTATAATAGAGTTGAGTTTCTCTCCAATGTATTCCTCTATTTTTTTTCTCTAAAACGGAATATTCTTGTAATATTCTTTTTTTATTTTACATTTTACACCACTAACTTGTAAATGTTAAAAATTAACCCATTCATTATATTTTTTTAATTTTTTTCATAAAATTGCAATATTATTTAAACTAAACATTTTATTACAAAAGACATTAGACAAAAAAAATAAAACAAAGTACCATTATCTAACAATCATTATTACTAAATGTTTCTCATAAATGATCAATTAATGCATTCCGAAGTGAGAAATGAGCTTTTTTATCTTTGATTTTTCTGAATCGACTTAGAAACTCTAGGAATCGGTTATCTTCATTATCTGGTATTTGGACTTCCGGAGGTGGAGATTCTCTTCCAATTCCAATCGGTGCATCGAGATCACGCTCGTCCTCAGTAATCATATTATGTAAAATTATACATGTAGTCATTATATCATGTAGTACTTTTTTTCCAAAAACGTACCTGCCTTTCACAATCGCAAAACGTGATTGTAAAACTCCGAATGCACGTTCTACATCTTTTCTACATGCTTCTTGTTGTGTTGCAAAATATTTTTTCTTTGGAGTATTAAGTTGTTTTAATATATTGTATTGATTAATATTTAAATAAAAAGTCTTTGAGTTTTAAATAAAATAATAACTTTTTATTTTATTTTAATTATAATTGACTTTTAAATAAATAATAATATTTTTATTTTATTTATAACTATAGTTATAAAAATTAATAATTAGTACGTAAACAAAAAGGTGTGATTTTATATTGTAAGAATTGTATTTCTTCATACACAAGTATTTTAGTTACAATCATAAAAAAATTAGAGGAGTACTTTGTAAATAAAAAAGTTTGCCTTAGAGAAATGCTATTTTTTCCCTTAAATATAGAGGAAAAAATAGCAATCTCTATTTTAGGGAAAGAAATAGGGGTGGATTGAAGCTAATTTTACTCTATTATAGCATTTAGAGGTAAATATAAGGATGGGTTGGAGATGCTTTTCCATTAGTAGAAACATTTTATTTTAACAAAATAAAAAGACCAAAAAAGTAGGTTTGCAAGTTTCCCTAATGTTCACTTTTTTTTTTTGCTTTGTTTTGTTTTGTTTTGGACTTGCACTACGGCCCATGTTGGGCCGTTATTTCATATCCGTCTACTTTTCTCTTCGTCCAAATGTTTATATCCTAGTGCTTGTGTAGTAGTGTAGCATCACGTCACGTCTAAGCCTAATATGTAGGCGTACTAATATGTGTGTATATATAATTCTCAAACTGTTGCATTAAATTTGTATCGTGCTACTGGTGCTTATCTTCTCTCTTCGTATATTTGCTTTTTAAGAATCTTAAAGATTCACATGATCGTCTACTTGAGAACCCCGTGAAGACTTTCTTTTTCTAGCTAGAAAATCTTAAGATTCACATGATCGTCTGGTTTTCAAAATTTATATACCCAAGGTAGCTCTAGTCATTTATATATGGTAAATCAAAAAAGTTTAAATCACTTCGTATCAAAGATAGCACTAGACTCTATACAAGCCTGACTCTATATATGATAAAGTCCGTCATAATCGAGCTGATTTCAAATCCATGAAACTTGTAATTTATATCTTGTGTATTGTATTTTGTTAGCGAACCATATGTATGATTTGCTGTTAATCATTGAGACTGAACTTCGAGAAAGAAATGATAATTAATCTGCATGTTTAGCACACACAAAAAAACTAATCTGCATGCAAGGCTACATGTCTTGTAATTAGCACCAAGTCAAATCGAATCCGATTAACCACCAAAACGTTCTTGCATAAACTGCCACGAAAATGCTATATGTAATAAACGCACAACAGCTAGAAACCAAACCTCCGGTCAATATACGCACGTATATGATAATGTTTATAACTGAAATATAATCCACAAACACAAAGTGGTAAGTTATCTCCACATGTCTTATTATGCGATGAAGGAGACCTTATTGTATAAACTTTCTCTGACTCGATCGGTGCTCACGACTCGACAATACCTCTTTGGACAAGGACACGTTCTCAAACCTGATTCAAAGGTTTCTATCATGCTACTGCAACACAACAAAAGAAACATATAAATCACATATAAATCTATCAGTCTAACTTCTTTGGGACCATTAAATGGAGAAGATGTGCGGTCCATGACATTGATATTCATATCATTTTACACGTAAGACTGCCGATATCTAAAGGTGTTTTTATCCTCCAATATCCATCAATGATCAACCTCGAATTAGCAAAGTACTAAGAACCAAATCCCACCTAAAAAAGAACAACTAAACTAATATACACCATACCAAAAAAAATAATATATATATATATATACACCATACCGTATTTTTTTCTCTTAAGAAAATGTGTATCTTAGTTGATATTCAAAAGGCTCATACAAATAGTGATTTTAATTGGTAACTTTAATCAACAATGGGTAGTAAGATTCCTGGAAATTAGTGGCTTAGTATATTTTATTCGGCAATATTTTTTTAAAAAACGTGGAACTTAAAACGAATAATTATACATTTACAGGTTATGACACAACTGTGGTAAGGTTATCTTTATCGTTAATACATTCTGTACATCCATCTTCTTCTACTCTCATAATTGTTTTTTTGTCGGAAAGATTATCATACTAACATGATATAATTAGTTCATTCTATGTATCAATGCCGTCATTAAAGTTCTCTGTACGTATATATAATTTTATTAACATGGCCCGAGAAAAAGTATCTTGAAAAGCTAGTTCCATTTACAAGACAAGAAAACACAAACCCCAAAAGTAGGAGATTTTGCCTCTTACCACTAAGTTATTTATAACAACACCCACATCAAAAAAAAAAGATTACTAATCCTAAAACTGAACCCATCAAGAACTTAAAGAACAAAACAAGAGTTTACAAGAAACCCCCCTGATACTTTTTTTTTTTTGAAACCCCCCTAATATATATATGACATGAAGGTTGTAATAAGTTTTAACTTTAAAATTCTCTAGGATCCACAAAGATTGAAGTGCCAGGTAGTGACTTAGTCCAGTCACCAACAACACCATCACTATAGTCTTCTCCAAGCCGTTTAATACACCATAGATCTTCGTCACACGATAGTACTTTCCAGTGAGGTATCCCTTGCCGCAACGGCTCTTCTCCGGCAACTTCTGCCGCCACAACACCACAACCTCCTTTCTTCGCCATGTTATGTGCATGACCACACAATGACTTCACCATCTTTGTTGCACGTGGGCCTTCTCCTCCGATACCGTACATAAAATGAAGACCAAACGGTTTAAAAACTGACGGTATCGAAGGAAGTTTCAAAAACGGCAGCGTTTTATCAACGACACGAGTCGTCTTAGCCACTACACGTCTCAACCTCGACGCGCCACGAACCTCCAACCGAAACGAGTCTTTACAGTTCCAAACGCTCAACACAGCCCATGACTCGGGTGGATACTCCAGAAACTTTGCCGAACCGGGCCATGATCCTGACCCGGACCCATAACAGCTGCCACGTGGCACCGCTACAAAAGTCCCGAGAGAGAGTTTGTTGTTCAACACCGAATCAATATCCCGCGGAAAAAACTCTGTTGTACTGAAACGGAGCCGGTACAGAGATTCTGCGTCAACCGGGTCCAGTTTGATGATGGTTACTTGATGTGAGACGTTAACCCGGTGGGCGTAAACCGGATTAACCAAAATGGACGGTTTACGGAACTTGGAGTAACCGCACTTTCCCGTGAAAAGATTAATGGAAGCTTGGTTATCGTTTTCAGTTGCAATATACGAATATTCTGCGCCGGTTTGCGTAAACCATTCTTCCATCATCTTCACGAGCTTAAACCCTATCCCTTCCCTCCTGCATAAAACCATAATTAACGTGTAAATAATTATAACTTTTTTTTGTAATTGCGCGATTAGTGGGAGTAACGGAAACCTATGAGAGGGAGAGACACGGAGGCCCAAAACGTAGGCGAGTTTAGTGTAAAGAGGTTTAACGGTGTCGTTTTGGGATTTATGATTTAAATCGAGTTTTATGCCACATGTAACGGTTTTGATGCAACCTCTAATCATGCCCACTATCTCCTTCTTCTCCGTACCCATCTCAGCCACCTGTTACAACCATATTAAATTTTTCCGTTATTAAATTTGTTTTTTTCTTAACCTTTATGGATAAATTGAAAAGTATGTAACTTTATGTTTATGGTTAGCTACACGATATATTTGGTTGAGAAAATATAAATGATGAGCCTTTTGATCTTATCAAGAGTAGGATAATAAAATATGATGAAACAAAAAGTGAGCAATTTTTTTTTATATTAAGCAAATGGGTTTTTGGATTAACCAAAGGTTGAGAAATCAATAACCTCATAAGTAGAAAAAAAAAACAGGTTGGGAAGATAAGTAATTACCAACATAAGAAAAGAAGGTGAATGTCGGATCCTACAAAGCGGGTCACCCAAAAGGTCGGTGAAGAGAGAAAGCTTGCCGCTTGGTCCGACCTCGCACCGTCGTTCTACATCCTCCACACCGGCTAAGTCTCTGCTAGGGTCGTATTCTCTAACCACTATCATAGTTGCTTTCTAGAGAGAGAGAGGGAAGAAAGAACAGAGCAAGGAGAAGAAGAGAGAGTTGAGAGGAAGAGTGAAGTAGATAGGGTTTTATATAGGTAGGAAGGTGAGAGTGGAAACAAGAGAAGTAAGGGAAGATTAATCGGGATATAAGTATTTATATAAACGATATGTATATAACGTGAGATATAAGTAAAGAAGCTACAATAGTTTATAGGATTTGGATTTAAAAAAAAAAGATAAAAAGAGTTTATTTCCGGCTACTTTTTATTTTATTTATGATGAGCTTTTTTTGTCAAAAATTTATGATGAGCTTAAAAAGTTGGAGAAGCCGAGTAGTTCATGACTGATAAGAGGTTTAAAGATCTCAATCCTATATATGGTCTCTACAGTTTCCATTTTGTTTTACTCCATTTTGTAATTAGAAATATTCGTTAGTTCTAAACAGTAAGCAAAATCTGACCAGTACAACTTACTAGTGATTAGGGAAATACTAAAAATGTATTGAAAATTTGAAAAATTCTGACAAAACATGTAGTTTAATAGTGCATAATATTTATCATAAGTTTGTATTCATAATACTCATCATAAGTTTGTGTTATATGACACCATCAAAATTTAAATTAGCATAGTTGAAAAAACAGTATTGAGTTTAAAAAATCATAATATATATTATTAAATTCATCTTATAAAGTCATATGATAGTGTTAAAATAGTTATAATATATATTAGTATATTCATCTTTATAAAACATATGCCTTTAACTACAATAGTTTGTTCAAACGAGGGAAGACAAAATATAGTATGTACTCTCTCTGTTTCAAAATATTACATATTTTAGATTTTTTACATATATTAATAAAACACATTAAATTTATACAATTTTTTGTGATTATTTTTTTTCCAAAGCCAATAAAAATCTAATAAGTGCAATTATTTTTTTGAAGTTTGCAATTAGTTAGTAAAATATACATTGAAAATGTAAAAATAGATCGGGATAGAGTATAAGGTAAATTATGGTTTAGTTACAATATTTGTCTAACAAAGAAAAAAATAGATAAATTTAAGTATTTTTAATAATTCTCCGCGAAGTTAAAATAGCAGTATTTTGAAAAATAGTGGGCTTCAGTGTACTAATGATGAGTAGCGCTTAATGGTGATTAAGACGAGCCTTGATGTGGAAAACTTGCCCAAAAGGAATAGTTGTAAGTGGGAGTGAGAAGTGGAAATGGCGGCTATGTCTGCGTTAACTCATCATGGTTTTTCTCTCTTTTCGTTTTCCTTTTCCCATAAACTTACACATATTAACTTCTACATCACCACTCGAAAGTAATCATTTGCTCTCAACCCATCATTTACAAATAATCACTACTCCTTCTGTTATCAAAAGTAAATTTTTTTTAGTTTTTTATTTTATTTTACAAAGATAAATTTTCTATATTTTTAAGATATTTTTTATATTTTTGAATTGATTAGATTTAATTGGTAGAGAGTAATTGGAAAGTGTATAGAAAAATAAATAATAAATTAAACGGTAAACATTTATTATATTCTTAATAAACGTGAAATCTCTAGAAAATCTTACTTTCGGAAACATGTGTAGTATTTATTTTCCTTTTCAACATACAAATTATCTATTCGCTAACTTATTTTCCTTTATAATTGTAAAATGTAGACAACGAGTTTGTGCCAAATAAAATTTTAAATCCCGATAAAAGTAGATGGCTATAATTTTGCAAGAGGAATAAAAGTATTCTATCTTTTTCTAAAAATTATTAAAAAAATAGAATGCATTGAATAAGTTCCGAATTTTAAAAGGAAATTAATCAATTCCAAATTAACCAAACAAAGAAAATCATGCTTACTGTGTCATTTTGGAGATAATAAACCCCAAATCATCGTTTTTTAATTATATAAGAGTATTATGGCTCTACAGAAGTAGTCTATACTAGTCATATGTTGCCACATGTCGGTTTTTTATCTTTGGTGATGTCAAAATATTAATTTTTCAATAACCAAAATTTAAACCCTGGTGATTTCACCATATTAAACTTTTGTTCTCAAATTAATCACCACTAACCCACAAGCCATGGTTCAAATCACCGTTTACCGCCAGTATTCTTCTCGAGAATGTTTTTCAAAACTAGTTCCAGTCGATATTTGTTTATAAGTGGAAACTAGAGAAGAAACACCACACTCACGAAAATTAAATAATAACATAAACATGTAACCAGACAAATAAACGGCACACTTGACGTGCCCCCTCAAAATATATAACATATAGTTCAGGTTGGTAGGTGATTAATATTGTCGAGCACTAACATATATATTTTACACGAACCAACTAATATCAAAAATTTTGATCATGACATTATCATATACTTTAGTTGAGCCGTGTACAACACAATGGGTCATTATTCTAATTAGCAATTACGAACATACACGGTGATTAAATAAATTCGTATCAAATTGAAATTATGTTTAGTGCAATCGGTTGAAGTATCATCGATTGTAATCATTTAACTGAAATGTGTATTATATGTAAGTTTGAATCTAAAAAGCCCGTGGTCCATAAAATACTTAAGTAGACACCAATATAGTGGTGGTTATTTAGTTTGCTTTATTCAATTATCAATGTGCTTGACAATAAATATATATATTCAACAAGATTACTAAAGCTAAAGTAAAAATAGGTATTTTTTTTTCTTTTTTTAAATGCTTGGTTTTTATATCAAAATAACATGTTACATAATGGTGAAGGACGCATGTAACACTCGGCCGTCCACGGCTAATAAGCCATCAAAGTTTGCTCATTCGGTTCATGGATTCCGTCCCGATCGATAGAAGGTACGTTAAGTTTTTTGAAAATTCGAAATCATTGTTTATTAGTCCTGCAACTACTACATAACCTTTTTTCGTGCTTTGTTTCACTCCAATAGTATCGCGAATTACTTCTCGATATGTCACCCATCTTTTCACTACTCCAGCTCAAGCACGCTTAATCTTATAGTTTTAATGGATGTGTGACGGAAGAAATAAGTGCACTTTGTTAACATAGGTAACCAAATCAATTCTATTAAGCATTTTCATATACCACAAATCTGGATGTACAATCCATCCATCTCAGAGAACACAACGCTCTCGTTGCGTCCCAAGATCGTTACCCATATTAGTGTGAGTCCTCACTGACTCCACACTCATTTAGATTCGACTCTAATACCACTTGTAAAGCCACGACTACGCACGGTTAATGGACTGTCCACACCAGCTCACTCGGTCTGTGGGTTCCATCCCGTTCGACGAACGGTGTATTAATTTTTCTGAAGGCTCGAAATCATTGTCTACAGACCATGCAATCACCACATAACCTTTTTCCGTGCTTTGGTCTCACTCACATGATATCACAAATCATTTCTTGAACGGTCACCCATCCTTCCACGACTCCAACTCAAGCACGCTTAACCCTGGAGTTCTAAACGGATGTGTGACAGAAAAGATAAATGCACTTTAATGAGATAGAAAATCAAATCAATTCTCTTAAATATTTCCATATACCACAAACTGAGATGTAACAATGTCATCCACATATGGAAAAATCTAACAACAAACTAAATGAAAAACCATAATAAGTGAAGACTGAACAACATCATCAGTAGATACTAAGCGATAGCCCCACAATAAAAAGTAAATAAACAAAGACTGCTCCTAATTAAAAGCCAGCGAAACATATAAACAAAACAAAGACAAGCCTGAGTTCGAGATTATTTCCTTTCTGAGCTAAAAAAGGAGCATATAAACCTGAGAATACATGCATCTATGATCATATCTATACCGAAAACAACACTAAGAACCAACCGCTTTCATTTTTATAAGAGTACGAAAATTTCAAAATCCACCTTGCGCCAAAACCAAGATAAAACAATCCTTAATACTAGTATTCCAATTCAATCCAAACAAAGAAACAACCAAGGAACCAAACCTAATTCACATAACCAATTCAAACAAGCATATCTTAACAGAAAAACATATGCCTACAGATCTACAATCACTATAATAAAAGAGACAAAGACTCGAGGCACGCGACTTGCAATGGAAAGGACGGAAGAAACATTGAGAACCCACTCCACATATCGAGCCACCATAAAAAATCCCCCGGGAACACGCTCAAATCTCTTAGAAACACAAAGAGTTATAAGAACAACTTTTCTTATTAGCTTTAGAAACTACTCAAAACTAAAGCTCTCAATATGTTTCACTTAGATCATATAGAACACCTCTCCATTAGACCTATATTTATATGAAAGACAATTCCCTTTAACATGTGGGATATGGAAAACACAAACCTAACCTAAATAGAAACTTCATTTTCCTATTTCTAGGTTTCCTTATTGTGTTTATCTTAACATATTAAACATCTAATAATATGTTAAGTTTCCACAAGCTTAGAATTATCCAACATTCACCCCCTTAATTCCAACTTGAATTAGGGAGATCAATTTCTTGAACTCCGATTAAGCTCCTCATTTGCCTGAACTCAATCATCAAGTAATCATACTCCACCGCACCATGGTGTGGGAATCCACCCATTGGATTCACATCTTTCTCAAGGTTAGACCGGATGCTCTCCTTGCTTCCGTACCGCTTCTTCTTAGAATCGGCCCAGTTCTTGTAGAACCTTCTCATGACCTCTTCACTTAAGTTGCGATGAGTCTTGTGGCTGAAGCTTACTGCGATGATAACTCTGGTCACATCCGCCATCTTGCGTACGTGAGCTCTGGGAAGGATGTCGGCCTTCTGCTCAACACCCAACTGATTTATCTCTAGTTCATCTTCAGCCTTTGAGAACCTTGACTCCATTGGTACGTGCGTTGTGTCACACGCTTCCACATTTGTGTCACACACTCCTCCGTGAGTCGTGTTGCACACTCCTCTGTGAGTCGTGTTGCACACTCCTACGTGAGTCGTGTTACACACTTCCATCTTTGTGTCACACAGGATTCCTTGAGTCGTGTTGCACACTCCTACGTGAGTCGTGTTACACACTTCCATCTTTGTGTCACACATGATTCTTTGAGCATACCTCTCTTGCTTTATTCTGATTCCGTCTGCTCCTTGAATCACCTCTATGCCAAGATAGTACGTTAGCTTACCTAAATCTGACATCTCGAACTTCTTAGACATCTCCTCCTTGAATTGCCTAATCATCTTAAGCGAAGTTCCTGTCACAAATAGATCATCAACGTAGATGGCTATGATCAAGACGTCTCCACCTTGAGTCTTGCAGTACACTGATGGTTCCTTCGTGCACTTTTCAAAAGTAACCACACCCTTTCCTACAATGTCAACACACGATCCATCACCAAACTTCACCTTCCCTTTGGTGTTGAGATTCAAACTCGAAAAGAACTCCTTGTTCTCTGTCATGTGATTGCTCGCTCCATTATCCAAATACCAGACACTTGCATTGCCTTTGTCGATATCAAGATTCTTCGGAATCACCTTATCTTCGTTCAAAAACACCACCTCGTGTACATAGAGTGCATCGGCCTCTTCTGTCTCGTTTAGGTTGGTTTCTTGATCCTTCTCTGTCTTTTCTGGACAAACAGTTGCGTAGTGACCAGGCTTGTCACATCTCCAACATATCAGCTTTGAATGATTCTTCTTCGAGTTGTTATCTTCGGTGTGTGACGCACGGTTTTGGATGTGTGACCTACCTCGACCTCTGCCTCTACCGTTCTGTCCTCTTCCTCTACCACGAGAATTCTCATAGCCCCTCTGACTATGCTCTTCATTGTTCGAAAACATCAGCTTCCCTTGGTCTTCTTTCTGAGTTTCTTCTCCTACACGCTCCTCGTACGCCTTAAGCCTTCCAACTATGTCTTCAAACCCCGTCGAGTTGAGATCTAGGACTTGCTCAAGTGATGCTACGATCTGGATATACTTGTGTCTTGGAAGACCCTTCAAGAACTTCTTGACCATCTTGGATTCTTCTATGTTTTCTCCCAACGAGGTTGCTTTGGATGATAGGCCCAATATCTTTCCCGCGAAGTCATCGACCGTATCTGAATCATCCATCTTCAACCTGTCAAACTCTGTCATCAACGTCTGAAGTCTCACCTCCCTTACACGATCAGCTCCTAGGTGTCGCGACTTGATGGCGTTCCAGATCTCTTTTGATGCGGTTTGTTCTCCCACCTGGAGAAGCAATGTTTCGGGAACAGATTGAAACAAAAGAGCTATCGCAACATCGTTCTTATTTTGATCATCTGAACCAGGTTCGATTGTGTCCCACACTTCATGAACACGTAGTAGAACCTTCGTCCTCATCGACCAAACTGTGTAGTTTGTCGATGACAACATCGGACATTGGATGGATGTAGATCCAAAGTCCTTCGTGCGTGGAGCCCTAGTCACGTCAGCCATCTTGCCGTCGCGATCTCTTGTTCACAAGCACCAGGATCTTAAGCTACAACTTAAGCTTAGATCGAGTCTCCAACCTGAGGCTCTGATACCAATTCAAATCTCTTAGAAGCACAAAGAGTTATAAGAACAACTTTTCTTATTAGCTTTAGAAACTACTCAAAACTAAAGCTCTCAATATGTTTCACTTATATCATATAGAACACCTCTCCATTAGACCTATATTTATATGAAAGACAATTCCCTTTAACATGTGGGATATGGAAAACACAAACCTAACCTAAATAGAAACTTCCTTTTCCTATTTCTAGGTTTCCTTATTGTGTTTATCTTAACATATTAAACATCTAATAATATGTTAAGTTTCCACAAGCTTGGAATTATCCAACATTTATTGTGTTTATCTTAACACATTATCCAGATCGGAGAATGAGAGATGTCAATCAAAGTCCCACATTGGATAATTAGACAAGGAGTGTCTAATATATAAAGAGATGTCCAACTCTAATAGTACGAGGCCTTTTGGGATGGAAACCAAAAGTAAAACTATGCGGGCTTGCTAATTAGACCCAAAGTGGACAATATCGTACTAATCGGATAATATAGAGTTGGACATGGGATTTCACAATCCCAACAATTGATTCAGATACGGTCAATGACTTCGCGGGGAAGATATTGGGCCTATCATCCAAAGCAACCTCGTTGGGAGAAAACATAGAAGAATCCAAGATGGTCAAAAAGTGCACGAAGGAACCATCAGTGTACTGCAAGACTCAAGGTGGAGACGTCTTGATCATAGCCATCTACGTTGATGATCTATTTGTGACAGGAACTTCGCTTAAGATGATTAGGCAATTCAAGGAGGAGATGTCTAAGAAGTTCGAGATGTCAGATTTAGGTAAGCTAACGTACTATCTTGTTTCTTGTGATAGACTCCAACTCGAAAAGAACTCCTTGTTCCCTGTCATGTGATTGCTCGCTCCATTATCCAAATACCAGACACTTGCATTGCCTTTGTCGATATCAAGATTCTTCTATGTTTTCTCCCAACGAGGTTGCTTTGGATGATAGGCCCAATATCTTCCCCGCGAAGTCATCGACCGTATCTGAATCATCCATCTTCAACCTGTCAAACTCTGTCATCAACGTCTGAAGTCTCGCCTCCCTTACACGATCAGCTCCTAGGTGTCGCGACTTGATGGCGTTCCAGATCTCTTTTGATGCGGTTTGTTCTCCCACCTGGAGAATCAATGTTTCGGGAACAGATTGAAACAAAAGAGCTATCGCAACATCGTTCTTCTTTTGATCATCTGAACCAGGTTCGATTGTGTCCCACACTTCATGAACACGTAGTAGAACCTTCATCCTCATCGACCAAACTGTGTAGTTTGTCGATGACAACATCGGACATTGGATGGATGTAGATCCAAAGTCCTTCGTGCGTGGAGCCCTAGTCACGTCAGCCATCTTGCCGTCGCGATCTCTTGTTCACAAGCACCAGGATCTTAAGCTACAACTTAAGCTTAGATCGAGTCTCCAACCTGAGGCTCTGATACCAATTCAAATCTCTTAGAAACACAAAGAGTTATAAGAACAACTTTTCTTATTAGCTTTAGAAACTACTCAAAACTAAAGCTCTCAATATGTTTCACTTAGATCATATAGAACACCTCTCCATTAGACCTATATTTATATGAAAGACAATTCCCTTTAACATGTGAGATATAGAAAACACAAACTTAACCTAAATAGAAACTTCCTTTTCCTATTTCTAGGTTTCCTTATTGTGTTTATCTTAACATATTAAACATCTAATAATATGTTAAGTTTCCACAAACTTGGAATTATCCAACACACGCAATCAAACACAAAGAAAAAAGAGAGAGAGAGATGCCTTTTTTGGTGACGTCAAGGAATGCCGACCACTAGAGAAATGGAAACTGAGATAAATTTTAATTGTGGCTAAAGAGAAAACAAAATATTAGGGAAATCCTTGGGGTATTTTTTGTTAATAACTGAAATAAGCCTTTTTTACCACAAAAATAAAGAAACTGAAAATAAGTTATGAGCTTAATGAAGATCCAAAATTAAAATAATATATAAATGAAAAGCATGGTTTTTAATGCGCCATTCATTACAAGTTTGAGCGAAAGGTTAAATCCAACTATGCTGTAATCTAACTAGTTTGTTAGTTTCCGAAAGTTCAATATACTACTGTATAAAATAGCTAAAATGAGATAATTTATTTTCTCATGGGTTTCTAATTCAATATTGGAAGTCTAGAGAGTCTTACTCATAATACCAATGATTTGTATGCTAATCTAACTGTTTCCTTCCGCACGTAGCTTGATTATAGTATCATTTTTACGTTTTCGATGTTGACAAAAATGCTTACGTTATGACATGAATATTGACACTTATCATTAAGCATAATCGCGATTAGACAATTATAAGGGTGCGTAATTTCCGGCGTTTGTTTCCGGCTCACTATACTATACAATACAGTGTGATAATATAATATCGTAATACATATGTCATACATTCTGTCGGATTAGAAACTGAAGATGTGATTTATTATCTTACACGAAAGACTTTTGTTAACTAATTGCGCGTATGGTTAATTAAACTATAATTAAAGAACGCCGTGGATCGCTTTGTAGTATTTTTGTATACCATGGACCACATCGTTCGACTCAAAGTGTCGAGTAATTAGGAGACAAGTTATTGTCTTCTTGGTCAACAATAACTTGTCTACAATTCAACACGTACCGTATAATATATGCTTATTATGTGAATAAGATTAACTACGACAGTTAGACAAACGATAAGAATACATAATAGTTTTAAGACAATTTCCTCGAAGATATCAAATGAGACGATCTTGATACATTATATCCCCGTCCATCTTTATGTAAATTATTTGACAAGAAAAAATCTCTATGTATAATAAACACTTAGCTAGATGTCCGTACGGTTTATTCAAATTTTAACCCTAATTTAATTGTAGCACATATACTTTTGTATTTGACAAAAGACAGCTATTATCGTAGGACCGGGGCAATACAATTCGCATTCACACAGGGCTGCATTCACATATATTTTCATCTCGTTTTTGGACATTTCAAGATAACATGTTTAGTTTGACAGTACGTATAATAGGTCCATTGAGCATGTCATTTTGAGTGAGGATTTTCTGCAAGACGATTCATATTAGCTATAATATTTATTATTTTACTATATATATATGTATCTGTAGGTTCTTCTTGGGCGTCGTAAGATCGTAACACATAATTATAGCGTAGTAAACTCATGGAGCGATGAACCGATGACACCCAATGGGTCCGAAAAAAATTGAAGTATTTGAAGCGGTGTGATTATTATATTGTGGTCACTAAGATACAACCATCACTACTAGCCAAAGCAGGTGAAATGTTGAATGATGAAATGGAAGAAAAATAATTGATCAAATATATATCTTAATAAAATGGAAGAAAAATAATTGATAACTGTAGAAATAAGATGTCACCACCATATGATCACATATATATCTTAATAAATAAGATATTATAAACATATTAAGTGGTATATTAATAACACTATCAACATCATTCAAATAATTAAAAAGTGTAAGAAACTTGAATTTAAAAATGACTAATGAGAAATCTGTAAATTTATGTTTGAACAATAGACCATAACACACATATAGAAAAATTAAAATTAAATAGATTAAACATTTAAATGTAATGTTATATAATCAAGAACATTGTAGTATATGTCTATTAGTTATGTTTGTAGCATAAAATTTAATAATCTATAGATGTTATTAATTATTTTATTTTTTATAGCTTCTAGTACATTACTTATACATATGTGTGGTTATTCGGTTTCATTTCTATAATTGGCAATTACTATTCTGAATTTTTTTTTATAATAAAATGCTTTGAATCAAATATGTATATTGTAGCAGATAAGATCTAGTTAGGGTTATTCGGTTTTGGCTTTTGAACGGCAGTAGCTGTTAATCAGTTGTTGGTTTTTCTTTTTATTTTTGAGGCTTTATTTGTTATTTTATATTTTAGTTTTGTAAAGAAATCAATAGTAATCTGTTTTTTTTTTTGTTTTGAAGTATATATGAGATAGTTTTCTTATTTAGAGTGTGATTGGTAAAAACAGAGAAACTGAAATGAATTTAAAATGGATGAACTGAGAGTAAAAATTATAAATTGGTTGAAATAGTAAAAAGGAATAAAAGGTGGAAATGAATGTAACTCTTTTCTTCCGCAAAACCATGAGAACAAAAAAAGGATTTTACTTTTGGTAAATAGTAACAAATGAAAAAGAATAAAAAATTATTTAAAAAATTCCATTTGACTAAATTTATAGCTAAAATGAGCGAAACTGTATTTGTAGCTAAAGTTTTTCGCTATACATGACTTTCATTCAGAACCTTAGTCTCTGTTTTATATGTCAAAATTTTGAAATGAATACATAGTTTTACTAAAAGCAAAATAAAAAATAACAAGTATGAAATAAAAGCATTTCCATCCACGAGTACGTTACTTAAAGTATCTCAATGACAAAATACAAATAGTTTTAATATAATTTAATAAGTAACTAAATTTTTAGTCTTTAAAACAAGCTCAACAAATGAAAAATTAAAGGCATTTTCAACTTCACTTCATATTCTACTCTAAAATAAAGTGGAAAATAAAATAAAGAACACAAAATAAAATTGTACTCCATTTATAAAATAATCTTTTTATTTTTTATTCAATATTCTATTTTCATTCTATTTTAGAATCTATATATATAAAGAAATGTTCGCCTCTCTCCCGTGAAGCCACGTCATCAATTCGTGCGTTCTGAGAGTGACACGTGTCCCATTTTATATTTAGAGCCAAAATAAATGAATGCAGTTAAGGGTAATTGAACCCAGCACCTCTAGCACTGGTAATTTTTCTTAGAACCACTAGGCTAAAGTCACTTTTTATAAATATGTGACCGCGAAAATACTTATTATCGTGTCAGCTGCAAGCCCATGCTTCTTTTGCTTGTGGCCAGGGCCGACACTGAACTGACGTCAAGATGAAGATCGTGAAGTTAAAAACTTTGCTCCAAACAGTTTTGCAATGTTTCCAACCTATATAACTTGATGCATATAATATATATCAAAATACATTTGTTGTACACGCTTTTATTAGTTTTGCTTTTAAAAGAAGGTATTTACGGTTATAAATGTTTTGTGCCAGTGAAGTAATGGTTGAAAAATCTCTATACATATGTCATTTTAAAATAACACCCAACTTCTATATATAATCAATACATATGTCCATGTTATATTCTAGACTAAATATTTTCTCTTTTAAAAATATAGAAAACAATTTTTTTAGTCTACAAGCAAATATTGTAGAGCAAGTATACATTATACAAAATAATATATATTTAAAATCCATACACAAAAACATAAAAGTTGTTATAGGCCTCTTTCTGACACATGCACACTCCACTACAAATAAAAATTAAAAAAAAAACAGTATTGTCATCAAACTTTGTCACAAATCCACATTTGTACATCTATAATTATGAGTTGGATAATTAGTTAATTTGATACAATACCAAAGCAAGAATAATCGACAAACAACTATACCACCGCATACTAATAAGTAAGATATAACAGATAACCAAATTCTTGAATCTTAAAATAAATTTCAACTCGAGCATTTAGTGAATATCAAATTAACTAATATCCCGCCCGTAGGGCGGGCCGACCCTAGTAATATATGAAGTAATGTTGGAAATGCTCTAACAAATATCACAAAAGTATCTTGATTGATACTTTGTTGGAGTTCTAATCAATGAAGTTTCTTTCTTCTTTTCTACTTCTTATAATTGTTTTCAATTCAATAATGTTTAGATACTCTTAAATACTAGTTTACTAGGTTAAGATCCGCGCCTTGCGCGGAATGAACATTATATATATAAATTATTTTATATATTATATCCTTATAACATATTATGAAATAATAAATATATATTGAATAATTAAAAAGTCATTATCTACTACTTATATAATTAAATTGGTGCGAACATATAAATAAATTTTATAAATCGAAAAAATATTTTTTCTATTTGATATGATACATAATTAAATTTAAATGATAGTAACATATATATGGTATATTTTAATATTAATATTTATTAGATGATGCTTATTGCTCATATTTTTTTTTTATCATTTGTATCTCTTATAGCAAAAAGTCTAAATTAGTGATAACAAAATTTTCACTGTGGGATTAATGGTTTAAGTAATTTATAATATTTTAAGAAATTAAGTTGTCAATATTTTTTAAATTTTTTTATCAAAAAATTTTCAAAGTAAATTTCAAAATTAAGATATTTATGTATTTTTATATGGCATATAGTTTAATTTAAAATGATAAATATATTTATATATCTTTTATTTTTGATACTTATTAAATGAGACTTTCAACTTATATTATTTTTTAATTATTTGTATCATGTCATAACAAAAGTTTTAAATCATAGATCACAAAATTTGAATGTGAAACTTTTAACAGTTTTAGTAATTTATACTCGTTTTAAAAATTCAAAATATAATATATAAATAATTTTTTTAATTTTTATATATGGTTACTATGATTGTTTAGTTTATTTTAATAGCTTAAAATTAAACAAATATAATTATAATACACACTTATTTTTATCAAATCTTTATTATTTAAAATCATTAATTGTCATATATACTTTAGCCACATTAGGCAATTCCGTAATCTTATTTAAGGAAATAATGAAGCACTTTAATAATATATTTATTGGAGTTTAATAAAAAGCTTATTATATATTTAGATGAACCAACTTGTTTATCTAAGGATTCTAAGAATCATTCTAGTGATGACACGTGGCTACAAAAAATGTTGCAACGCTTTCCAAATAATATATAGGGGATATACTCCCATTGGACTTGCCCTTTAAGTACTAGTTTTCAATTAAAAGCGAAGTAAAAATAATCTGTGTTAAAAAAAAAAAGCAAAGTAAAAATAACAAGTAGGAAATAAGGTAGCTAATATATTTCCATTTGCCTTGTGGGGAATATAGAAAAGTTGATGTTGGCTACTTGATTAGGAACAAAAATATTAAATTAAAAATAAATATATAAGAGGGCTATTTCCACGCAAGTTGACCCAGAATCCCAAAGTATAATCTAACTAATTGATAGGGATAGATTTTAACTGGTGTAAGGAGTGGCTCGAGGAGTGACGTGGGTTTGTAACGAGCTTTCCGGAAGTATGAATATGAATATTATTATTACCACTTCCTCATAGACCTTACCTAAATAATTATATAATATTTTTTTGTTTTTAAGTAATACTTCTTTTTCCGTTCTGAAAAGTTTTATATTATAGAAAAAACTTTTGTTTTAAAAAGATACATATTTTATATTTTCAATACAATTTTATCAACTAATAATTAAAAATTATAGAGAATATAAAATTACAAAAAACTATGCATTTATAGTTAAATTTTAATATATTTTATTAAAAATATGAAAGTTCTAAAACATAGATCTTTTAGGAACGGAGAGAGTAACATTTTAGTTAATGGTTTTTGTTTTGAATTACATAACGTTTTCAGCTGTCAAATATAAAAGTTTTAATTTTATGCTATATAATTCTTTTTGTCATGCAATTTATTTTTACTGGTTAGTTTGATAATTATTATGTTTTTTTTGTTTGAAAATATATTAAATTAAATACTTTATTAATCAGTATGCACAATCTTAAAATGTTAGAGAGAGTATATAACTAGTGAAAACTTTATTTTATTTTAAACATCAATTATCATTAAAAAATTTAAGACATCATGTCAATATGCCAAAAAGCTTGATCATCTGCCATATCATCTGAATTATGATCTCGTCAATATCGAGACCTTCAAAATCTGATGATAAGTCTACCTATGTAAATTTTTGATAAAATATATATAATCAATTGATTTTGAAGACTAGTAAATACTCTATTAAATAGCAATCATTTTGATTATAACTGCATGATCATTCACGTGTATATGATGGATATTGCATATGCTTTCTTAGAAAGGTGATTAGTTATCGTGCCAACAGTATATATGTTGTTGTGTATTTTTGTTCCAGAAAATAAGTAACGAATATTTTTTCAAGCGTAACATATACATTTAGCTATTAATTGTTGCTTACCAACTAATTTGAAAGTATAGTAATGTTCTTTAAATTATCACTCAACGTTTATCGAGTTCGGCCTTTCTTCCGTGAATTATTCATTTGCAAATCATCTTTACTATTTCAAACGTCAATAGTAATAAAACCAACGTACATATATAATAAAGTGCATCTGGATCCAATAATCATGTGATGGCTATACAGGCTAATGACTTAACAATCTAACTGTTACACGAAAAAGCTACACATCAACTTAACTAAAGTAAGTTGATAAAACGATATACTAGTTGAGACCTGGGACTTGAGAGTTTTAAGTCTAGTCAAAAGCCTACAGAAGTCAGACCAAAATTTTGTTGTTTTCACCGACTTATGTCGGATAGAGTAAAATGACAATTAATCCAGCTGTGAATGTTGAGGGCACAAAGCGGCCGGGCAGAGACACACACTAAGGAAGTGTCATTTCAAGCATTTAATTCACACTAACTTAAATTCTCTTAGTTTTAGACTTTTAGTAGAAGTATTTTACTTTATTTTTTGTGCAGGTACGGGCCTTAGGCTTTGGGGAGATCACCAAGATTATCTGCATGTTGCCTACCAATATCCTGAAACAAACTTATGAATCGTTTCTATACGTCTAGGTTCATGCATTTATACCAAAACATGCCAATATACTTTTTCAAAGAAAACATGCCAATATACATACGATGGATAATATATTTTATGAGTTAATATTAGATTTGATTTGTATTGATGTTAACGGATACAGAATGGTTGTATTGATAAGTTTTTTACAAGTGTTGTTTACAAAGTTTAGAAGAAAACATAAAAATTAAACAGAAAACAAACTAATTTCGTTTAACTTGCATGTGTTAACAATGGGTTATAATTTCTTTTTTTGAAAAACAATGGGTTATAATTATAAACAGTTTTTTTTTCTGAAAAGATTGATAGAAATAGTTTTCTTTATGTTTTTAACATGTGTTAATAATTCATAATTATAATATTATGACGAGACCGAATGTTCCAAGAATTACTACGAGCCTCCGTCTAAGACTTTTAAGTATTAATTTTTAATTTGCGAATTTATATAAAAAGTGTAAATAAGGAAATATGTGTAAGATTGATGGATGATAATTAAGATTGCTTGAAATGACGTTTCATACAAAATCACGATGTTTGTGGCAGGAGCAATCAGAGATCTGCTATATAAGAAAGCAGAGATTTGTATAACCTTATCCCAATATACACTAAAATATCTACTAGTTAGTAGTGACTATCTATTCGATTTATTTTAGGGAAATTATGTGAGGTAACTATAAAAAAAAAATCACTAACTAACTAAAATTACACATTTTCTCTTCTTTTCTCTTCATATCTCTCTCTACCTTCTCTCTACAAAACTAAATTATCTTTTTCTCTTAGCTATTTCACAAATAAACTCTTTATTTTATTTGGAAAACAAACTTTGTCTATCAAACTGGCCTAGGCTCCTCGTCCAGAGATATCAATCTGTTTAACAAGAAGCAGGTTAAACTTGTGCCATTAATTGTAGTTGCCGAGGTGAATTTTTATCAAATAGACAAAAAAATATGTATTATAGGGTTAATATGGTTAGTTGGTGAAATAAGATAGTAGAGAGAAATAAGAACAGAAAGGAGAAAAGAGAGGATAATATAGTTTTTTTTTGTCTGGTTAATTATGCTATTACAAATTATGAGAAACATTACATAGACGATATTACAGCCGACAATTCTACCTGCCTTATGAGGATTCACGTCTGACTGCATCACCCTGAGTAGTCCTATGAGATCCATTCTTGACGGTACTCCTTGCGGTAATACTGAAGATCTCTTGTACGCATTTTATCTAATTTTCTGCATAATTCGCCTTCTCCATATTTAGTTAGTTGGTGAAATACATATTTTTTTGTTTATTTGGTGAATAATTGGACTTTGTTATAACAAAATTATTTGAGTGAAGAAAAGAAAATAGTCAAAGGAACAAGATGGGACTTCTGCTCGCAGTTGCAGTATTTTTGTTTCGGTGCCTCTTGGAGTAACTTGGAACTTCCCAAGTTTCTTGTTCCATAATCATATCATTGTACTAGAAATTACATTTGTCTAAATAGTAGGATAAAGCTAACCATTAATGTCAAAAAAGCTAACCACTATTAATCCGGAAGAGACTACTAGGACAGGCAGCTACTAACAATAAAAAAAATCCATAAATTATGTCAGCGAACAAGATAATTGTCTACTTACGACATTTCCAATATCATTCTATATTTTACTTTAAAATTAAAAAAATAGAATAAAAAATGAGTAATAAACAAAAAATAAAAGGATTATTCCATTTTAGAATAATATTTTTATTTTTTTGTTTATCATTCTATTTTTCACTATATTTTTTCATTTAAAAGTAAATTATAGAGTGGGATTGGAGTTTTGGAGATGCTCTTGGCCAAAATAACTAGTGAAATATATAGTACAAACACATGTAATGATACTTGGTTGCAGTTGACTTATTCTGTAATGCAGATCAATATACTATTAAACAAAAACTGCTTATTTTCAGAATAATGCTTACACTAGTATTCTTGCAAATGCCAATATATTAATCTATGCATTAAGTTTAATATATTTTTCTCTAATTATAATGATTAAGATATTTCTTCTATCCACTTGTCTTTCCATACGAATGATAAAAGTGAGAGACATGGAGCGATGTCTAGTGAGTACTGACGACAAGAAATGAAGTGTATATGTATATTGTTACTTCAATCTCATCGTCCTCTTCATGACGTTCGTCTTGTCAAATCAAAGCCCATATCATCATATCGTTCTCATGATCATGATAAATCATCAACCATGAAAATGCATGTGAGGATGAGCAGACGACACAAGTAACATCAATACCGATTCTCTTGTGAACATGTTTGTTCTCTTTATAGTACATACACGTCGTAACCATGTTTAGTAAAAGCTTTGGTTAACAACTGGAGAGATATACGGAAAATCTTGATTAACATTAATTATTTAGATTGGTAACATGTTTTACACTTGATGTAGTTTGAGTTAGGAGTATTAATGATAAATGTTACAAATCATGATTTGATTATAAATTTCTGATCTTGTTTTTGAATTATACTTTCACAAGGTTGAGTTATACTTTGAGTTATCTCTTTTACAAAATCAACAAATCAAATAGTAAATCAAATCAAAGAAAATTGTATAAATAGCGCTTGATTTGACTTGAGTTCGTATTTTTGTTTGGTTGTCCAAGTTTTTTACATTTTAATTTTCTAAAGAAATTTATCAACTTTGAAACATGGCAATTGTCCAACATTTACTTTTGGTCAATTATAAAAATTTCTCAACAATTGTATACAACTATTTATTTGTTAGTCAATTTTTTTTACAAACTTTCTTATTTCCATTTGAATAATTAAAAAGATTTATTTTATTAAAATACATAAATTAATATGTTTATATGATAGTTTATTGGGCAATTCTCTCAAATAGATTTTTTAAAGTTTTTGTCATAAAAATAGACATCAAAACCTAAAATGACCAAAATCGCATTTTTCATTTTGAAAATTTTAATTTTTTTTTTAAATTAGAAATCCTAGCCCCAAAACTCCACTACTCAACTCTAAACCCTAAAATCTAAACCTTAATGTCTATGTTAATTAACCCTAGGGCTATAAGTGTATATTTACTTATTTTGATAAAACATTTAAGTCTATTTTGATTATTTTTTATTTTTAAGGTCTATATTTGTAACAAAAACGTTTTTAGGTCTATCCTAGAGAATTTATCTAGTTTATTTGTTTATTATACACACACACACACACACACTATATATATATATATGTTTATGTATATTTCAACAATTTTAATTTAACATGTTTAAATTTTATCTAATCTTTTTTACTTACTAAATTAGTAATAATTGTTATTATTTTTACATTTATAATTTTTATTTATTTTAATTAATACATACTACAATTATACAGTAAAACAACTACTAATAATTTATACTATTAGTTATAATTCTTTTGAAAATAGATGTTGTAACTTTAAAAAAAACTTATTATTTATTTATTTTAAAATAATTAATGTTTATTTGTTTAACAAATATTGTATTATTTACTTTTAGTTATTTTATTAATTTTACTATAATTTATACATCAAAAATGACTAATCTTCAGTTTTAGTAAATTCATAATTTTTATTTTTGCTACAAACTTACCACATTAAAACTTACACATAGGTGTATTGTTTCTAGCACATAACTTTTTGATTGATTTTCCGGTTTAAAAGATACTACAATTTTTTGGGTTTGAATGTTAATATTTGAGTTTTGATATATATAACCAATTTTAATTTACTTTAACATCTCATATAAAGTTTTGTGTTCCATATTTTAATATGTATTCAAAGAATAAAATTAATTATTAGTTTTTAAAATAGTATTGATTGGTATTTTTGTGTAAAAACATTATATTGATTCATTTTAGAATTTTTTATTTATAAAAAATATATTAAATAAAAATTCAAATGTGTAGACACTTTTATGTTCCAGTGTGCAATTTTGTTTGTAGCTAACATATATTTTATTTTTAATTTCAATATATATACTCATATTCCTTACCAACATATATTTTTTTAATCTAATCCGTACTTTTAAATGTGAAATAATTGTTTCTGAGGTATATTCTAAATTTTTTTTATATTTTCAAAATATTAGTTTAATATTGATGTTAAGTATTAATATGTTTATAGTATGTTATTTGGACAGTGCGTACATAACTATATAAATCTAATAATATTTTATAGTATATTATGTGGGTAGTGCTTAGATAGTTATATAAATCTAATATTGTATAGATTTCAATGGATATCCCCTATATATTAATAGAAAAACATTTAAAAAGTTATAACATATAGTTTATACTAATTAAAAAAATGTTCTGATGAGTTGTCACGTAATTAGAATGTCTATTTTACTTATGTGGCGGTTTGGAAATCAATTAAAAATTTTGTGAGTCCAAAATTAAATTGTTAGAGAATGTTATATTATATAATATGTCCATTATGGACCATTCATTTATCAAATTGAAATTATTATATATTCTTTCCTTAAAAAAATCTACGGAATTACCTAATATAAATAAGATATATAAGGGAATTAATAATTTTAAATAACAAAGATTTTCTAACAATCTATATATTTTCTACTATATCATTTTTGTTTAATTATTTATTATTAAAATAAATTACACAATTACATTAATCATATAATAAAAATTTAGATTTTTTTATATATGATGTATTTTGAATTTTTAAAACGAGTATAAATTATTAAAACTGTTAAAGTATCACATAAATTTTTGTGATCAAAGTTTAAATTGTTTTCTATAATAAGATACAATGATTATAAAATCATATGAATAAATAATTTTATTTTAATAAGTGTTTATGTTCATATATATATAACTAAATAGTAGGTCTGAGATTCTTTGACCTAAAAGTTAGGTTCTTATGCGATAAATGATTTTTTGACATAAAATATTTTAAAAAAAACAAAATCAGCTCATCAGTAAAGAAATTATGTAATTAACAAAAAAAATTAAAAAAATTGTTCAAGGGCCAAAAATATTAATTCGATCAAAAATATAAATTTTATTTTTTCATATATTTTTAAAATAATTTTCATATAAATTCTCCTTATCCTAGTTATTAAGTATAATGTGTTTAATTAACTATATAAATCACCCTATATATACGGTGTGAAACGAAGGTGAACAAATGGCAATTTCCCATGTAATATAGATGTCACCAATTGGAGCAAGCTTATTTCATGTTACTAATTAACATTAATCTTGATTATCTAGCAAGTAAGCCTATTTCATGTTACTAACAAAGCTAAACTTAGGTTGACAAAAAAAAGAAAAAAAAAAGAAACTTAAGAATCTACTAGCTTTACCAGATTTAAAGTTTTGTACAAGACTAATGAGTCATTTTGGAAACATAACACACTATCAAATCCAAGTTCTTCTTAGTACAAATGATTCTCCGGTTTAAAAGCATGTACTCCACTTGTTGCTTCTTGTTCCACCCAATCTAGCCATGATCAGGAAAACACTGCAACATTGGTGTAAACTGAAAAGACGGCTCAGTTGTTCTTTTGGCAGGAGAGAGACCTCCCACAATGTTATCTTCCGGTTAAGTTAGGCTTAGGATTGCGCCATGTAGTAGTCCCCAACCAGCCTTTGGAGCAGCTTTAGTTCGCCATGGGCTTTTGTATTCAGGTGAATCAAATCATTTTTGGATCTTCACTCGGACCTTCTCATAACCATTTTCTTACACCAATCCAACGTTTTAGATAACCTTGCCCCGATGATCTCCACTATAGACCGTTTCCTTCTCCTTTCATCTTCAAGATCAAGAGTCCGATAGGCTAGTGTAAGCAGGTAGATACCAGGGTGCAGTCTCCTGAAGAAGGCAAAACTCAATGAATAAGTCAGAGACTACTTTTACCATACAAACACTTGAACTGTATATTATTGGCCTTACCCATCTAGTGTAGTGCCCACTTCAAGTCCATCCCAGAATCTTTGCGCCAGGACTGTTCTGCCCTTTTTATCTTTTCCATAAGTTTCAACATACCAACCTCCAACATCATGCAACCCACAACGAGGCTCAAACAACCAAAACCTGTTTCCACATTCACACAATTTCATGTCAATAGCAAGAACACTAGATCATTACATAAAAAGCTATTTGACATACTTGCTTGGTGGTAGTTTTGCTCTACTGCACCTACACTCGCAAATAGAAACCTTCTCCCCAATCTTGTACCAGTGCAAATGTCTCACCTGCAGAATGTTAATAACAGATTCAAAGACACATACATGGCTAATCACAACAATGCCCTCAAAAAGTAATATGCACTAGATGATATGAGTGACAAACCAGAAATGTTCTATGTTTCATTATCACATGAGTCTTGACACCATTCCCATCATAGACATAGCATGAGCCTTCATCTGGACTTGTCCCAAGACCACTTATAGTTCCAACAAGAAGCTTGCCTCCTCCACTTTCATTCCCCGGAGAAGATTCATTGCCATGACTAGATCCTTCGTCTGAATTGAGGAAAACGTGTATCTGATCATGATCCCCTTCATTTTGTTTTGGAGGAACTCTAATAGCTGTAGCAACAACTCTTCCCGATACATGCAGCTGAATATCTTTATACGCATCCGAAACATCGTTTTGCTTTCTGGAGGATTGTATATGAGATATCATGTCATGGTTCCCTGAATCCATAAACGACCATGACGAAGCCAGTTTCTTGGAGCAGGCAGAAGACAGCTCAAGGAAGCTATCCACCAAGCAGACCATACCGAAAAGATCCCGTCCTGACACCAAGTGCAAGATCTCTCTCGTGTCGTACACAGACCTTTCCTCAGCTTCGAAACAATCAGGAAGAAGCTCCACAGACTCTACGTCAGGTCCAAAGTACGCAGCTCGAATAGCTGAGTAGAAATCTTCTTCAAGTTCATCTAAGTACCCTGTACCACCGCTTGCAACTCTCTTCTCCATTACTATGTCATGTATTGCTTCTCTGTACCACTTTAGCCACTCAACCACTTCCATCTCCTCGCTCAATGTCAACCCCGCTTTATACCTGTAAATCATGTATCCTTGTGTAGATTTTTTCGTTATTACCATTCTCCTGGAGAGGAGATACCTATCGTAGTGTGCTCTCCTTTCAGAATCTGAAAGAATCTGCATTGTCACCACGAATCATATTTTATTCATTAGACCCTTCACAAAAGCAAAGATCTTTGTATAATCATATCATTCATTAGATTATTAGACCCTTCACTAAAGCTATAACTATCACAAAAGCTTGAACTTTTACAATCATACTCACTTTTACCTCCGTTTCACTCTTTTTCACAAAGAGTGGCACTTTAAAACTTTTCTTTCAAATTAAGAAAATGATTGAGATGCATTTATATTCTTGTTAATTACACCTAATTAATCAAATAATATGTGAAATAAATAAAATTATTTATAAAATCAATGTATTTTGTAATTAATATTAAGCTAAAAGTAAGATAAATTGCACTGAAATTCTAAAATCACACTCTTAGTTACAAGAAAGAAGTGTCACTCTTTGTTAACACAGAGAAAATATCATTCATTAGACTCTTAACTCAAGCTATAGTTATCGCAAAAGCCTGAACCTTTACAAACATATCATTCACTAGATACTTCACTAAAGCTATAAGCCTATAACTATCACAAACGCATGAACCTTTACAATCATATCATTCATCAGACCCTTCACCAAAGCTTTAACAATCACAAAAGCATGAACCTTTACAATCATATTACTCATCAGACACATCACTCAAGCTAAGTATCTCTAAAGCCTGAACCTTTGCAAACATATCATTCAGCAGACACTTCACTCAAGCTAACTATCTCTAAAGCATGAACCTTTACAAAGATGCCATTCATTAGACACTTCACTGTCATTCACTGAAGCTTCCATGTACCTCATAAGCAGCGAGAATCTGAACGAAACGAAGCGAAGTAGATGAATCCTTCTTCGCACCGATCAGGTCTGGATGAGTCTCCTTGGCGAGTCTTCGAAACGACGCCTTGATCTCTGCGATCGAGCTGGATTCGGAGACGCTCAAGATATCGTAGGCGTTCTCCACCGGGAACTCGGCCCGATTCGACTCAGCCTCGCCGCTGAGAAGCCGAGTTCTTCCTTGACTCGGGTTCAAGAGAAATCGCGACGGTTCGCGGCCGCAATTCAAGTGAACCGGGATCGATGCGCCAAAACGCCGTCGTATCAGACCGGCGAGAATCGACATCTCGTTCTCATTTGGACAGGACACACTACTCAGGTCGGAACGATAATTGACACGCTGGGGACACGTGGGATGTAGCTTTCCCGCCACGTCATCGTGTTCTCACGCTTGCTCGGTCAACGGTAAAAACGGCCACGTCTTTAATGGGATGAGCAAAATTAAATTAAATGGGCCTTACATTAATAATGGGCCTGGTCCCTCACGGATATCGACACTTAAATGATAAGGCAGTGGATGTGATACGTGGCCGCATTCTCACCGTTACCTTCCCAGCTTACAAGAACCATGCTTTTTTTTTGGTTCTTAATTAACCTAATTATTATTTAGTAATATAAATAATCCAATTTTTTTTATCGTTTTAAATGGTCATTTTACTATAAGAATATAAGAAATACTGCATCCATCTGTTTCCTTAATTGTTATAGTTACTCCGTATGAGTTTATTTTATTTTGAAATAGTATTGTTTCAACATAACACAAATTTACATGGGAACATTGCTTTTTCTTTTCACATTCGTGTCCACACGTATCTAAAACCGTCATTTTGGATTATTCGGGACTGATATTTATCACGTATTGAAAAAAAAAAGATCAATGTCTTTATGAAATTGAGTTGATACTTGTACTTCTTTTTAACCAATTGATTTGGTACTTCGCAAACATATAAAACAAATATCTTCTTTTTTGGTCAAAACTCAAAAGCAAAGATCTTTGTATCTAATAAGTATATGTTGTTTGACAAAAAAAAGTTAAGTATATGTTAAGTTAGCTGAGCAGAAAATTAAAAAAAAATGTGGTTTCTATAGGTTACATTTATTGCAGCATCAATACATGCCAAGTTAAGATTTGACTATACAACAAATGTTGTTGAAGAATTATACGTTTTTTACTAGCTTTAAAAAAAATTAAATTACCGAAATTAAATTTTTACATGTAAACTTTTTGGCCGTTACAACTAGCTTGTATTATCTTTTTCTTCTTAAATTAGAAAATAAGATAGCCACCACTTACCAGAGAGAGGCATCTTTAATAGAAGGAAACAAGAGAAGTTCTCTGTATCTAGAGAGAGAAAGATGGGTGTAGTCGAGGAAGCTCACAACGTGAAGGTGATTGGCACAGGAACTCAAGCAACGATCGTATTAGGTCACGGGTTCGGCACGGACCAGTCAGTATGGAAACACCTGGTCCCACATCTGCTCGAAGATTACCGCATCGTTCTCTACGACAACATGGGAGCCGGTACGACTAACCCAGACTACTTTGACTTCGATCGTTACTCAACTCTCCAAGGTTACTCCTTTGATTTGATCGCAATCTTGGAAGATCTTCACATTGAGTCTTGTATCTTTGTTGGTCACTCTGTTTCTGCCATGGTTGGTCTCTTGGCTTCTCTTAACCGACCTGATCTCTTCTCCAAAATCGTCATGATCTCTGCTTCCCCAAGGTATAATTATTACAGATTCTTCATCTCTGTTTCGAGTTATTTTGCTTCTTATGTCTCAGTTTCCGACCAAAGTACATATATTTTCCTTCTCTTGTCTAAATTATCATATTTCTAAAAAATAAAGTATTCAATTCGAAGATTTACCCTTAAAATTAAAAATTGAAGTTTTGTAATTTGTATGAACATATATGTTCCTTCTCTTGTCTGAATTATCATATTTCTAAAATAAAGTATTTAATTTAAATATTTGTCCTCAAAATTGTTTTTTTATAGTGTAAATTGTATGAACATAGGCGTTCCTTCTCTTGTCTGAATTATCATATTTCTAAATAAATTATTTTATTTAAAGATTTATCGTCAAAATTAAAAATTGAATTTTGTAAATTGTATGAACATATCTGTTCCTTCTCTTGTCTTAATTATCATATATTTATATGTACATTCTGAATCATCATATTTCTCAAAATTAAGATTATTTTTTAACTTAAAAAAATTAAAATTTTACATTTAAAAAAAAAAGATTTTTTACATGTTTTTAGGTACGTGAACGATGTTGATTACCAAGGTGGATTCGAGCAAGACGACTTAAACCAACTCTTCGAAGCAATGGGAAGCAACTACAAAGCGTGGTGTTTAGGTTTCGCACCACTCGCGGTCGGCGGCGACATGGACTCAGTCGCGGTTCAAGAATTCAGCAGAACACTCTTCAACATGCGTCCAGACATAGCTCTATCTGTGGCTCAGACCATTTTCCAAAGCGACATGAGACAGATCTTACCTTTTGTAGCTGTCCCTTGTCACATCCTCCAAAGCGTCAAGGACTTAGCCGTACCAGTCGCAGTCTCTGAGTATCTTCACACCAATCTTGGATGTGAATCTGTTGTTGAGGTTATACCTTCAGATGGTCATCTCCCTCAGCTTAGCTCGCCGGACTCTGTTATTCCTGTGCTCCTCCGTCACATTCGTAATGACATCGCTGTCTGATTGGTGGGGAAGTGATTTTAAATTAATTAATGGAAAATTAATATCTGATGTGATATGTCTGTCTATTGAGAATATATTGTCTCGGTGTCGTTTAGTTCTTGGATTATATTTGCTCGTTGTTGTTGTTCTTATCTTTGTTTAACGAAAAGTCTTTTGTCTTTTGTGTCCAGCTTTGCTCGACCTCACTATCGCTGTTCTCATATAATGTCCATGTAATACTGATCTTCGTAATCGACGGTCCACTAGTGAATTATTTCAAGTGTAGTGCTATTCCATGTGTATGAACAGTAACTAGATTTGGTAGGAGTTTGATCAGGTGTAAAATTAGTAATTTTAAATTACTAGAGACGATGAGAACATGATTACTAGGGATTAGCATTGAGTTCCTATTTTTGTATTTGTTAACCTTTAGAAAGTCTTGTATATACCTAAACGAAGGTCTTGTACATACTTTTTTGTTCTAAAGACTAACTTGTATTCATGGGTCTTTCTAGGAAACGATTTTGCAATTCTTTAACATAAGAGCATCATAATGGACCGTACTTTTAAGTTTCTCATCAATAATTTTTTATATAAAAAATAGAAAATGAGAGAGAGAGAGTCAGAGATATTTCTTAAACTCTTGACAATTCTGTTGAAATTCTTCTTCCACATGATTTTATGTCATTATTCAATTTTTATTTATGTTCCAATTCAAGAACAAAATGATATTATATTGATTTAATTATGGTTAGATACTCTTGTGAGGATAATACCACTAATGTTCTAAGGTCATTGGGATGAAAAACTTTCACATGATTCTAGTTGGAAAACGCTGAACAGTAATGCCCTAACAATTTACGACTTTATTATACCAAACTATTATAATAGCTTTCCTTTTGTTAACTAGAAAATATTAAAGATGGTATATTTGGTGTAGGGGTATCACCAACCTAGATGATGTATAAATAATGAGTTCACTCTACAAACATTCCACCAAACAAGCTATCAACAAGACGATCCCATATTGCTATTTTACACATCTTTGTAGACATTGAGTCAACACCTACAATATTTGAAACAATGATAGAAAAACATTAAGATGCTTGCAGAATGTATATACATACACTCACGGAAATTTTTAAAGGTAGAAGCAAAGCTTCAAAGTTGATTTAGTTATAGTCATACATACATAACCAACATCATTAGTTTAAATAGTTTTGGTGATGAACTTTTAACACAGATGAATCAACACACACAGCAATTGTACATATATATCTGTACTTTAAAAGCTTAAGGTTGCCTGAAGTGAAGACACACTTCTAACTTGTTTCTTGAAGCTTTGTTTAGGATCTTCTTCTTAACCCAGAAGAGCCTCCTCCTGCCCTTCTTTTCCCTCCCTTTCTCTTCCTGTTGGGAAGCTTAAGCCTAGAAGACACAGTAACATTAGGCTTTGGCTTCTCTCTTGAAACTCTACGTTTCTTTGGGTTAGGCCCTTCCTTTACCTCTATGTCAAGATTTCGCGGTGTTCTTTTCCTGACCTGCATTGAATTTAAATAAGACACATGAGACCAAAACATATAGTAGTTCTTTTTAAAAGTTCCAGTTAGAAACTTACAGGTCTTGATGGACCTTCTTCCTCAACAGAAGCTTGTTCTGTCTTCTCCACTTTCTTGTCTGGAACAACAGCTTTCCCTTCTCTTTTCCTCGAAGCAATCATTTCAGACAATAAAATATCTGTGTTCCCGTCGTCATCATCAGCTACCTTGTCGTGATGAGATGAAACCGAAGCAGACTTAGCTGGTTCTTCTTCTGCTTCAGAAACGACCGGGTTCTCATCTTCGTTTTTGATAACCGGTTCAGGATTTTGCTGCTCCGAGGCGGTGACTACATCAGCAGCTGATCCAAGCATAACCACTGTGTCATCCAAAGAGAACCTACTTGGATTCTCATTCATCACTTTGTCTACTCGGTTCTTCAAGTTCCGCACTTCTAGCTTTGCTGCTTCGATCTTGAGAAGTATCTGTTCCAGGAATGCATCGCCTTCTCTAAACTCGAGAGGAGGCGTCTCTTCAGAGAACACTGCATCCTCCTTAGAGCTCTTACTCTTCTTATCTGATGACATGACCAAATGATTAAAGATCAAAGCATTTCTATTTGATAAAGATGAGGTTTAGAACACCAGACCTAGCTTGCGGGAGTTATCATAGAGAGCAGTATCAGCATAAGACTTCCGGTATGCTATAAAGAGAACAGAAACAGTATTAAAAGGAGGTTATTAGAGTAGTTATGGAAGATGAAACAAGTAACCAAAAGCTTGTACCATACCATGATAAGAGAAGAGGTTATGGTTTGATGGAGCATCAGGCGCTTCTTCAACTCGCTTCCTCTTGTGCCTCTTCTTGAGTTGGGTTTTCTGAGTATGACATGGAAGAGGAGGCAATGCCTTTACTCCAACTTCTTCTGATTTGAGATTTTCTAACTCCAGTTGCTTGGCTTGGCAAGTTTCTTTGACTTCTTTGTCGTATATCTGTGCTTGGTTCTGAAGTTGTCTGATTTTAAGTTCGACCCATTTGCATCGCCACATTATAGGCTGTATGAACTTCCTCCAGTGATCAGTCAGCTTCTTCTTTCTGCCACAAAAAAGGAATAAAATAAACAATCACAAGCAAACCTTATCTTGAGTTCCTTAAAAGAAGATAACATCAGAGACGCAGCTCATCAATCTCAAGCACACATAAATGGAAATGAAGGTGTTCAATTAAACGTAATCAAAGCTACCATATCCATGATGATCTACTAAAGAGGAGAAGCTTACCTCGCATAGAATGGCATAGAAGTATCAGTACACATCATGGAATCAGCTTCTTGATCATTAAACCCTGTCTTATCATCACTCTCATGATCAGAAACCGTTCCACTAAACGAGCTTGAGTACTCATCAGTCCCATTCCCATCATCAAACTCCGAGACACCAACCCTGTTGTTATCATTTACACCCGACCATTCCACAACATCAACCTCTTCCTCCTCCCCCTCCTTGATCTCACCACCACGAGGATGATCTTCACTCTGATCCTCTACATTATCGAAACTATGATCCTCGAAGTTACTAGTGCACCGCATAGACTTCTCTTCAACATCTTTCGGCAACGCCTCCATCTCCTCCTTGACTGAAACACCATTCGATTCCTTCATCTCCATACCCAAAACAAAACCCTAAAAAATCCGAAATCACCAATTTCACAAATTTTCAATCGGAACGGACAATTGACATCGTGGGTACGATTAATTACACAAATTGAGACGAAACCCTAACGAAAGCTCGAGGCTTTATCGTCGACGAGACATAAATTTCGAATCCAAAACCCTTAAAAAGTAGAAGGAGAATTACCGATCGGAGTAGCTCGATGTTACCGGCTGGTGTGAAAGGAGAAGCAGTGAGGAAGAATTCAATTCCGGCGGTGGGAAACGCGACGGAGAAGCGACGGAGATCCCATAGACGGTGGTTGAAATGTTTACTTGTGAGGGGGAGAGAGACTTCTTTGCTTTTTAATCTTACAAAAATCACGAGTGGGGTCCACTTCACTCCAACGTCATTGGCTTTATCTTCGGATATATCTTTCTCTCTTTGGACAATTAATGTTTCTTTGTATTACAAATATATTTTTTTTTGCTAAAATTTGTATTACAAATATAGAATTTACATTATACAATTTTGTTATCTTTTTATACAAGATATTTTCCTAATTTGTGTCCGAATATTATCTTTCTGTTTAAGTTGAAACTGCATCTTTTAGAAAGAAATCTTGTTAATTGCATTCACATTAAAAAATCTCCTTTAAACAAAAAGGATATGGGTGTGGGAGTATGACGACATCCCAAAATCTGGATTGACTTATTTTCCGATTAATTAACCTAATCCTGGTTTACAAAGAAATGAATGTTTTTTTTTATCAAAAAAATAAAGAAATGAATATTTTATACTCTTATTTTTGGGAGTCAAATTCAGTTCGATCAAAAGTAGTTTGATGGAAGAGTTATACTCATAAACAAATAGGAAAAGAGTTGATTAGCAAATATAAGAAAGAAAAAGATTTAGACCGAAAAAAAGAAAGAAAAAGATGAAATAAATTATGAGAAGAATAGTTTAGCCTAGTTCGGATTAAAGAAAGTCCATAAGAGAAAGAGATGAATGATGAAAAAGACTAAATAGATAATTCGACAACCGACTAGCCCTCCTATGAAAATTCACGTCTGATTGAATAATTCGTTGTAGAACTTTATTATGTAGTTTGTATAATTGTTTAATAAATCATTTTTTTAGTAATTAAAACCTTGACCTCATATAATGTATAATGTGTAAGAAATTTTATAGTTTGATCTTAACTATTAGGCTACAATATTTCCACATATGAAGTTGTTTAGTCTCAATATTTTTATCCAAGGAAAAAGTTTCAACCATATTTACAATAAAAACTGTCGCCAACAAGTATGTTACTAACACAACAACCACGTTTACCCTTTTTTCTTTGGGTAAAAAGTAAAAACCATTTATTGATTAATTAACTTCTTCAATCTAGTTATCTATGTATCTTATTTCACATTATTGTTGGGCTTGTTCTTCCAGCTCGATAGGCCTAAAGCCTACTCCATTAGTCCAATCGCCCTAGGATTTGAAACTCTGGTCTAATTCCACCATGTACATGCCGCTTGAACTCCCTCTTCCGTCTCCACCAAACACCACCCAAACTCTCCATTCATACGTTATTAATTTTTTTTGGAGAATACATCATTTTATATATTAGAAACTTATAAATTTATTCGACAAACCGAACTTCTTATTGTACGGGCCAACACGTTCTGAATTTATTGGCTAATCTTCGTTGCATGCAGGATGCAGCATGCATTAGAAAGTAGAAAAACCGGTCGTGACCATATTCATAATGGGGCCGAAGACTATACAAGGCGCTTAACGGCACTAACGCATGGCTACCTCCAAACCTCGTTCAGCTCATTCTCGTCGACGTTGATTTAAATCGTATTTCTCAAAGTATGTCTACTATGAATTTTTTTCAATAAAAAGTACCACAAAACTGAGGTTTAGGGAAGGTTTTGAGAACCTAACAAATTTGTTGTACTTTTAGAACTTCAGGACTCTTATGGTATAACAAAAAAAACACATACACATCATGGGGCCAAATTTGATATCAGTCGAATAACAATTAACAGGGTTAATAACGAAATTTCTTTAAAAAACACAATTGCATAATATTCCTAATTTCCTACTATCACTTAACCCCATTATTGCTCCATCAAGCCTATATAATTTAAATATTTTTTGGGACCATCTTTTAATCGTTTTTGTTTTGTAGTATTAACCTAACCACACGTAAATCATGTGTTCCTAAAAACGAAGCTTCACGGAATTCGAGAAACTCAGTCGAGTGTACTTTTTCTTGTCATAAAAATTAACGTGCTATAACATCAAAATGAATTTTTCGTCAACAAATTAATGGGATTTAGCACCAAATTAGCGGGACTATTTTTTGAAAAGGTATATGAATACTGGATTTTATGTGTGTATAATGAGAGATTGAGATGGAAAATTTGAATAATTTGTTTGAAAATACTATATAGGGAACGTTCTAGGTCCCGGCATGTAGCTATCGGACTTCAGTCTTCACACGCTTGATGCGATTGAGCTGTTGTTAATTCTTTTATGTATAACTAGGGCCGGCCCGCCCTACGGGCGGGATCTGATTTACGTGTGATATATAAAACTATAATATTATATATAAAATATATCTTTTATATTTATTTTGTTTTGAAAGTTTTGGTTATATATTATGCATAAATCATTAATTTTGTTATTGCTTTTTTTTTAGTTCTGGTGCACTAAATTATTTTTTAATATGATTGTGTAGATTGTTTTTTTTTTGAACTGAGATTGTGTAGATTGTTTTAGTGGAGCTATGTTTTATTTTTTATTTTTGGACTGTAAAACTTTTAGTATATTTCATTGATGTTTTTTGTTAAATTGTTTTATATTATGATTCAGTAAGTGAAATTATATATATATATATATATATATATATATATATACATATCACTATTAGATTTATGTTCAAGATTTGTTTTGGAAATTCATGACAAAATTTTTAAAATCTATTTTTTTTATATTGTTCTTATGTTGCATATTTTATTTTATATTTGTTTTGTGTGTGTTTTATTAAATTTGATCGTCGTCTTGAATCAATAGGTTAATTTCAATTAATTTGCATTTAGTGATTAAAAGAGGAAAGTATATTAGATTCAATGTTTTTAATTTTCATTGATATATGGGAAAAATATTGTGACCGGGTTTTATATTTTCAAACACATATATGAAAAAGTGACGAAAGGTTGAGCAGAAGGCCCTCTTAGCTAAACCATAAAGGCAAAGCACAATTCTCACATAGAATTGCTTGCATTTGGTGACAACTGTATTCACAAAAGGCTCTCTGCATATGAAGCAAACAAAGGGGAATATGTATCTTTGTCTTCGTTGATGTTGTTTTCAGTACTCAGTTACTTACATTATCCTAATTTTCAACTCCTCCATAGTTTTATTTCCATTTCTAACTTTCTCTGCCTTTTTCCACACTTTCTTTATCTTCATCCTGGTTTGTATCATTCCACACGGTCACGTGAGACTTACATCCACCCCCACCTCCGTATCCACATAATCTGTCTGTTTCTCTTTTTCTTCAAATAAATCTGCAGACGCCCTGTAGCTTGGCCAGTTCATCACATGGCTGTACTCTGTGGCTATCGCTGGCATATCTACAGCTATTGACCCTCAGATCCCATGTTCCTCTGCTCTCTCGGAATCTTCTACATTTAGACATAGAGTTGTATGTATAAAGAGAATGTTTGAACATGTATGAAAAAAAGGAAAATACAATTGAGCTTTGTTTGTAATGAGGATTATTCCCCTTGCCAGGGCTTTTGCTTACACAAAAAAGTGTGATCAAATAATTTTCGTATGAAAACTATAGATAACACCAGTACGTATGAGTTTATAATATATATGCTTACTTTGTGGCCACTGAGCAACAATGTTCCATGTCAAAGAATTATGGATTTGTGCAATCGGCAACGAAGATATGAGTTGGGAAGAGGATGTGGATGACAGACATAACCTCAAATGTCTCTGGTGCGACTGCCTCGATCACCGAGCCAACTCAAAGGAGCGAGTTGAACAAACCCCTCCTTAACTCTCCTGCCGTGTGTCACTGTCGCAGAGCATCAGCTTCTCCTCCGCTAAGTTCACATGAACTGGAATTAGAACCAGAACGCCACGGGTACCATGGTTGTAAGGAAACTACAGACACACCATCCCTCAATTTTCAAATATATCTTAGAATGTAATCTTATAAACTGATACCTGAAAAATTACGTCAAAAGTATTTTAAATATAATGGAACTGACTAAAATATTATAAATACACACAATAAGTCATAATAGACTTAATCAAAGCAAAGAATCATGGTGATCTAGATTCCTAACGTCCACAAAAAATATAAAGAATACCAAAAACAAAAACAATCAATTAAAGAATTTTAACTGAGCTGGCAACATAGGAAAAATTAATTAACTGAATCATTATTTCTAAAGACTAAATTAGATAGACAGTTACAGATGTATCCAAACTCGATTTTCTAATAAAGCTAAGCGAGTAATTACATAGTTCATGCTTATGGAGCTCCTTTAGCAACAGATTCATAGCTAAAAGTGCATAGAAAAAGAGAGAGTATATGATCACTTACGTTAGTTATTTCTTCAGTCATCAGATATTTATGGTAGAATAGGCAAATCTCGTTCTGTTTCGGTGACGCTTAGTTTACTTACTCAGACCTCATCCGAATGATTTGCATCGTCTTCTTCTTCCCTTGATGAGCCACTACTTCTTGTAGGCTCATCAACCGAAGACGTTTCAGTTTTGGTGCCACTTACGGTATCGTTGCAAGACCAGATGAATCACATTACCGATTTTGTGTTTGTGTTGTTGGTTGGTGAGCGAGTGATTCATTGCTTTCACGGTGGCTGAAACACATGTACAAAGAAAAAAAATAAATAATCTGAATGTTAAAAAGAGAAGTGTGAGAGAGATAAAACCTTTAAACATGGAGAAAGACCTGAAGAAAAAGCCTGGAACTGCCGTGCACGATCATTGCAGCTTCCCAAAAAAGGCTGAGGCAGACCTTCATTGTTCTCAATTACTCTATCCTCATCTTTATTCTTCAATTGTCTACAACACATGAATATACCTTCTCAATTTCGTTTTGCCTAAAACACATTCGTAACGTAGCTGAGAAACAAAATTATATAAGCTCCTCTCCATATACAGATAAAGCTTTTAGATTTCACATTAAGTAAATTAATAAACCAACAAACTTTAATCTTCTAATAAGAACGTAACTTTGAATCAACTTCAGTCAAATAATCAAACCATTAACCAAGGATCTAAACCCAGAAACCATCGAAAGAGGAGTTAGCCATTTCTATGGAAATAATCTTTATGACATCCACAACTTTGAGAGGATGATGATCAAGGGAAGAGGACTTACCATTTTATAGGTGTAGAGACACCGCCTTGCAAATGGATAAGCTTCATTCAATGTCAGATCGTGCTTGACGTGGGTTGATATAATTAAGAAGTATGATTAAGGCGATGAATCAATAACATAACGTTTTGGTTTTGATTTGAACAGAAGACAAAACATCAAGATTGAAGATTCACACAGCGATTCTTCACGTCGATCGAACACCTAGAAACTCCATTGTTGGTATCAAAGAACGAAGAAGAACATTTCTGGTGTCAGAGATCAAAGAAGGACATAAACCCTAAATTTTGGTGCCGACTTTGTTGAAGACTCGTCTCTCTTTTTTGGGCTCACAGAAAAACATATCAGTCCAATCATGTTAGATAAGCCCAACAAACTGCAGTTTAAATGAAACGATGAGTTTTCAGTTTTCTGTGACACGTGGCAGTCTGAGGTATGTCGACTTTCTGACCTGGATCCTATGTGGCATCATAGGAGAGAAGCAGACAATTTTATATATATATAGATAAGTTAAAAGAGCATCTCCAACAAAAAGTTGTAGTAGAAGTTCTTAGAATTAAAAGAAAAGATAAAATCATAAATACATGAAAAAGTCTAAAATTCTAAAAACTAAAATTTTAAGAACCTGTGATATATTAAAAACACAGATGTCAATCTGTTAATTTTTAAACATATTCAAAAAATAAACATATAATCATATAATTAAAATAATGATAATTTTTTTCTTTTAGAACCCCTTACAATTTTTTTCGATAATGAGGCTCTAACAAGGTGTATTAAATTGTTAAAAGGAGAGAAAAAATTTGGTGTAATAAAAGGAGAGAAAAAATTTGGTGTAATAAAAGGAGAGAAAATTGATAAACAAGTTTGCGATTTTTATTTTATCAGATCTAAAGTTGGGACCGGGAAACAACAAAACATTTTAACAAGGAAACAATAGCACTCACATGCACATTTACGTCGATACATTCCTGATAGTCTAATAGATCGAATACTATATTTTTTATCAAGGAAACAATGGCACTCACTGACTCTTATGCACATGTAGATCAGTCCATGCACAAGTTGACAACGAAAATTGCGATTTTGTAAATAATAACACCGTCATGTTAATAAATTTAGAGTGAATTAGGTAAGTGGAAAAAATCTGAAGAGAAATTGGGTAAGTATCAATTGGTAGATGAATTATTTCATGTTTGATTAGGAAAATATTACTCGTCAGACAAAAGGTAAAAGTCAAAACTCATCTACAAAAAATAATTATTCTGCTTATGTTTTTTAATTGACATGAGGTACTCTATAGCTATGGAAGAGTCCAACTAATCCATAAAGAAAAATGCAATCTATAATTTTTTTTTGGATATTTAAATGAGTCAAAAAAAAGAATTAATATTTATGTGGATGTATACTAGTAATGTGACTTAGCTAAACGAGATAGGTGAATCAGACCTAAAATGTTGTTGATGTCATAAATCCGTCTCTTTACCACTAACCCACAATGTGCCTATATCCAATTATTTTGGCTTTTTTGGGTTGTTTTCTTAATTACCATACAAGGTTTTTTTTTTTCTTTTGAAAAAGGGCTGAGTTCATACAATGTCGAGTTATATATCGTACTTTTGAACGAATTTATATCTGATTCTTCTTGTCCAACGGATTCGATAAAATTCTAAAAATACTCAAAATCCTTATCCACACCTGACCAGAACATGTGTGCACCAGTACTTAAATTTTAAATATAAACCATAGATTTCGAATCTATTATATGATTTTTTTATAACAAGATATTGCAAGGTAATTAAAATAGTAATTTGCCAGGCGCCGCAGTAGTCATTATTAATCATTCATCACTTAGGAAAAGAGCCAAAACCATGCAAAACTATATTACAGATAACTTTATACTATATCTTTTCGAATACTTTTTGGATTAGTTAGCAAAAAAAAAGAATAATACATTGGATTATATCGCTTAGTACCAAACCGACATATAAGCTATAATTTGTAAGATCAAAAACTTTGGAGCTTGGTAAGTTGCTGCAGTGGTGGATTTTTGGTTCGTTTATATGTGTTACACATGGAATGTAATGTGTGATACATGCTTCGGAGAATAAAAAGAAAACGTCAAGATGCGAGTTAAACACAAAATTTTTTGGGGTTTCATAACTGAGTGAATTGGTAGACTTGATCAACAAGTGTTGAGTCAAGCACGTTGAGTGTGTTAGAAATCGATCGGTGTCGAGTTGTATAATTTGGATCAAACAAATCTGTAATAAATTGTGTAAATGATTTCTAATAAAAGACTAACGAGTTTTTAGAATTACTTTGTACCTTGAGTTTTCGCTGTATCTCAATTTTACATAATTTGCAGATCACACGTTGAATTAATAGAATGTAGTTCTTTTATTTAATCTTTTGTCAAAAATATATCTATATATATATATAACTTGAAAATAAATAACATATCTTCTTAACATACATACATATATACTAAGAAAAAAGTTCACTCTTTTACCGGTTTATGTTGAATCTTTGTTTCTTGTATGGTCACATTCATTTTTAGGTGGTGTTATTCAATTATGTATTTTAATAGAGTTTAAATCTTAACACAATCCATTGTTATTCAAATGATGATTCTAAATTCTATTTTAAAATCTAGTGTTATTCAATGAATGATTTAAATCTAACTTTTAAAATCTAGTGTTATTCAACTTTCAAGGATTTATAGTTTTTTGTATTTTAAATTGATTTCAAATCATCTCTTATGAATTCTTATGAACAAATGAATGAATTCAAAATCTGAGGTCTACTGCAGAGATTTTAGAATCTATCAACTTAAAACTTTAAAATTTGATAGATTATAAAACATTAATAACTGATTTCAAACCAGTGATTGAATAACACCCCCTTAGTTTGTTCGAAATAAGCTCAAAAACCAATCTAAAAACATGGTAATATATGTGTGTGAAATGAGACAGGATAAAAGGAAAAAATGCTAGGGTTTTCAATTTATTCGCATTACACATATAGTTTTCGTTACAGAGAAGCAACGAAGTGTGTAACTACACAATTTATTCGCATAATAGTTTTTTTCAATAGAAACACACTGAAGCAGAACTAAACTTTTGACTCGGTAAGAAGCTTATTCATAACGGGTCGAAGCTGACACATGGCTCGTAACGGCACCACCTTACGCATTGCCATCTCTGGACCCTCGGTCATATCAATCTTTTTCCCATTGACTCTTCCCCAATCAAAGCATTGAATCAAAGATCCTAACGCCAACGTGACAATCTTGTTCGCTAATCCTGCGCCTGGACACATTCTCCGTCCACTTCCAAAGGTTACCAGCATACGGACATCGTCCTTTTCTCCTTCTCCTCCACCGTTAAACCTATCTGGATTAAACCTCTCTGGTTCAGTCCACAGTTCTGGATCCCTGTGTATACTCCACGCGTTCACCATGACCATCGTCTCACGAGGCACATCGTAGCCTCCGATCTTGATGTCCTCTACTGTTAATCTTGGCACAAGAAGCGGCGCTGCTGGATATAGCCTGAGTGTCTCCGACACAACGTTTTGGAGGTAAGGCAGGTTTGGAATGTCTGTTTCCTCGATCAAGCGGTCTTGTCCGATTTTCTCGTCAATCTCTAGTTTCAACTTTTCCAACAACTCTGGATGATTCAACAAACTCGCCATCGCCCACTCTATTGTCACTGCCGATGTTTCTGATGCGGCAAACATGATACCCTGTTTTGCAGACAATTATTAGCTCTTTTGTTGTATATTAATGTCGTAATATATATACTAGTGCTCATGAAAAAAAATAAAAAAAAATATATATACATAATAAAATAAATAAATCGTAATAATTAGTCAGTATATTAATATATTATTTAGTTCAGTGGCTATTTTTTTAACAAAAAAAAAAGCCAATCCCATTTTTAGTTTCATTTATTTATAAATTCCTCGTTTTCTAATATATATAAAAAATATTTTTTTTTGTTAAAAGTAATAATATGAT